>NW_008240037.1:3081531-3138820 GCF_000691975.1 Corvus brachyrhynchos
AGGAGTTCAATGTTGAATATCACTTCCTTGCTGTTTGGGAACAGACACAAGTCTGTCCAACATCCTCTAAGTGAAACTTTGAGTTGGGAAGAGTTTTGTAGAAGCCTGGTCTCTAGAGCTCAAATTGCAAAATGACCCTGTATTGGTTGTCTGGAGAAGCAGTACTGCATGAATTCCCACAGCCCAGGTCCATGCAGTAAATAAGTTCTGCAGAGTATCTTCAGCTTTCCTTAAATGAATGAGACATCTACCAAAAATAAAAATGCAAAGGGGGTTGAACAAGACCCATTCTAGCAGTCTTCTACTGCCAAGTAATACTGCAGAAGATCAGTGAATATGTATTCATTTCCTGAAAATGCCAGTCACTTTTTCGGGCATGGTATTTGGTGATGATATTTTGTGGTTTTACTTGGCGGGACACCAATACATTTGTAATACTCAATAAAACTTAGAAAAAAATCTCTATTGGGGGCAACATAAGTACTTATATGAAAACTCAAAAATAGAAACTGCTACCATAGGCTTGAAATGTCCAATTCTTAGCTAAGTTTGTGGAATTGAAGGAGAGCATAACTTTAGGAATAAAAACCCCAAACTACTTTACCAGAATGACATATTTTTCAGGGGTAATCTTACATTATTACATCAAGTGTATAATTAGTGTATAATATGGAAAGTATTAAATTAATCTTTGCTTCCCACTTGTTGAATGTGAGAACAAATGTGAGGCATTTTTTATGCTTCAATAATATTTATTAATCATTATTTTTTTGTTGTTGCTGCTTTTGTTACCAATCTAAGCCAAGCGACCTAAGGAAGCATCGGAGAAAGGTACGATACTGGGGCTTTTTTAAAGTTTGGGAGACAACATTTGTCATATTCCTCTGCTATTTAGATAACTGCGTCCCTTGCCAGCAACTGCATCCCCCCCTCTCCTTTTCATTCAGTGCTTGCACATAACCATTTTAATCCTACCTGGAAAGGCTTCAAGGAGTCACAGCTAAGCCACAGAATCAAGGCCCACAAGTGATATCTTGGAGTAATAGCCTCGACAGCACAAACTTAAAGGAATACTTATTTTTAAAAAGTATGGGCACAAAAGAATTACCTTCAAATGTATTTTGGCCATTCTTCCTGCTGGAGAAACTACAGACAGATTCCTTGAAATCTTCTGGAGTAATATAAAGTTGTTTACAGAACTGGCACTGATTACGAGGTTACATGACAGATAATGGTATTTAAGATCAATCCTTATATGCTCTGACAAAATTCCTCTTTGTCTATGCCTATTGTCAAACATACTGACTATTCTAGTAACATGCTGTGAAGAGAGTGGTCATGTTTATTTATTTACCATCTCTCTTACATCCCTGAGAAATTTAGTTAACCTGAATAATCCTGTCTAATGCAAGAAACCTACTTACACCTAAGATTGCCTTCATGTTTAGACCTTCACTGTACCAACCTGTTCAGCATAAAGTGAATGAACTTCTTCTACAAGCATAATCTCATTTCTCTCCAATATGTGCTTTAAGCTGCCATATTTGAGCAATTGTTTTTCCCAATAGCATATTTCAAAAAAGCGAACCCTTACAATTGGCTCAACAAATTGCACTTGAAACCTTACATGCTTCAGTCCACTTGACAATATCATGCAGCATATGTTGAAACATTCTTGAAAAGTTAATATGCTCTCATCAGAGTCTGTCTCCCCCAGATTGCAGTAGTTGAAGAAGATGGGCGTGAAGATAAAGCCACAATCAAATGTGAAACTTCTCCTCCTCCAACACCCAGAGCTATCAGGATGACTCATACCCTTCCTTCTTCATACCACAATGATGCCAGAAGGTAAGATGTTTGTAACATGAATTGGTACCTCACAGTTTACCACATGTTATTGTTTTCAAATCATGCTGTTTAACTATTCCAAAATGACCTGATTTCTTCCCTGTTTCCCATGTCATTAGAGGAGAACCTTACCCATTGTCTGTTGCATGACCCTGGAAATGTTTATCAGTGCTAAAGTACATGCTGGGTATTTCTGTTTTGAGGTACAGTTTTGATGACTACTGGAAGTAGCAATGCTACAAATCCTAGAAATAAAATCAGAATGCTGACTACCGTATTTTTCATAAATTGGTCTTAGCAAAGGAAAAATATTTATTTTCAGCCTTGCCTGACAGTGAAAATGTGATCTTGTGTTGCTCTATATGTTGCCAAATAATTTAAAGATGTGATTGTTTCACTTGTTGGGAGATCATTACTAAATTATAATCAATTAATTTATTTACAGAGCTGTTCAGAAGAAAATAAAAAATTACCTGAAAATCTTGACATGTTATATATTCTATCTCTTTATTATCATTTTGCAGTAGTTTGCCTGCTTCATTGGAGCCAGAAAGCATTGGTCTTGGCAGTGTCAGCAGCAGTCAGGACTCCCTGCACAAAGCTCCCAAGAAGAAAGGAATCAAGTCTTCAATAGGACGATTGTTCGGTAAAAAAGAGAAGGCTCGACTTGGACAGCTCAGTAAGGAATTAGTGGTAACAAGCTAAGGTCACCATTTCACTGCCAGTTTTTTCCATTTTTAATTTTGCTTTTTTTTCAGCTTCCAATTTGCTCATTTTTCTGTTTTCTCTGACGCAACTTTCCCATTAAATTTCATTGTTATCAGCAATTACATTTGTCAAGACTTTCCCATGACTGTAGTGCAAATGAAAGGAGAGTTCTGGCACAAATTACTGGGGTCATCTTCTTCACTCAACCTGGTGCTTCAATAGTCTGTTGAACTAGGGTAGAAATGGTAGCACTTTTTGCTCGAATAAATACATAAAGAGAAGGTGAGAAGTTAGTAAGAAATACATGGCTATAAGAGGTGTACCTATGTGAGACAGAAGATCTTTGCAAGTAAGAGTAGCTGCTTTTCAGATTTCAGTGTGTCAATACATGCCCTCTAGTGCCTATTGCTGAATGTCCTCAGGATAACTTTCTTTTTACAGTTATGCTGCTCACAGCAGTGCTTAGTTTTCTTCCTGATTCTTCTGCCCTTTTCCCTTGCCAAGACTATTTCATTTTATTTCATTCATGGCAGAAATTTTCCTCTGCCTATTTCTACAGGATATGTCTATGTGGACACATGCCAACACAAGTATCAAATTGGAACAAATGTCCCAATAAAATTGAAATACTGGCTCTTTCATAGTCATGCAGATGTCAGATAGTACAAGTTTGTGAGGCACTAAATCTTACTGCCATGGTGACCATGTAACACTTGTAAAAGAATTTTTTTAAGACCTTGCAGTAATTGTAAATGCTTAAGCAGCAAGCATAAGCCTGAAATTAAAACCCTACATTTGTATTACAATGTGTCTTTATCACAGCTAACAAACCTGTTGCTAAAATAGGTAAAAAATATAGTACTAAGGTCAAAGCATCAGAGTAAAATTGAAAAACTGAGTTTTCTTCATTTATACTCCAAACTTCTCCTCTCTGCCTATGAAAGCCATGTATTCTTGAAAAAAAACCAACCTAATTTCTAGTTGCAATCTGAATTCCCTTTTTTTTTTACTCATTATGGAAAGAATAAATCTTTTTCAATCTTTTAAATGAGAATCTATAAATGAGTCTTTCAAATACACCTGTATGCCACCTTCTGCATTGATGGATTATTTTATTACTTTAGACTGCATCTCAAGTTAGACTTTATTAATTCACATTTACATTCCATATAACCCTTTTTATCAATACTGATGGTTTATGCATATTAATCTACAATTTCTCAGAAAGTCAGGAACATAGAGGACAAAGATGTAATAAATGTGTTGGTCTTCCCTGCAGTTCTTTGGAATGTGAAATGAAAATGAAATAACAGCTTTAAAGGCTATCTCAGGAGCAATGTAACCTGGCAATAGATTAATTTCTTAATACTCACCATGATTAATAATGCATACATAAAATTTGATAAAGTCCATTTGTAATTCCCCATACTAGGTCATGAAATATTAGTGATTTGCAATTATATGGATTTTTTTGGGAGTTCCATCCTTTAACTCAACAGCAAAGATTTCAGTATAATGCGCATTTTAATTAAGCAAACTAGGTTTACTGGCATGTATAAGACTGTTACCTAATCAAAAAAGTAGGAGCAAAATATTTTTCAGAAATTAAAAAGACATTGAGCAGCTGAATTACAAAGTAGTTTTTCTCATCTTAATTTTTAACATATCAAAAGAAAGGCATTTATTGAGTGGCCATTCCCATTCAATGGCGGCATCATAGAATATGATTCCAAGGGACAATGAAATTTAAAAAACAACATTCATGGTAATACTTGACTCAGTTTCACAACAAGAATATTATCTGTGCAGCTATATAATTAGGAGTTCTATTTGTGGTAAGATACTGCATCACAGAAATTTATATAGCAAGTCCTATCACTACGGCACTGCAAAATATTTGTATGGTTTTCATAACCTAAATTTATATAGCAAAATCAATAAAAGAATGTAATTTAGTTTTCCTTGCTTAAACACTCATTTAAAATAGACATATCCTTCTTATATGTTTTAATGTGGAAAATGCATCTTCTTCAAAAGCTCATTTTATATACTCTTATTTAAGAAACAATATTGAAAACGAGTTGTATCACTAGGTTCAACAGAGATGTGCTATTACCCAGAATATTTCCTTGCTCTGTGTTCCTTGCAAAACTCTGAAATTATTAGTATTCAACCCCTAACCCTGACAGAATTTTGTTGTTTTATTATTTGATAATTTTGTCATCTCTGCTAAACCATTAGCATTACTGTTCAAAGCCAAATTCATGCCTTAGGAGATCTTTCTTAGAATCAATATTCAAGATTTCTAGAATCTTCAAGTTTTCTTTAAGTTTTTGGAGAAGGAAAAAGGAATGCTATAGGCAGCACGAGTACTCTTTCTTTCCTTCTTTTCTTCCTTCCTTCTTTTCCAGTCTTCTCTCACTTGACAAACACCACATTAGGCACTTATGTGTTCTTCTCCTGTTACATTTTAAATATTCCAGACCCTAAACCAAACAATACCTTTCAGGCATTTTTAGACTTGCCCAAGCAAGCTGATTTGCTTGGCATATGGAAAGGTCAGCTTGTTAGGTAACATTTATTGTGGCCACATCCAATACAAGGTACCCTCAGTTATTCAAAGCCCAGATGTATTTGGAGAATGGAGAAATGTGTTATGCCCAAACTACTCTCCAACCTCTAATAAACCCTCATTGCACTGCACTCATACCATCTCAATCCAACATACTGAGAGCTGCCCTCTCCAGGAAGGTGTGATGTATTGATTGCTTGCTGAATGAAAAATGTAATCCAGAGTCAGCAAGAAGCATTTAATAAGATTTTGTAAGACTTGGACAGGCAGATGAAGTATAGAAAAGTGTACGTTCACGTTTTCTTCATTTGTGAGATGCGTTTGCATCATTCTCATTGTGAGATTTGCAGAAGTAGTGTCCTCTTTTAATAAAGAAAAATCTGTCTAGACGAACAGGAGTGTTAAAACAGCACCTTTTTAAAAAAAACAGCTCAAACCCAAGCTTTTCTAATTTTATATCATAGACATGATGCAGTAGGTTTTGTTCCCACTTGATTGAGGCGTATGTAAATCTGACTTGTAAAAGGCTGTGGAGCTATTTCACTACGTAACATTTATGCATGATTTTTTTATTAAAATCAACAAATCAGAAATATTTTAATTTATTTTGTGCTTTTTAATTATGCCAGTGTCCACTCCACAATTATTCACTATCCATTAGCTGTGAAATAAGAAATTGCCATTTTTGAACAGAGTCAAGCATCAACATTTTACCATACTGTTGTCTTCTTTCTTGTACCAGTTACACACCTTCTGAACTGGAGCACAGGAGGAAGGCAGCCTTCAAAGGAGTGATGCAGTGCCTCTGTCTGTACACATACATGTGGGAATGAGAGGACAGTGTGAAGCCAGAGCCAGGAGACTGTACTGTGCTCCATGAGCAGGTCCCCTCTTTTTGAATCAGGGCAGCAATAAGAAAAGTCAGACCATTTTCCACTTCTGCACTAGGAAACTCATGTCAGTGGCCATATGGATCATACCAGTCACGTCCTTAGTTTGTAATACAATTTTACTTTTGTCCATGTGTCCTTGCTTACTGCAAGCTTCCTTTGTCACTCTCTGTAAGTTATTCAAGTTCCCTTGACTCTGACAGGATTTACGTGCCTATGAGACACCTCCAGGGAGATGCAGGAGGCTTTTTTATTTCTCTGACAGATTCTTTGTGTCACCTCTGGGAGTTTGTAGGGATAATGACATCTAAGACTCTCTATGAAAGCAAAATGAAGACTTTAGCACTACTACATTAGGTGAGCTGTATTATGGCGACAGTAGAGAGACAGTTCTAGAGAATGCACTTTAATTTGTACATTTCTCAACTAAGATTAAAAAATGGTGAGAGCATTGCTTACTTAGCACCACGAGACTGAGCCTTAGGAGCCAAAGAAAAATAGGCAAAGGAGATCAGGGTGCTCCTGTCATATATTTCTGCTAAACATAAGGAGGAGAAAACATTTTTTTATTCCTCTACTACTCTTTTGTATGTAGTAAATGCTTGGCAGAATTTACTTCTGCAGGTGATAGATGTTCTCCACAAACACCAGATGTCACAGCTAAGGGAAGCAAACATAGATGATGATGGTGGGTGGGAGGGGGATTGAAGGGTTGAGGAGGGGAACAACAGAGAGAGATAAGGGAAAATATGGTGGGGGTTTGATTTGTTTTATTTTCCAGGAGGTTACATGGAAACAGAGGCAGCAGCTCAAGAATCTCTGGGATTAGGCAAACTTGGAACACAAGCAGAAAAGGACAGAAGACTAAAGAAAAAGTGAGTACCATTTTTATGTGACTTTTTGGCTGAAACTTGATTCAAATATCAGGATTTTTATTGTTTTATTCAAAGTGTAATGAGAAGTAAGACCATCTAATATGTAATTTTAGCAGTGATGTTTCTTTCCAGCGTAAAAGTTTTTAAAGCCGCAAATAAAATATAGAGAAAAATATTCAGAGTCTGTCAATTGTACAATATTATTTCATTTGTGAAAGAACACAGGTTTATGAGAGAGACATTTTTCCATTTCACATTGTCATTAATCCTGTGCTTTTTGCCTTCAGTACAGGTCTTAAAAAATAGACATGTATGTAATGACTATCTATGTCGATTTTCTTTTTCAAAAGGGTTTCAAATGCTTTTTATTATTATTATTATCTAGCGAACAGAGTGTTATTTCTATTTTTAGATGTCAAAGGTTCCCCATAAACCCTAGCAGCTTCACTTTCTTTTTGCCTGTCAGCAAATGCAGGCAAAAAGCAACCTAGCTTTTTGTTTGCATCAATTATATAATTATTTAATGCTGTCTTTCATGCACCTCCTTGTAAAAACAATACATTGACTCATAGCAGCTACCAGGAGCTGTGAAGAACTAATAAAATAAGGCTACAAACACAAAAAAAACCTCTTGGCAGCGTTGCATTCCCAGTGTAATTAGAGGGTGTCAGAGAAAAAGATGATACTTAAAAATGACTTTGAAAATTCATTCTGTAAACAAATAGGTTTATTTTTCATCCATAACCATTAACTTTACTGCTATTATTTGGATACTGAAAGCCTCATTTTTTAAAATTTTCTGGGTTTTCAGGTTTGTTTCAGTCTTTTAATACTCCTGTGCAGAATTTCAAGAGAATTTGCAATTCTAATCCAAAGAATCTAAGGATAATGTTTGAGCTTCTCTTTAGATTTTTATGTTGAATATTTTTAATACTTTCTTATCAAGTGCTTGATGAAATATGACTTTAAATGTACACATCCATGTAATGTCCAAGTGCAAGCATTCTGTTTAAATCAGCCTCAATTTAGCAATTAAAGATAGAGAAGTAGTCATTGTGCTAGCTTAAAGAGAAGAAAATTGAATTAAGAAACTCGCAGTAGCATTCAAAGGGATGTTACAGTTGATGAGTCTTGTCCCTGTATTTCTTATCTATACATTTCTATCGCTAATCAGTAATTTTAAAAATATATAGATGTAGATTATGTTACCATGCTCATTTTACTAAATCTAGAAAGCATCTTTGAGGCCATCATTATAGTTCATAGAGAATATAATTTAATTTTCAGCAGCATTTTTTTTGAAGTCCCAATGTACCTTCCAGTTCTGAGGGCTGAATGTACCACAATATTTAAATCACTTTGAAGGGACTAATGTGTTCATTTTGTACACTTTCTTATGTGTTAGTTCTTTAAACTGGGTAAAATAACATAAGACTTGACACACACAAATGAAAACATGACATGACTATTTCATATATAGATGGCCTACCAAGTTTTGGGTCTGTAAATAATGGGTCTGCAGGTAATCTGTTATTAAATTTCTGTCCAATCTCACAATCAGAACTTTCCCATGCTTTCCGCTTTTCAAGTCTTTCCTTTTTTTCTCTTGTGTCTGTCTGTCCTTGGTTCTTTATGGATTAGATGTAATCAAAATGTTCTCTGCTGGAAGGAATCTTTCCTTTGTGACTATGATTATTCTGTTAATCTGAATTGTGTATTATTTATCGTAAGTGTATGTTCTACAACTATGTCATGAAGAAATTTAATTTTTTCCCGTGTTCCTTTTAGGGTTACCTGTCTTCATAGTTTTTCACCTAAGAATCCTCAGAACTGCATTTGAGATTCCCCTTAATGTACTATCAGAGAAAGGTTAACATGCATTACTGGTTTATGTTATATGCTAGATATGTTATATCATTTTAGAGGAACCATAATACAGGAAAAAAATATAACGTATTGTGTTAGAGGTATACATGAGATTCTACTGAATTATGGGAGTCATTAGGGCACCAGGCTATCAACAGAGTGTATGAGAATTAACACCTGCTTGTAAGAAATGCAGTCACAGAATCACAGAATGAGTCAGGTGGGAACAGACCACAGTGGGTCATCTGGTCCAACCTCCCTGCTCAAGCAGGGTCATCCCAGAGCACATGGCACAGGACTGTGTCCAGATGATTCTTGAATATCAGTAAGATATTTGCATGTCTTACCTTAGAAAATACTAGATTGAGACAGTCCAGAAAGTAACTTAAGTGAATAGTTTGTTGCAGTAGGTCACATTCATTTGTACCAATACCTAACAATGCCTAATTCCCTCTGGAAGTAGCCTTGCCATACATGCAGTAGGTGCAAGGTTACTGAGCTGTGTAGTGCAAATGAGGATACTGTACTGTGCAACATTAATGGTGGTGGGGATGTGTGTGAGGTCTTTAAAAGACATAATAAGAGAAGACTGAGAATCATTTCCTAGCTCATGATGTAGCAGTAAGATTTATAGCAGTATGATTAAAGTCCAAATGGTTGATTCCTTTTTTACTGCTAAGCAAAATGACTCTACAAACCTTGCAGAGACCGTGAGCACAGTTGCTAACTGTGTTAGTAACTAACTTGGATTAGGATGTAAAAGCCCAAGAGAACCAAACCCACCAACAGGATAGGAAAAGAGTAGGCTGAAGCTGGGAAATACTACTTTGTGTTACATTTCAGGTCTGAGAGAGCTTTACTTATGCTGGCTTTGTCACTTCCTTTAAAAAAATAAAAACCAAAGCCAAAGCAGACAAAACCAAAAAAATCCTACAAAAAAACCCCAAAAACCTGCAATAAAACAAACCAACAATACAAAAAACCTTGAAACAGTGATGCCAGAGCCAATTCTCTTTTCCATAAAACAGGTATAATACCACATACTGAAATTGTTTCTCTTTGACACATGCAAGTTAGATGAAATGGCTTTAAGCCCTATTAACAGCTCAGCAAACATCTCCATTCAGTGGTGGTTCAGGTGCAAGAAAGCAAGGATTCTCCCCCTGATGTGAAACAGAGGTCAGATTCATCACTGTAATCAACATATGAGTGCTGTGATAGTAGTCATGATCTCCACCAGACTCTGCTATTAGCTTTGGTTTAGTTTGGATAGAAGTCATTATAAAAGGACAGTTTCCTACTAAAATTATATCCATGGTATCTATTAACTGAGAAATAATTAAAATGCTAAATTTCTAATTTTGCATTTTTGAATGTATTTAATTTCATCAGTAATTTCACAAGGATGACCCTACCCCAGGGATGAAGATGCATGGCATTTCAAATTGCCAGGTGCTGCAGCAGTAGGTTCTAATGGTCCATCAGGTGTCCTGGGCTCCCTCAAGCAAGCATTGCACTGACGCTGATCCCCACGGAGTTAGGAACACACTGGAGTGTGTTACAGTGTTTTAGCCCAATTTCTTTGCATGGAGTCAGGTACTGAATAATACATTTCACTCTGAAAAGCTTAATGAGTATGGTAATTCTGGAGACCAGTTCTCTTTCTGGTGATTATAGCGCCATTAACCTAAATTTCAAGGTTTCCCTGCTTCATGTTTAGAAGATGCTATTTAGATGTAAAATTTCTTTCAGTTTCAGTTGACTACTTAGACATCATTAAAATGTAATTAACAGTTTGTCTCAGTGATGTGGTAGACATTTATAAACCTCCAACAAGAGTCTCTATTCATCCAAAATTCAGTCATTACAGCAGGTTTATTAGGAGTAAGCCTTACTCCTAAGGCATCAAAGAAAAATTAAGGAAGCTGTGAAGAATTTTTAAATTATACCCAACATCTCTTATTAGCTGAGAAGATGAATTTAAGTTGCCTGGCTCATCCATAGATGTTTGCTCTCAGACATTAAATAAATGACAGTTCTACTTAATATTGAAACCTTTTATGTCTTACTATTTGTAAATTGAGCATGCAGTCCTAGGAAAAAAAAGATCAAAGAAAGGGGTATTTAAAGTATTTCAGGTGTTATTCATTGTTTAGTGAAATAAAGTGATGTTGGGGTGTGACAAAGAATAATGCACTTAATTTTTATTATTTAAACTAGACTTTATATTTCACTTCACTTGTTCTATATAAAAGGTGGTGATATTTTGTATATAGAATCTTCTGCCTTTTGCTTGAACTTTCAGAGCCTGTTTGCCTAAGGAGTAAACTCTTCAAGAAAATTCAGGGCTTAGGACTAGAAGTGTTAAGGCCACAGATACTGTCTGTCACTGTTACATTCATTTGCATCCCCCAATGACTTAAACAGTTTGCACTCCTCTAAACCACACCTTTTAAATAAGATAAACTCTCCAGAAGGCGCCCATCACCAAATGAAGAATGGAGTTTTCTCTTAGTATATTTTTTCCTAGTGATTAACAAGTCTCCCTTTGGAAAATGGTTACCTAATTTCCAATTCTGAATTTTGTAGTTGATTCCAGCTGCCAATTCTCTGTGACTGTGTATACTGTATGTCAGATGTTCATGACTTCATCCTTCATGGGTGTTGTGCAAACGGTGCACAAAGACTTGGCCTTGGCATTCACACAGGGTTGTCATGATAGCCCAAGCCAGGACCCAGCATAGGAAGTTCAGGTCAGTCCAGTTTCTATTGCAACTTGTAAAGGTTCCTGAAAGGTTCACGTAGAGTCTTAGTGTCCTCTGAAACAGCAGAAGTTGATCAGTGTGTGTCCCACAAGACAATTCATACCTCAAAAAATGAGTAGATGACACTGTGCCTAAAATAAAATAAACTGTATACCCTTTAAAAATGCATATCTCCACTGACCTCATCTCAGGTAACAAATGAAGGCACTTTAGAGAAGCTGTATAAATGTTTTACTGTCTTTTTCACTAAAATTCCATACAATGAACCCTTTATGAAAATATTCTAAAACAATGAACTCAGCCAAACTTGAAATATTATCAACAAATAGAGTTGTGTTTGCTTCCCTTTGTGCTGTAACTATCCAAGTGAACATCAATGATTTTCTCCTTACTCACAGTTTTGCTCAGGAGTGGTGTCAAATTGCCCTTACCCAAAAGCCTCTCTGGTGGCAAATACAGCTCTAAAGAGTTTGGCTTTGTACAGTGTACTATAGCTCTGAGGGCCAGGAACCCTTCTTAAATGTAATGTTTGATTTGATCTGCAACAACATGCAAACTAGCAGCAAATAAGTGTCTCTCTGAAGAAATACAAGGTATATATATGGCATGTGTTGCATGAAAGTGTGTAATAATTGGTCATAGTCACTGACATTTCACAGGATGTGTTTATTTTATCCCGTGTAAAGCACCACCGTAAGGTAAGGTTTGAGAGACATTTCAGTGCAATGTAGTCCTAGATTGCCACTCACAGGTGGATTTGACCTTGTTCTTGCTGCTGGTACAGTGGGAGATTGGCTTATGCCATCCCTTCTGCAGCAATCCCAAATGAAAATTATTTTATAATTGTATATTTTGTACATCTTATTGCAGAAATTCCTGAGAAAGAATGCACGTACAAGCCAGCTATTCTGAATCATGCAGTCCAGAAGCTGATAGATCCCCCACTTCATTAATATGAGTCAAGAGCAGAGCTTTAGCCTCACTTTTTTCTTTAGTTTTGTTTGATTTGACGCTGGACAAGAATCTATTAATTCCATATTTCCAAAACAAGTTTAAGATGTGAGGTTTATACTTTCCAAGGAAGATCAAAGTAAACCTTCCTTTCCCAAGAACCTGGTTTTGGGGCATTTACTCCACAACTACAGGTTTTTGTTTGCCAGATACAGCTTCCTGCCTTCAAGTGCATCGCAGAAGAGCCTTGATGTGCCAGGACACGTACATGTGCTTACACACATGAATAAACACTCGTAAAATCAAGACCTAAGTAATTCTCATATGTAAAATTACGGTGTAAAAAAGGTATTCTTAGTATTCATAGCCTTATAATTAACTTTGCAGAATTGCAATGCTGTTAAGTCTTAGCTGACTGCTGTGATGTGCATGTTAAACAGCAGGAACGTCCATATGGACAGGAGAGCATGTTGGATTGACTCTTCTTTCTTTCTATTTAGGGAAAAAGAGAATGGTAAATGTTGATAAGTTCATTTGATAAACAGACTTTCATATTTTTTATGGGCAAATCCAAGTTTTAGATGTCTGTCAACAGGCAACTTGAAAAAATCTCCAGGTAGACTATTTCATGGAATAAGAGTCTGAGACAGTGTCATTATTATGTAGTTGCTTTTGAATCCACATGATGCCCCTTTAATTAGGTTAATTAATTAGGTTTCATGTGTGCAACTGCAATTAGAATTTGATGTAGTATATTTGTGACTACGAATAATTTCTGTCCTCTGCAGTATGCAAATAGCTGTTTCTAATGATTTTCTTAATTGCACACATTTTAGAAAAATGAATCCAATTGAATTAATTAGGGTGTTTTTCTGTGCCATCCACCTAATGTTCCTATACACTTAATGCTTATTAAACACCATTGTATCCTAAACACATGCTATTTATTTTTTTGCTGTAGATCTTAGGAATACATCTTTCTCGCCCCCAACCTTTTATTTTCTGAATCTTCAGGAAAATTGAAGTTTTGCGTTTAATTTCGTTCCTTCCTGCCTCATCTATGAAAAACTCCCTGATGTTGTTAGTAGCTTTTAGACTGATTTTTAGTTTTTCTTCCCTTTCTAGCAAAAGGGAAGTAGCTGTTATTTTCTATTTTCTCATTCTGGTGAAGGAAGGAGAGGTGTTCATTGTTCTGATATGCACTTTGGGATTGTCTTCTGTGTGCAGCGTGGTTTTCTCTTGGCTGGATCTATGTGTAGTCTTTGAAACATACATAAAGATGTATTTTCTTTTTAAACTTAATTCCTTTAGCAAATATTTTAACTGGAACACTTACTTTCAAATCGTTAGTCAGTGAAAGCTTTTGCAATATTAAAAACATGTTTTGCTCTTACATTGATACTTGGAGTCTTTTAAGCATTACAAATGTAAAGATAAATGGGTATTTATTTTGCAGAGGATTATTAAACCTTAATTAGATTATTCTGATGATGGAAAATGATACAACATATTCTATATCTAACTCATATTTTAAAAAATATTTTATTTTAAAAAAATAATATTTTTATCCTTTGCCAAGTTTTTAAGATTATTTTCCTCATAAAATGTAAGAGTATTTTTATTGGAAAATTCCAAGTCTTTAATAAAACAAAAAGCCCCAAGGCTCTAGTCCCTATCTAATCTACATGCATAAGCCTATCCATTGCAATTTGGAACTTCTGGGTAAATATAAGCTTATACCCTGATGCATGCAGCTGTCTCTCTAAACAACTCTCTCCAGCAGAGGTAAATATCCTATCAGATTAACTGTAGAATTAGGATTTAAAAGAAGAATGGGTAAAACACAGCAGAGTAAAAAAATTCTACAAAACTTTTATGTTAATATATGTGTAAGGAAAAGGTAATGAAGTGGTGACAAATTTGTTGCCGTATGGCAAAAAAAACCCCAAAACTATAAAAATACCCTAAAGAATTAAAAGTCCATTTTTCCCTGCTGTATTTTATTGTTCTTCGACAAGATGCTCAGGAAGTGACAGAATGTCCCTTGATCCTCTGCTCCTATCATGGCCTTCAAGTCCTGTAAATTATCCCCAAGTGACTGCAAACTTTCAGGTCATTAAAACTGCAAGAGAATTACTTGCATTCCAGTCAATCTCCCTGTTTCTCTCTAGGCATACTCAAAGGTATACTCAGTAGAAAATGTAACAAATAGCAGTTCTGATTCAATTTACTCCAGAAGGCTCAAAATTAAAAGCTTTTTAAGCAAAAGTGATCACATCAGTCTTTACAATTAGCTCAGAAAATGAGCATGAATCATGAATGCATATTCAATTCTTGTGCTACTTCCATCAGATTCGGTAATTTTATAATAGTTCTCTAGTACTTTACTTATAGTACATACTTTTGTTGTCTTTCCCTTCCCTAATCTTCCTGTCTTAAACTTTCTGTGTATAAATTTGTCATTTGTTTCCATCTCCTTTTCTCTATTGCACTTTCTCTCCTCTCTCTCAGCTGTTCTGCTGATCTTGCACACATGAAAACAAAATTTAAGTCCTCAAAAACGGTGCCCTTCTGAACTGACTGAAATGTCTGCAACTTCTTCTTAGCTAATCAGAGCAAAGGCTTTTCACCTCACATTTTCTACCAAGCCTTTGTAGATCTGTAAATCATTTGTTAATAGAAATGTAATATTTTGAGATGTCTGGGTTTCATTCAGGCCTATAATTTTCTTTTTTATGATGGCAATTAAAGGATGATGTAGAAAGTTTATTATCAGCAATGACATCCTACTTTCTTCTCCATATACTGTACCCATTATATTGGCAATAATAGGTTACCTAGAGGGTAAATCATTCATACCAATGTTGCTACTGATCTAGTGTTAGTATGACTGCTGAAATTAAAATACTGCCAGGCATAAATAGCCACTGAAAATGTTACTCACCTATGTACATGAAATCTGCATTTTAAAAACAAGCAAACAAAAACCAAAACAAATTTTACAAGCAAGTCTAGGTCATTTATGATTACTATGAGATCCTTTGCTAAAATATTATTAAAGTGCACATGGAAAAGTAAACCTTCGTTTGTGGTCCACTCAATTTTACTGTGTATCTGTGGTTAATTTGGTTAAATCCACAGGTTTGGGGTTTTCAACATTCTTGAGGTTACACAATAAATCCTTAAGAAATTATTCAAATCTAAGCAAAAAGCTTTGATTTGAAAGCCTACTCCACATTCACTGTGTTTATTGATCTTTGGCATGAATATGTATTGTAGATGGAAGATGTGCTGTGCTGAGTGGTACCTAATAAATAGCCAACATGAGTTTAATGAAAATCTCATTTTGACAATTTCATCTGTTCTTCACAAGAGTACTTAAGTTTTTTTAATTATTGAAAGACCAATTACAAAGGTTTCTGTAGTTATAATGGTGATATTATTTTATCTATCATACTATTTCTTTTTTTTTTATGGACTACTATATGTTCATTAACATTTATGTGCTTTTTTTTCCATTCATCTCTCTTCATCTCATGAAAAGCATATCTGGGTAAGTTAAAATGCCATGGTTGCTGAACATATTAATCCTCAGCACCATGTTTATTTTCTATGTTTTATTCCTACTTTTTTTGTTTTTTCCGTGAATCTTATGTAACAAATCCATGCAAAAAATTGAAACTGAATCCATGCAAAAAAAGGAAAGCTTTCAAAGTATTCAGAATAATGGTAAACCTTGAAAGCGTACACAAATTCAGGTCAGGACTTTCTCCTGAAGTGCTTAACAGAATGAATTAACTACTTGGAGATAATTTCTATCTTTTTTTTTAAAGTAAACACATTTTGGGAGGTCTAAAATCCAGAATCACAAAGAAATTTGAGAGTTGAAGTCAGTGGAAAAATTTTGAGTTTAACAAATGATGTTAAGGCATATATTCTGTTTAATTAAATCACAGAAGACTCACAAAGCACACAATTTATTATTTTTATTCCATTTGAGCCCTTATGCTGTTTCAAAGCAAACATATGCAAAAATGTTTTATTTGTGCATATAATTTTACTATTTTCTTTTTCACCAGTTCATTTTCTTGTTTGTTTTGGTTTTTGTAATTGTTAACCCAATATCAAGTTTAAAATCTTCATCTCTTTGATCTATTGTAGAAATGCTATTTCTTCTTGAATAAGAATTTGCAGACTTAAGGAGGAAATTTCAGGAGGTGAAATGGTACAAAACTTAGAGAACAAGGGTTACCACATTAATTTAGAATATGTGATTATGAAATGGCTTTATAAAAATAGATCTGATAACATATGATCAGCCTGGGAACACTGCGTGTCTCTAATGTAGTACAGTGCACACAAGATTGCAAGACTATGTATTATGCAAGTCTGCTTATTTCACAGCTATTTTATTTGGTTTTTAATCCTAGCCCTCTCAAGCTCTATTTGTCAGGGTCTGTCTCAAGCATTCCTGAATGTGCTTCACTTAGCTTAAGAAATAGCTTCAGAAAAAAAGAATACTGCCCTTCAGTTTGCATACAGCTTAAATGTACACCTAACATAGAATATTCACAGTACTGTTATTCTGTGTTACCTGGGATACTGTGAAATTTATACTTCCTTATTTTATAGATTTAAAAACCTTCTGTTTATTAGTTGCATCTTGATTTCTGTATTTCAGTCACTTTTTTCTGAAAACTCCTCAAAGTTTAATACAAATATTTTGTGAAACATTGGAAATTGTATTTATTCATTGTTTCCAGTATGACCTGATATTGGGTATCAAAAAGGAGAATGAGGATTTCAAATAATTTAAAATCCAGATCACTTAAGAGCCAAAGTTCAAACAGGATCTGGCATAGTTTTTAATTAGTGCAGCCTTTAAGTCAATCAGATCCTTTCAGATTAAATTAAATCTGCATAGTGTGGCAATATGAAGTCTTGAGTCTCTCCCCAACCTCCCACTCCACTTCCTACTTTAAATCCATTTATAGTCTTGCAGAAAATACATATAAAAATGTAATTTGCTATTTTATTATATATTATTAACTTATACAAATTCAACTCTTATTTTTTCATACAGTGTCCTGAGTTACAGGATTCTAGCATGTCTTAAATATTTAACAAATAACAATAGAAAGGATAAAATCCAAATCCAGCTTAATTCATTAGAAATCCTGTCTCCTGATTTTTTCAGTCTTTGAATGTATGTTGGATTTCAAGCGGCAGATGTGTTTAATCTTACCTTGAAATCATAGGATTACTCAGATAAATACAGCATAATTGGTCTATCCTTTCTGTCTGGTTCTCTTCTAGAAACCTATCATGTGCAGTACTTTGTTCTAAATGAAACATTTTAATATTGGTGATAATAATAATCATAATAATGTCAGTTAATAATCAGAGGACCTGCTAGGTAACAACTTCAATCTGTTTTCTATTTGAGAAAATGTCTGTGACTAAAGGCCATTTCACAGTCTAAATTACCTGTTAGCCAAATTTTTAAATCAATTCTGCCTGTGTTTTACAAACATGATCTGGTTCTTGACTTCACTGTGCCTCCTTTTTAATTTATCTCACCTTTATGATTATGTTTCAACTAAGAGACATATATATGTGCAGTATAATATTTCTGAGGTCTTTTCACGTGAATCCTTATTAGATATCAGAGTAAATCCTATTACTTGCAGAAATGTGAAGATCTATGTTGAAATATTGTTTACGTTTCATCAAGACAATGTCTGGACATCGTGTATTGCACAGAGTGTTTGCATTATGTGTGTTAGAAATCCTAAGCTGTCATTGCTTGTTTGCTTCATGGGGGGCAGCCTTATCTTCCTGAAGAAAATTGAATAACACACTTTAAGTCAGGATATCGTTAACTTCCTACACAAATTCTATTTAATGATTATTAATGTTTTTAATGAAGTTCATTGGGTTTTATGCAATGAATTGATGACGGCTGCTGATACAGAGCTAGAATTTCCCTGGTGCAGGAGAAGAATACATATCAGGTAGATTGGCAGGATAGTAACATAGTCTCACTCATCATTTCTGCCTTCCTATTGCTTCCATGTACTTCTCCTGCCCAAAGGATTATTGAAGCTTTCCTAAGTCCCCACGTTGTGAGACAGTTGTGCTCTCAGGTTTTTAGGTTGATCTGGGCAGTTAGTGGTACCTGGCTCTTAGGTGAGTGGTGCTGAGGCAAATGGCCCAGAGTTAACAGTGTCTTTAGCAAGTCATTTTGGGGAGGATTAAACATCAGAAGTCAGTGCTAGGGAGGAAGCCCTGCTTCTCCAACACACATCTCCGCAACACAACTTGACATTATGTGATTTTTCTTTACTGTCTTTGATAAAAATGTGAAAACAGCCCACTTTATGAGGCACTCCCTAAAACACACAAATAAAAGGATTTCTCAGATTTTGGATGGATGTTAAAGAGTTGATGTTCGTGAAATTTCCAGACTTTGCAAAAGCAGGCTCAGGGTAATGATATATTTTAAATAGCATATTCCAGTTACTCCTGTAATATCTCCAGGAGGAGGATTTTGTTCTTTAGCAGTAATAATGTTGTCTTTAAAAATATGGCTTTAATTTGGAATTCATTCCAGTGGTAGTAAGTGGTTTAAAGCCCTATCTGCAAAATAATGGCATTTCTAGTAATGCCTAATTAATGTCAATTTTTTCCTTATGAGCTTGTTTTCATACATTGCCAAAAACCTAAGCAAGCATGGAAATAATTGCCTTTTAATTCCCTTCCTCCTGGCCAATGCAACATGGACACATTGTAATATGTCATACTCTTCTGAGAAAGTCTGAGGAGGAGAAAATCCCCCATTTCCCTGAAAAGCACCTTCTAAATTAGACAGGCTGTTTAATGCTTTTCATGATCCCCAAACCCTGTATTTGTACTGAAGGAAAGAGGGAGTGACAAGCTCTAGGGTATTTGTCTCTCTTCTTCCTGTGATCAATTGCATTTTTTTACAAGGATAATTGAACTGCAGTTACCAATATTTTGCTTTGGGGTTCTTCTGCTTTCAGGAAGCCGGTGACTATCCCATAAGGACAACTTTAGACAACATTCTGTCCATTCTAAAATATTGTTTTATGTTCCAAAACAGGCAGGTCACTGGATTCATTTTTCAGGTGATTTGCACAATTGGTAAAAACAGTGCATATTATTTCCTACATGATACTTTTAACTTGATGAAAGAGTGGAAGTTTTTTTCCTGTAGTGCTAGTTCATATTACAAAAAAAACCAAAACACACCATTAGAGTTTTCACTGACTGCCAACTAAAGAATATCCCTCTTAGTCAAAAAATAGAAATTCTGGATTTAACTTTGGCTTGTAAATTGAAGGTTTAGGTTTTACAGATCTCTTAGTTTGTATTAAGAAGTAGTCAAAGACTAATATTCCAAAAGTAAATTATCATTTCAATAAACTTTAATATTGCAGTGCTGTTTATAAGAATCATCTCAGGAAGGAATTATAAATTTTGAAGCATTTAATTCTTTTTAAGGGAACAAAAGATCATAAAAGTCCTTTTACTATTTTTCTGCATCAGTGAGTGAGGCACAACCCTTATGATGGCTATATTTCATGTGCATGTCTAAGTACAGGATTTTTAACTTTATGCTAAAAATATTTTCAGCTCAGAGCAGTTTCCTTCTACATGCAAAGACCATTTGGATTATGTTTATCAAACTGTAGGCTTTGGCTATAGCGCGTATGTATATACACACATATATGGTATCTCATTTCTGTCCTGGCCCGTTTCCTTCAGCCTAAATCGATAACCACAGCTCTGCTTTCCTTTAACTCTGTGAGCCAGACTGCCTCTGAAGTAACAGAAGTGCTTTCCCACTCTGGGAGAATGTATTGGTTTGAGAATCACTGGAATATTACTAAGCCTCCACACTTGGGCTGATACAAAATTTGCAAAGTCACAGAAGACTCCCTAGAAATATGTGCTTTGTAATTCCAGTATAAAGGAACTAAGTTTTTCATGGAAGTGAGACCTTAAAGTGCAAATGGCTCCTCTGCAGGCATCTCAGTTCCTGAGGCCATGCAGAGGTTTATCAAAGAGGCCAAGACTTCCTTCCCATCTCCTTGTAGTCCAGGTGCTGCTGCTCTTGTGCTTGGAGAGCACAAGCAAGGAAGGCCAGGGACCCTCAAAGCCATTATCTCCTTTTCTCCATAGCATGTTAGCCAGCCCTGCTCTTTCAGCTGGGATAATTGAAGAGAATAGCCCAGAAAAGGAAACTCTGGGATCATGTTCCTCCAGGGGTGGTGTCTCCATGAGACTCATAGCTGCAGATGGGGCTGCTCCCTGGGCTTGGGCTGGCTGCAGGGAAGGAGCACATTGTACAGGGTTTTGTGCAGTCCGTGCTCTGCCATGGGGCACCAGAAGTGGCCAGGTGAGGCAGGGGCCTTCCCGAAAGCATGTCTCTCCCTAAGGGTAGCCATGCCAGCTCTCAGAGCCAGTAGCCTCAGGAGTCCTGCAGCCCTGTTGTAGCATCTGAGGGAGGTACAGCATCGTTGTAGCACCTGCAGAACCAACCCTGAGGGAAGGCTGCAACCCGAACACCTCATCCACAGGTAGCTGGGATGGGGCCAAGTCTGGACATGCCTTAATTCTGCTCTCCTAAGCAGGCAGGTGAATACCTTTCATAGGTATTCACTACTTGTCTCCCTGGGAATATGGGGTTCCTGAATCCCCATCGGCTGCTGAAGGTAACATGGTGTTTGTGTACCCAGAGAGCAACTTCTTGTTTTACTGGGGGTTATGCTTTCACAGAAATCAAGGATAGCTCTACAGTGGCTTGGGATATCTAAGTGACAAAGGAAAGGTATGCTGCAAAGGCTGTGTGGGAGGAGAAGCTAGAACAACTTCAGTAACACTGTCAAGTATTTGTAATGTTACGTATTACTACAGCATAAACACAGAAAATAAAGCAGCTTTCTTTCTATATTCAGAGCCAGGGATTTAAACCTGTATGCAAAATCTCTTATTTGAGTTCCATATTCTGCTAAAGCCAAATTCTCTCAGTGTGGCCCCTTGGCAATGCAAAAATCCCTAAAGGACTACTCCTTACAAGTAAGATCACTCCGTCTGCTGTGATTTTGTAGTACAAGTATTTGAAAGGCTGCTCAGGCAGTGAAGAATTGTCAAGGGATAACTGAACCACAAAGGCTGTAGTAATAAAGGAAGACAGAACAAAATTGAAGCCATAATTCCAAGATTTTCTTGTTATTTGGGAAAGTAAGCAAATTTTAATACTACATTAGCATAGTCCTTGTCTAATTTTTTTCACTACAGCTTGTTGCTGGGAGCATTCTTTTGTGTTTCACTCAGTAGGAGGCAGCTGAAAACGTGTTGTTAAACACCAGAAAAAAAAGATATTTGAAGGACTGCTTTTTCTATGCCATCACCACAGTGGAAATGTCTGGTGAAATAGCTGAATGTTTTTAATATAGAGCATTTTCATGATAGTCTAGCTGACTGGTTTATACGTAACTATACCAAATATTTAACACCGCCATGTTAAATTAAGCTTTGAGAATGATGTTTTACATATACACCAGTTGTAGTCCAGAAAAAACTGTAGATACAGGATCTGGATTGGTATTCAATCAACTCAATAGAGATATATCTATGTATATGTATAAAACTGAGAAATCACATCAATTCTATAATTATAAAAATATATACATCAGTAAACCATGTAGAATTCTTTTATATATAATCAGTAATTAAAAAGATGCAAACATGGAACTACTAAAGATGCAATCAACTCTTAAATAGCCACAGATGGCATATTTAAGGTACAGAATAGCTGTACTCCACAGGCCCTAGCATTGTGCATAGCTGCTACAGCTGGCTTTGTGTTTCAAACACAGACACCTCTCAGATCCATCTGCATTATATCCATGCTTAGTTCATGTCTAGAAGTTGCCAGTTCTGGGCCTTTCTGAGTCATTAGCAGACCAGAGCTAAGTTAGTCTCAGGAAGAGTACCTCAGTTTTCTCTTTACCAGTGACTGTTTTGATACCCCTTTATTATAGGGTATACCGATTTTTTTTATTGCTTTGGCTAAAGAAAAGACAGAAACCTCACCTTTTGTATGTTAGATGTTTAAAAGGATGTCAGAAAAAATGGAGAATTTGGAATAGATTGAGAGTACATTCAACAGGAGAAAGAGCTGTATTGTTAACTGGTGTGTTCTGTGCTTTTTCTATGCCTGTCATTGTGCTTCACTGTTATTACCCTTCACAAAAAGGCAGAGTTGCGTCTTTTTGTCCCAACAGATACCTCCACGTATTTACCATTTCTTGATCCATTTTTAGACATGAGCTTCTGGAAGAGGCTCGGAGAAAAGGTTTGCCTTTTGCGCAGTGGGATGGACCAACGGTGGTTGCCTGGCTGGAGGTAAGTGTTGGACATAACTTGAAAAAGTAAGTCACATTTGTAGACTGCTTCTGTGTGCTTATCCTTACAAATCTTAAAAGAGACTGTTACAGCCTCTTCCCCTCTCTGTGTGCACTGTGCTGTCAGCACTGCATAGACTTTGACACTGGATGGTGTAAATTAGAGACTAGAGATAAAACAAGTAAGACAGAGTTACAAAGTGGGATGAGGACCAGAAATTTGATTGAATCTCAAATTTTTGAAATTTTTGCATTTCTCAGTCTCTAAATGTCTAGGAACTCCACAGACAGTTTATGTAGAATGATGAGTTAATTTTAAATAAATTTAAAGAATTTGTAACTTTCTGTATTTTAAAAACATAATGGGGAAAAAAGTGTTCCTCTCACCATTTTCACCTGCAGTGTAAGAGTTCCAGGTTGAAATCTCTCTGATTTGACAGGCAGTGCCTTCATATCTGAAATCCAGTGTGATTGGATTTCACAGCCAGAGAGAGATGTCCTTTATTTGGAGGACCTAAATGAATGAGTTTTGGAAATCAAGAAGAAAAAACATTCAGCAGAGCTGTCATCAATTTTGACAAAAATGTCAGTGAATATTTTAGATTAACTACTCAAAAAATACACAAATGCCGAGGGGAGAAGAAGGCAGAGAAAGTAAGAATGTTCTTATACAAATACACTTTTACATGGCAAGGCTGTAACACTTCAGTGCAGATACAAGCTCTTTGTTGGCTCAAAGAACAAGTGTCTATTCCTTACTATACCAAGCATTGCTACCTATTCACAACTTTCCTCCTTCCTGCTGTAGCTATAACCCACTGATCATCAGTTAGACTTTGTAAAGTGTTTCCCTTCAATAGGAAAAAAGATCCCTCTCCAAAGCTTTGGCAGATATGTGCTAGTGAATAAATGAAAGATGAGAAATGAAAGCAGCTAATGTTTACAAAATTTCTGCTTCACATTGGAG
The DNA here is from genome assembly GCF_000691975.1 of Corvus brachyrhynchos. Taxonomy (NCBI): domain Eukaryota; kingdom Metazoa; phylum Chordata; class Aves; order Passeriformes; family Corvidae; genus Corvus; species Corvus brachyrhynchos. The sequence continues at coordinate 3,105,407 of NW_008240037.1, forward strand.
TTGCTGAAGGTACCTAATGAAAAAGACAAAATGAAAACTGCAGAAAGTCAGTACAAGCATTTTCATATGACCTTGGAAAACGGGATTATATCTTCCTTCCCAAAAAATCTCTGTAAATATGGAACAATCCTTAATTTGGCCACTACTTGACTTTTTCATATGACTTTAAGAGGTATGTAACAAGATTTATACCGGTCATAAATAATAATAATTACACTAAATGATTTGCTGAAAACATGAACATACAAAAGTCTGTAATTTCTGATACCAATACCCTCCTCTTTCAAGGTGATCCACAATTTCAAGCAGTTTTTGACAAGTTAAGCCCTAATTCCTTTCCCCTTGATTCTTTTCTGAAAAATAGGGTATGTTTCCCACTGTCTGAGAGGGGCTGTAAAGAGAAATCAGGGCCTATGAAGTTCTTGGGGAATATGATGACAGTAGCAAAGGAGAGCTCACAAGGAAGTTAATGTTGCAGTAGTAAATGCAGATTGAATACTGATGATAAAAATATATGAGGATAGGAGTAGTGTGTTTATTCAGTGAGCATCAGTGCATTCAGTCAGCAGATGGATGCTGTGTGCATTTCATACTCTCCTGAAGAAAAATATAACATATGCATTCATCTTCAGCTAAAGAATAAAATAATAATAAAGGAGACAAAGGCTGAAATTTAAGAAGTATATTGTGAAATTTTCAAACTTTTCAGGGCTTTTCAGCCTTAGCATTTATTCTTGCTGTTTGTATGTAGCACAGACACAGTTGAGAAATATTTTTAAGAATTTTTTGTTTTCCTAATTAATTATGGAAAAGCATATCAATCTTGATATCTGAGTTCTCTGTCTAGAATGATTACTGTGTTCCCTTTTTAGAGACTTTATCTAACATCATTTTCTTCTAGACAGCTATTTACTGAAGAATTTACTTATTTTGTTAAAGAAATTATTTACCTAATAAGCAGCAACCGTTTATATCTCTTTCTACAGTGAATAACTCACAGTGTTTACACTTTTCTGTTTTTCAAGTGCATGTGTGAAAAAAATTAATGTCAAAATAGATGAGGTGATGAAACCCATTTTAAAGCTATGCATAGTTTTCTCCATGGCCCTTTGTTTAAGTGCAGCTGGGTGATATCTACATAATTTTTGGTTTGTTTTATTTTTTTCTTTCATGAAACTTTGTATTTTGTAATAGTTTGTTGGAATTAGATAATGTTTTTGAGGTTTAGACTAGCATTGGATGGAGGGTAGTGGCTAATCCCATCAGTGGGAAGGATGTTTTCAAACACAATGCAGTCATTTCTCAACCTTTGTGATACTTCAGGACTCAAAGTCTGACTGAGCCTTTTGCAACCTGACAGTCAAGTCTGTTTTCTGTGTGACATAAAAGTGACCTAACAGCTGTCTTTTATGGAAATATTTCCCAGATAATGCATACACTTCTTAATAACCACACAGGTCTTCCCCCTACTGTGTCAAATGAAATGAAAATCCTTGCAATTCATCATTGCTTTCCAGATTTGTTGGTGAATTTCCTCATTTCCTTGACCTTGTGTCCTGTTTTAGTAAGCCTGTATTAAGAAAAAAACCCAACAATGGAATCAGCTAATTCTGATGGCCTATTTGAGATGCACCTAGCTAGGTCTTTGTTTTCCATTGTGTTATCCCTAAAATCTCAGTGATTATGGCATTCAGTGCTTATGTTCTTCTCACAGGCTTTCCTAAGTATGGTGTACTTCATACCACGATCAGAAACCTCACATAAATGTATCCCTGATATGAATTTACCTCCTTAGGGAAAAAAAGAGCTGTAGACACTGTAGTCATATAAATGAGGCAGCATAAAATGAGAAAGCTGAGAAAAACAAAAAATAATTCACACTCAGTAAGTCCTCTTACAAGGAAAGACTAAGTGGTGAAGCAAGGCTGGCCTGGGCTAGTAAGACTAACAAAAGGAGAGGAAAAGCATGTAAGTACATATCTTCTAAATCCATATGTGATGGAGCTGTGCTGCACCTTCTAACCAGTATTCCTAGCTGGGATGTGACACCATACCAGCCTGTTCCCAAATTTATTCTGAAGTCTGTCCCTGATAGGTTGGTTGTTTGAGCTGGGCTTGGTTAACTTCTACTAAGAAAATAAAAGCTGAGAAATGCAAGATTGTGTCCCTTGAATGCACCGTGTTAAAAAAAGAGAAAGCCATTTCAGTACAAAAGTGAAGAAATTACTTCAGTCCTCCTAGATTATTTTCTGTATTTAAGATTATCAGATGGGCAGGAACACTGACTTGTGCCAGTACTTGCTCATTAAAAACCTGGGAAAGGAGTAGCCCAGGGGATGGAGGCACACAGCTCTAAAAATAATTCAAAGCATGCCTTGCTTTAAAGTTCTGATTACAGTAAAAGCAAAAAGAATTCACATGAAATCAGGGCAATTTCAAAGGTTCTGAAACAATTTTGTTTTATTAAAGACTATCGTGTTCATATTCATTTGTGTGTGTTACCATGCTTATTCAAACTGATAGGTGTCCTGACAATTAGTTATTTAATATTGGTCGTTAATTAATTGTTTATTAGTGGTCATGACACCGAGTTTGACAGAGTTTAAGAAGCTTTTGGACAATGCTCTTGGCACATGATGTGATCCTTGAGGCTGCTCTGTGCAGAGCCAAGAGCTGGACTTGATGATGCCAATGAGTTCCTTCCAACTCAGGATATTCTATGACTGTAATTTCATTCAAGAAATGGAGCAGTGCTTTGGATGAAATGTCCTTTCTCTTCACAGCTCTGGCTAGGGATGCCAGCCTGGTACGTCGCCGCCTGCCGTGCCAACGTGAAGAGTGGAGCTATCATGTCTGCTTTGTCCGATACTGAGATTCAAAGAGAAATTGGAATCAGCAATCCTCTTCATCGCCTAAAACTCCGATTAGCAATCCAGGAGATGGTATCACTGACAAGTCCATCAGCACCTCCAACATCCAGAACAGTGAGTCCTGTTCAGCTAACTTTTTCTTCCCGACTTCACCCTACAGGAGTCTGCAGAAAATCTTTTGTAGTAACAGAGTGGCTCTGTGATAGCACATACTTCACAATCAGTGGGAACTGTCTAATAGAGACTCAGAACTACCTGTTCATCCCTTGATTGTTGATTGCTGATGTTTTTCTTTCATCAGATATTCTTATTTTTTTTAAGCCATTGTTTGGATTATCCTTGATGTTATCTAAATCAGTATTGAGCATCTTATTTGTAATTTTGCCTGTATTTTTGCCTTTCTCTTCCTTCAAATCATCTGTACCAGCCTAATCAGATTGTTTTTCTTTTTTTGTTTGTTTGTTCTCTTTCTTTATTTCTTTTTTTGGCGTGGAGGGGAGGCAGGTGTTGGGAGAGGTTATGTAGGAACACAGCCCTTTTGAGTCTTTTTCCCATTCCCGGTTTTTGCGCCCTTTCAAATGTTATCTAATATGAGTAAGCTTTAGGTTCTTCATGCTCTTAAGAGAAGCAGTGATTGGAGGTGTGAGGGGAGCGTCTGGAAGGCTGCAGTGGAGCCTGTGCATTCAGTGAGGAAGGAAGAAAAAGTGGCGGCAGACAGGAGGGAAGCAAGTAAAGACACACAGCCACACAAGTCTGAAAGAAAAGGGGAATATATCAAAAAGAGCAAGGAAATAGATCAGATCGGGGGAGAGTAAGAATGAATATGCTACAGAAAGCAGGAAAAATAGGCCAGACTGATGAGGACAAAAAGAAACAAGATCACAAAAGGGGAGTTTTTAACACTGCGATATGCTGATGGTAATGGTTATGAAAGAAGCAAGGGAGACTAACAGAAAAGAGGCTGGATCAGATGGAAAACGTGGCATAGAAGTGAAGGACAAAGACTACTACTCAAGTGGTGTAGCTCAGATTTCTAATAGCAAGTTAATAATAATGATAATGTTAATTATAATATTTATATTTTGTAATATATCATCTTCATTAAATTTATGGAGAATCTTTTGGTGGAAATTAAATTTCAGATACTTTGGAGAGGTACCAGATCCACTGACCTACATAAGCAACTGGGCAACAGCACTAATATTGTTCTTGATTGCCATTTTATCTTCATGTTGCTAATGTTCTTTAAATATTGTAGTTCACCATCTGATACTTTCTTCCCTGAGAACAGTTTTGTGTGTCATTACCATGGTAATATTATGAATTGTAATGGATTTTAACAAAGTAAAGCAGTAAAGACTTGATACGATGTTTGAATTACTACACAAAATTGAATTTTATTTTAAAAGCATAACAGGATATTTCAAAGCATAAAAGCATATACACTTATGAAGTGAGAGAATATAGCTAAAAACATTGGGATTACTTTTGCCTTGTTTTCTTAATTCTGCCTGAGTACTGTCAGTGCACAAAGCTGCCCTGCCCCAGTATGCGCATTTCTGAGTCCCCAGTCTTTCTGCTTCTCCTCTTTCTCAGGAAAGGAGTTAATTTATCTCAGGTCTCCAGAAAACATAGCATACATCCAAGCCCCCTCCCTGACTCTCCTCATTGTGCTAGTAATAATTTGATGAAAAACAAAAGGATGAGGACAAAGTTTTACAAGGGAATTCTCTTGACATTTTTGATTGACAGAAACATGGTGCAAGTATTCATTATTTAGATTATAATATGAGCATGTGATTTGTGCAGAATATTTAGGCTGGAAAATCTTTGGGAGCTGAAGCTTACCTCTGCACAGAGCTGTGAGCTAAAGGTTGCATTTGCCAGTTGTTTATGAAATGCAGCTTTAATTATTATTCTTTCCTTTGTGGCAGTGCTCTGCCGGATTTCATCCATCAGTTCTAGTTGTAATACTCCATCACATCTGTTCAGAAGCCGCAAATGAAAGATACAAACCAAGTTGTCTAAAGTTGTCTCTAGCTGCAGCTCGGTAGAGGCAAGAACGTGGTTGTGCTGATGGTGATGCGCTGTTAACTTACAGTGGTGCTGCCTTTCTTCTTTACCACTGCTTACCTAATGTGGACCCCACCTGCCTTCCTGCGGGCCTTGTCCGTAGCCCTCAGGCAATGTTTGGGTGACTCATGAAGAAATGGAAAATCTTGCTGCTCCAGCTAAAACGGTTAGTCATTCCATTTCCACTTAAAATGGTTTCAGTGCTCAAAAGAGAATAGGCCTGTTCCTGCTTTAACACAGATGCCGTATCTTCTGTAGGATGCTTCCCAAAGCATGCCATTAGCAAGTTGCAGGGAGTAATGAAATTGAATTTAAAGAACAGTTACATTATCTTTCAGCAAAAGAATTTACAACCTGTATTGCCATCACAAAAATTGTGTGACCCTAAAACCAGTATTGGACTTTCAGCATATGTAATAGTCTCAGTGCCACTGTGAAACCTCATTTAATGAAATGAAATTGTCATGGTTACAGGTACAACATTTCTCCTGTAATCTACTCCCTCTTCTTCTAAACAGTGTTTTGTATCTGCTGATATAGAAAGAAATAAGAAAAGGCTTGAGAATGATGCATTCGACAACTTCATTATGCTGAGTCTTTCATGTCCGTGCTTGGGTATTCATGATCTTTGATTTCAGGTGCATGGAGAGTGTCATTTATTTATTGATTTTTGTCAAACCTCTCCCTAAACACTAAAGTAAGCCTTTTTTTTTCAATATGCAACATATGTTACTTAGGTTTTGGTTTTTAACATTACATCATAACAACTCCATAAAGGTGCTTATAAAACATGATACATGTTCCAGTGAGATCTCTGAAAAAAATTATCTTCGGTTTGGCAAACGTTATAGTCAGCCCAATCCATAAATGGTGGGAGAGGTACTGGAGCTAAATTTTGATGCAATAAGGAGTTATTTCTTAGAAGTCTATGCTTGCTATAGCATTTGAAGTTTTCTCATCAGTAGTAAGGAAGCCAATTCTCATCAATATTTTTTTCTTTTTAAACTGAGCGCATTTCCAGTTTTATTATTGTTGGTAAAGATAAATGCAAATATAACAGCACTGAACTGACCAGAAGTAGAGTTGATCCTGTTTAACTGGCCAGCCAGAAAAATATAATTTTGCCATAAAAAATGTTATGTAAAAAGCTCCTTTACAATACATTCTTAAGAAGACAGCTTTTCATTGTGAATGTTTCAAAATCAAACTAGAAACAAAAAACCACATCAGTAATGCCCAAATTTTTACATAAATGTGTTTTAATTGTGAAACTATGAAGAGTGTTTAAGTAATGCTGTAATGGTATAATTTCACCAAGATATAATGATTTTCTACCTTGAAAACTCAGCTACATTTTATAGATTTGGTCTTGTAATTTTTCAGGTAGTTTAGTCCAGGACATTGCCACTGGCCAGAGTTATTTTATTCGTGCACTTTATGTGTAGATTTTCATTTTCATGAATGTGCATATGCATATCACATACTTTTATAACTAATTTTTATTGTCTTTTTACCTGCTTTACTAATTGCTTCCTGATGATAATACAGAAAGAGTCTGAAGAAGGCAGCTGGGCTCAGGTATGATCTTTCACATGACTTTTTTAAACTGAAAGTTAACAATAATGTAATTGAGTGTGTCAATATGTGTAGTGGAATATAATATTCTGACAGTATCTCAATGATTGAATTATGATTTATGTAGAGTTTTTTTCAAAGAATATATTCTCTGGACAGTTGTTTTAGGTAAAGCAGAATGAGGTACATATGCTGGTGAATATTTTTCACAAAAGAAATTCCTACACTCCAGAGACATATTCTATTTCCCATCTAAAACTAGTAGAAGTATTTTCCTCATTTTTCAGAATAGGAAAATTAAATACGCCATGAATTTGAGAGCTAACTTTTCTACAATTATACTGAATGGTTTTTTTAGAACAATTGTATAAATCACACCCAAGTATCAGTCCACAAATAGTATTATATAATTTAGTTAGAACTTTCAATTAGCTACATTTTAAATTTTTTTTCTCTGTAATATATGCACACTCTCACATGATCTTGCAATCTTTACTGATGACATTCCTTTTCCTTTCAAAACCTCACAAGAATGAGACATAAGGAGAGTATATTTTCCCTCATAGATAATATATCCATCTGGTTTACACTGTGTTATTCATTTGTTTATAATGACATTAAAAACAAAAACAAAGAGATAGTTAGTCTTGAAAATGATCCTGAGCACGATCCTGTTTGGGAAGCATAAATCTTGCAACTTATCAGTTCTCTGTTCTGTTTTGTAGTACAAAATAATTAACAACAATGAGATGTAAAAATCTATTTTGCATCTTAATAGGGCAACTCATATAAAAATAGCTCAATGTGCATATTTTTTTCTTATACTCCTTTCCTCACCCTAGTGAAATTTTAGCTGAACAATGAAGCCTGAGTACTAGCTTCAATTAATTTCTTGAGCTCTACATATGCACTTAGGTTTAAGCTGTTCACAGCTGAAAATATCTCATTAAAATGTAAGCTTGAGTGCCAAACAACTGAAATTAACTTTTAGTCTCTGAAGGACTACAGGTGTGTAGCCATGAAGTGTCATAGATCCTATTTAGGAAATTCTTCTCCCCACTAAACAGTAACATAAGCCTCAGTGGATCCCCTGGAGCCATGTTTGCATTAACAGTTCACACTTCAGGATTTGCCTGGCATAAATATTCTAGAAGGTCAATTGAAAGCAAGTACTATTATGAAAGATACACATTTTGATTGTGTGACAAGTTTGCTTGCATTTAAAACTCAAAATTGAAAAACATTCCTTCAAACTTACATAAGAAAACAAGATACAACAGGAAAAACAAATATCTCGCAGTGGCTCCCTCTTCCAACGTTAAAGCAAAATCAGAATTCTTTTTTTTTCAGACATATCTTGTTTTCAGTCTGTAGTGCAGTCTTGAACAAACTCAAGAATTTATTCCCCCTCTCCGTTTTCTTCTCTCTGTAGACCCTGGCTTATGGTGATATGAACCATGAATGGATAGGTAACGAATGGCTCCCCAGCCTGGGTTTACCTCAGTACCGAAGTTACTTTATGGAATGCCTGGTAGATGCGAGGATGTTAGACCACCTGACAAAGAAAGATCTGCGTGTGCACCTAAAAATGGTGGATAGTTTTCATCGGTATGTTGGCATAAAGACTACACCCATAAAAACGCTTATGTGTCTTGTCTAGTGCTCAGTGCTGCACAGAATAAAAACACTTGCTGTTGTTTCGGTGTGGAAAAACACAGAAAAGCAAGGACTGACTGTCAGAAATCTGAATAGAGAGATTCCTTTAGTAATAGCAACCACATTGCAATCACATCTCTCAAAACCAAGATACTGGTACAGATAAATTTCGTAATGAGCAGGGAACCATTAAGATATCAATAGACTCTTGACAATACAGAAACAGTAATAATTTAAATGGTGTGAAGTATCAGAAAGTGTTAGACTAAGCTTTGAAGCCTTGAGATCTTATAATAATGAAAAGCTATTGTGTGTAGCACATAAAAGCTGTTAACAGTACAAGCAATTTGACAGTTGTTGGGTCACCTAGGGATATAGCTAGGAAGCTAAATTGAAAGTATGGAAATAAAGGCATTTAGACTTTAGGGAGAATGAGGTTTATGTGACAAGAAGTGGATTTCTTTTTAATATACTGTCTGATTTGTCACTTTTTTAAAGCCTGATTTGACAAAACGTTTCACGGCTCACAAGGGCTGACCTTTTCTGAATATTCTTTTAATGCTTTGGGTTTCTTATGCTAAAACAGTTATTCAAACATACTCATTTTGGTTTTTTCCATTTCATTCCTGAAGTCTGTGGAGTTTTTTTACTGTATTTGCTCTCCCCTCTGTTCTCAAGCTTTCTTACATGGGCACCATGAAACACCTCATGCGAAGTGCAGGAAATACATCCTACATATGTTCCTATCTTCAAAATTATTAACTCTGTAAATGTTTCTCTTTAAATAACAGAACAAGCTTGCAATATGGAATCATGTGTTTAAAGAGGTTGAATTATGATAGAAAAGAACTGGAAAAGAGAAGAGAAATGAGTCAGCATGAAATAAAAGGTGATAGTTCCTGGGAATGAATACTGGGAATGTTTCTTCTTTTGAAGCTTGATGCTGTTAACCCATTGTCATGCCATTTTAGCAAAGCATTTAAGCACGTGCTTTAAGCAAAACTAATGTAAGTCCATCTTTCTTCAGAACACGTCCTATCTCCTTAAATTAGGCACAGTTAAGTACTTTGCTAAATTGGGGCTGCAATTCTGAGGTGGTTTGATACATACGTTTTGCTAAATCAGATTTTGGGTATGGATCTTATCTGACCCTCTTTCAGGCTCAGAAGCAGAAGGCCAAACAGTCTGCAGCTCAGTGATATGTGCTGGGGGCAACACTAAAACATGGGAGCACTCAGGACTTTAACACTACACTCCAGCTTGTGAAAACCTTCGCCTTTGGTTTCTTACATCAGAATGTATCATAGAAAATGCTGCTTGGAGGGGTGACCACTGAGGCAGTTGATTGGTACATAAGAATAGCTCCTGACGAAACTGGCCTTATTAGAAGATTTCACAGCTGATTATAAAGATTTTTTCTGTGTAGACCTCTCTAGAGCAGTTGCATGCTTACTACATGGCTCTTTTTATATATAACAATTAGGGTGGCTGGGTTTTTTCAACTATCAGAAATGAATCCTTTGATTCCTTTGAGCTTTTCCAGCTCTAGTGACTACAGCAGTTAGCACTTCTCAAGAACAATGCTGATTAGGAGAGCTAAAAAAAAAAGATGAAGGGCTACAGTGACAGTGTGCATTTGCTCAAGGCATGCACTAATGCAAAGACTTTGCCTTGGATGTGCAGGCATCAGTGCCAGTCAGCCCAAGTGGGTCTAGCTGGAGACTGACATATGGGAAATGGGTATTGGTCTCAAATTCTGGTGTGGCTTTAGCTCTGGTTCCTGCTAGGACAAGGGTAATAATCCATAGCCTCCTTCACCTTGTCATGCATTGGTCATTTATTCATGGTCCCAGGTAGGATTTGGTCTCTGCCTGCCACTGTGTTTCAGCTGATCCTGACCCCAAAGAGTGGGATGCCTTCAGCCAGGCGATGGAGAAATTCTGCTCCCAGAACAGCCACACTAGCTGGACTTGTAAGGGTTCAGGAAAAAGCCTCATCACTTAGTAGCAGAAAACTCAGTACTCTCCCACTCACAACGAAAAAGATCAGCATAAGTTTTAAGTTTGGTTTTGTTTTTTTTTTTAATCTTACAGGCAGGGCAGGATACCTTCGTACAATAGTGAAATCTTCAAAAATGGTTTACTAGCTCATTTTGTTGCCTCAGCTTTGTAACTGGTATGGACCTTAACAACTCTACCAGCTGTCTGCACTAAAAATAGTTTGTCTCTAAAATTGTGAACTAATCCTTTACTTTATGGCATGTTAGAAAATGATAGGTGCTGATGCAGCTCTCAAGACATTTAATACAAAACTCCCAAGTGAAGCCTTGAGGAATGGATATTTTTCCTGTGGCATTGCCCTGTAACATCTTGCCTACAAACTGAAAAGGGTATATATAGGATGTGGGAGGAATTGCATTGTGGAGATCCCCTCTGCAAGCACTTTTCTCCTTTGGAAACATTATTTGGAATAAACATTTTACTTGAAGATAGTTAAAACCACATAAGAGTTTTGGAATAGGAGGTACTAAAGCTATATGAATAGTTTGCTGGCATTCCTCATGTAAGAAATCAAGCAGTAAGACATCCACAGTTCATGCACAGCTCTACACACATGCACCTGTACAATTTGGAAGTTGACAGGTATCAGGAGACTGACCTGGTGTTATGTCCTTATAGATGTGCTGGTATGGAGCAACGATCGAGTCATACGCTGGATACAAGCCATTGGCCTCCGAGAATATGCAAATAATATTCTAGAAAGTGGTGTACATGGTTCACTTATAGCACTGGATGAAAACTTTGACTACAGCAGTTTAGCTTTATTATTACAGATTCCAACACAAAACACACAGGCAAGTTTGCTTATACTACTTCTGGTTAATCTATACCCATTATTACCTTTTATTCATCTTCAACAATTTTAATTGTTTACTTTGGTATCTTTAGGCACGGCAGATCCTTGAGAGAGAATACAACAACCTTTTAGCACTAGGAACTGAAAGACGACTTGAGGAAGTAATTAATTTTATTTTCAGTATTTATAAAATATCACAATAAAACACTAAAATTAAATCAAATGCATGAAGACATGTTAATTTTCACAATGTTAAAAACAGTCAGTTACAGCTTTAAAAAAATGTAGTAATGCCCATCAAGGTTTTTAAAGTAACCTCAGTTTGGCTACATATTTGGTCATCTTGGATGCTAAATTTGACACTGCACTCTTACCTTAAGATGAACATTTTCCAGAGGGGAAACATGAAGAATGGAGTGGAAGTTTTTCTGGCCAGAGCAGGTGGTAGGGGATGTGTGTGGGTGGGATGCCTGTGCAGTCTATTCTCTAGGACACTTACACCTTTTTTAAAAATAACAAAGTAGATTTTTGGTTTGATCTTTATTGCTTTTTTTTCTTCAAATTTCTTCAAAGTTAATCAATATTAATAGAGTGTGATTTGGGGTAGTTATCTGGGAAGAGGAATCTCAAATTCAACTATGGAAATTATTTATCTTAACGTAAGAGTCCAGTGCAAAAGTGTTCAAGTCTTGGACTTCTGCACAGGAGGAGAATAAAACTTTTAAGGACTTGATGAAAATATCAGATGCCTATGAATTCTGTGCATGCACATGAGTGTTTAATCCTTTTTTAATACTTTATGTAAGCCTCCTAATGCAGCAACAAACCACTTTCTGTCACTGTATAAGAAAGTTCTACTTTAGCTGATACTAAACCCCTTGACTATATCGAGCTAAAGATTTAAGAGGAGTTTTGGACCCCAGCATTTAATATTTCTAAAGCTTTTACTTTCACAAGCATGTCTCAAACACATTACAGTGACTGGATGCAGTGCAACAGAGCAGGGTAGTTGTTGTGGAATACATTTGGCAGTGGTAGAGAGAGCACACAGCAGGATAATTAATCAAAATGTTTCATTTTGCTTTATCAAATACAACTCTGTGTCGACAGAGCGATGACAAGAACTTTAGGCGCGGCCCCTCCTGGCGCCGGCAGTTCCCCCCACGCGAGGTTCATGGGATCAGCATGATGCCGGGCGCATCGGAAACGCTGCCGGCCGGCTTCCGGCTCACCACCACTTCAGGGCAGTCGCGGAAGATGGCGAGCGACGGTATGCACTCATTTCTGCACTTCCTCTTGGAAAGCACCAGGCTCGTCCTAGCATGCCAGATTGACTCAATGCATGTCAGCCTCACACCACAACAACTGTGTTCATTTAACTAGGATGAACGGAGTCTGGGAGAGTTGAATTAGGGAATGGAAAAGCACTGACTTGGCATATTATTGTTTTTTCAGGTTTGCTTCAGACTGACTGTGTTTAAAATACAAAAAAAGGGCCATCTCACTATCCTACATCTGTAAAGGAAACATTTGGAAAGACAGGAATTAATTTATTAACTTTCAACTATGTAATACCTAAGCAAATTTTCATCCTATCAGGCTCTCTAGCAGGTGGAGTGTGTTTTAGAGAAGGAAATTAGAACGGGCTATCACCTTTATTTTCCTACCTAACTTTTAATCTAAACAGCTTAGCCTTGACTGTCAAATAATTGAAGTTGCTAAGAGTTACCACCAGATGGGTAGTTAGCAAATACTGAAATTCAGGCACTAATTGAATTACTATATATCAGTCTTAATTTTCTCTGGAAATCTTTTGCTTTCCAAAAGATGCGCTAACTCAGAAACGAGTGGAAAACTAACAAGCAGATCATAATTAAAAAGTAAGTAAAATTTTAAAATTATTGTAAGAGAGCAGGCAGAGGAGACAAATCCCATCACAGCTATTCCTTCAGGTATATGGAAGATAAAGCCAAGTATACCTGCCTGAAGTTCTGAGAAGTATTAGCACACAGATTGCCCCATTTAAAATACAGCCATTTATTTCATCATTACAGGATTTAGGTTCATGAATAGACTTATCTCAAAGTAATTTAATATTCTGCTTGTAAAGATTACATCCTGTAACTTGCTAATGAATTTGGTATGACAGTATTGCCACCTAAATTCCATTAAAGTTTCTCACCTTTAAAAACAACACTTTATAGTTGCAGTTACAGATGGAATACTTTACTGATTGCATCACTGAATTCCATTGACTCCTAGCTCCCATGGCATTTCCATAGCCCACGTTACTGTAGTATATAAGAACCTTATAAACATTCATGTATTTCATCTTCCATTCATGGTATGATGAAGAAAATGATATTCCCATTTTACAGATGTGGAACTAAGGCACAAGGGAGATTTAGTGATTTACTTGAGGTCTTTTAGATAATTCTTGAGTATACTGAACTCAGTAGACTTAAAGGGAAGCAATTTTGAAGACCTGTATCTTCATCCAGGATTTGACTTCCTATCTGCAGTAAGAACGCAATAGTATTTGGTAAGAGCATTAGGACTTACAACAAAATAAAGACAAAATTGAGTTTTAAACTGTATTTCCTTTAGACAGATTCCAACAGTACATCAGATGTGAAGAAATGCTGAATTTTGAACTAGACCATGCCCACATTATGTCAGAGAAAGCCACAGAGCAATTTATCAGCCACCCTTCCAGCGGTAAACAGACTGATACATTTTATTGATGATTCTAAAGAGGTTCTGGTTTGTTTCCTTTTTTTTCTCCCTTCCCAATTTGCAGTTGCTTCATCACGACTGCAGAGGTTAGACAGCTCAACAGTTCGCACATACTCATGCTGACAAGGCCTAGCAAAGAAGCCAGCACTGAATTGTTGTGAGTATTCTGTAGGGGCCATCATGAAAGCTCTTTGTAACTGTACACTACCCCCCACATTATCCAAGCAAAAACCAGCATGGAGCAGAGAACAGAATTAAAGATTCACTAGGGTGGTCATTTGGTCAAGACAACAGTCTTAAGCTCAGTCCAGAGGATGCTACCAACAATAATATTTTGGGGAAATGGCAGAAGGCACAGGGAATGAACTTACTTTATGAGAACTTGAAAGAGTTCTACTAGGAGCTGGAATGGGGGGCAATGCTAGTAAAGCAGAAGAGATTTACTTCTATTTACTTCTATAATACTTCTAATTAAAGCTATGACTCAATTTAGAACATCAGGTACCTGCATAAAGTTAGAACAAGACTTACACCTACAGAAAATCTTGAAAAATTTATCTATTACAGAGATTCCTGCACTTCTCAAATCATTCAGAATTGACAAAGAAAGGATAATCTGAGCCAGATGCAACTTTGGATCAAATTTAGTATTGGAATTCATGTTAAATTTTTCACCATATATCTTCTGAGTGTGGCTATGAATATCACAGTCACTGTTCCAGAGTTCTGTGGAAATACAGTTTTCTATTTTATCCCAACTTTTGCAAAAAATATGCACATGATGGTACTTACATCAATATGGCACCATTTTATGCTAGTATTTTCTCAGTAAAAGTTTCCATTTAGTTACTTGGGGAATTGTAAGGCAGCTAAAAAAAATACTTGAATATCACCAAAACCTCACCAGGCATCAAACATGCTTCGATAGCTTTTACATATGGTAGGCAAGACATGCAAGGATCTGCAAAAAAGTTTGGGGTTTTTTTGGTTTTTTTTTTTTGATTCCCAAGACTGGGGCAGACTTGGGGCCATCAAGGCTTTACTAACTCTGTGTAGGTTCAAAACGTGCTTAGGAATAGCAAATTAACGGTGGGAAAAGTAGACTGCTCAATATCCTACCGATGACATGAGCCTCACTTCACAGATCTTCAAAAGACTGCAAAAGTATAAAATCTTAATCTTAGTAAAAAAGGGAACTTTTTGTGCCACCCCTGAAAAAATAAGCTCAGGGGGGTGTGGTTATTTGTTAGTTTTGGTTTGGTTTGGTTTTTCTGAAAAAGCAAAGTTTGGCAGCTGGTTCTACAAAGATGATCATGAAGCACATGAACTACAGAAATCTTTTTATGTGTATGCATGTATAGATTCAAGCATGGTGTTGTATCAGTAAAGTCAATGACAGGACTCTCACAGGGTTCAGTGGTGACAGAAACTGAAGGCAGAGATGTGAACCTTTTCTCCTATGTGCTTCAGAATTGCAATGTTGGAAGCAATAAAGCATGACCAAGAAGTTCAAACACCAATCTGTCTCTTAGGCAAACAGTAATGGGCCAGGTGAGGCTTGAAGAGTGCAACAAAGGCAGAAATGGAAAACTGATAAGCTAACAAAAATTAATTTAAGATGATCCAAGCTGTTTATTCCCACTATATTAAAAATTATTTAAAAAGTCACAAAGCACAAATAAAGCAGCAGACTTTTCTGGCACTATGTCTGTATGGGAGCTGTGTGTTTTGAGCAAAAAGATGTGTATATCTATACAAGTTAACTTCAATTACTATTGGAGTATTAGTAGTGTTTCAAGTATCAGTGATATGTATCACATCAGTACTTGCTGCTTGTCCACTATTCTGCCAATTACATCCTAATCTTAAATGCTTGAGAGGTCTACAAGACTATCGAATCTGCATCTACATTGTAAAAGCTAATATATGAGGTTAACTGCCATTAATATACTACTATTTCTCTTTCCACTTACCATATACTCCTTTTAGAGGAGGAACAAGATGGTGTGAACTGGAACTTTAGTATATGCACTTTCTGTAAGGGTAATTTCAAAATGCCATGCAGGTTAGAAACCAAAGAGCAAGTTAAAATAATTTTGGATTCCAGTACATTATATCAAAAATCAAAACAACACCCCACCCCTCCCCCCAAAAAAAAACCATGCAGGGAAAATATTTCCTTCACTGTTACATCACACTTGAAAATTTAAACAAATTTCCTGCAACTCAAGAAAGAATGCATAAACAGAAACTGCTCATAGAGGGAGATATCAGATTTAAGGACAACAGAGGAGTTTTCAGAATTTTGTCATCACAGTTCCTGAGTAACAGGAACTCCTTCTTCATGGAAGGAGCTGATTGATACTTGGACAAAAGGGAAGATTATTCATTACAACATGCCTCCTGGAATTTTCCAGATCCAGCTTAGACTGAGATCCAGGCTTTTGTAGCACCTTGCCAAGAGTACATCAGCAGCTGTGTTGCTCTGAAGTATCTGTATGCACAGAACCAGGAACTAAGCAGCAGAGGGGAGGGATAGCTGGACAAGCTACCACACAATGCGAGATAAGAGAGTTTTTAATACAGTAAAAGTGAACATGTCTACAAAAAGCAGGCCAAAAAGAAAGCTGGAAATGGATTCCATGTGCAGATGGTATGTGATCACAGCAGGCTGCAGATTCTTGCATTCTGCTGCTCTTATAGAGACATTCTCTTACAGAGATTGTCAAAGTCTTGTATTTCAAAATAGTTTGTGCCAACAACATCAGTTTGGTACAACCTTCCAATGTCTTTATAGTGTTTCTTCACAGCAGCTGTGAAGCAGCTTTCAAATTGCATTTCAGGTGATTTTTTTAACATTTGTTGAGACCACAATGAGCTGCCAGAAACCATGAGCAGACATTCTCAGAACAGTTATATGAGCATACTCTGCACCTGTTTTAGTGCACTCGGTATCAGAAGCTTAAGAATAGTTAAGGCTGCTGGTGCTGGCCATTCAATATTGCAAAGAAATTTACTATAGAGCACACAGGACCCATCAAACTTTCTGCTGTGGTGGCTACATGTGGTGGCCCAGCTGAGCAGCTGCAATGCCCTTACACAGCCAGTGGATTTGGGACTCACACTATCCAAGCTTTCCCAACACTTTTAACTTCTAAAACATTTGTCATTGCCAAGTCAGAACGGTCAGTAAGGACAGATTTCTTGCCACAAGCTGGAGCAATAGAACACATTAACATTTATTCTAATGAAATACTAAAGGAGATTTGGCAAAATCAATTGTGTATGGTTCCAAAGAGGATTTGTAAAGACAAATGGACAAGCAGCGTTCCAAAAAGATGTGAATGATAATCTGGAAGCAGCTGGTCCATAGCAAAGAAAGCATCAGGGTGAAAAAGGTAAATGCTGTCAAGCTGCAGTGAATTAGGAAGAACCACCACGAAGTACATCAGCAAGGTCTGTACACTGAAAATGTGCGTTTATCCTTGTGCCAAACAGGCAAAGGGCTCCAGATTCAGGAAACTAACCCCAGTGCTGAACCAAAACAGCAGGAAAACAACTGTAAAATGAACACAAGGAGCAGTCTGTTTTGACTGAGGACAACTAGTAAAAGATTAAAATGCATTATTAGTAAGTTTATGTTGCAGATTTAAAATTAAAGAAATGCACGCCTCTCTCGGATACCCAAACCCCATGTTTTAGTAACTTAGTTACTAAACTACTTAGTGCTATATTTTCTATTGTCATTGCACTTTAGACTGAATTAGAATCCTATAATCTTGCTGATTAATGTTTATTCTTTTCTCTTAGATGTCATCTCTTTCTTCTACTTGACCTGAAGTGCACTACCACTACTTAGGAAAAGAGCATTAAAACTCTCTGCAAGAACAGGATAATAGGGAAGAGAACACGTAAGGTTTATCATACAAACAGATATGATGTTCCTTTCATGTACCAGTTAGTTTAAAACAAGAATTAAAAAAACCTAAATTACTAAAAAAAAATATGAAGAAGAAAAACAAAACAATGTCCCCCTTTTCTCTCAGCATCTCTGTCATCAAAAATTTGACAGTAGTGCACATCCAAAGCTTTTATCAAATGAAGCCACTCATCTTTACATTGTTACATCTGTTTTATTGTAAAATACTAGACATTTATGTATTTACTGTGTATGTATTTCTTTTCAAATGTGTAAGTCTTATGTAAATGGATATAAATATGATTTTTTAAAAATAAAATCTATGGTACATGGGGTCTCAGTGCAAACATTTGACAATACAGTGTCAATAATACTGTTTGTATCTTTCCATTCCACCATTTTTACCGTTTTTGGATTGTAACAGTCAAATGAATATGTTTAGCAGAGTTAGAAGCTTCAACATGTTCCTACTGAGAAAAATCTGTCAATATTTAAAGCTGAACACCTGCCTCTGATGATGTATAATAGAATGACATAACCTGGAACTGAAGCCAAAACAGACCTCTAAGGACAAAATGGAAATGTCACATACCTACAGAGAAGCACCACTATGGCTCATCTATTAAACAAACCCAGAAGAACTGTTTATTAAAAAAAAAAAAAAAAAAAAAGGCAATTTAATAAAACATGATTTATACAAAAAAGCCAAAAACTCTCTTCTATGTTACCTGTGGACCAAGAAGAATCTTGCTTTACCAAGAGCCACCTTTTCGTTCCAGGATCTTCAAACACCAGCCAGCATTGGAAAAGTAAATCTAAGATTTGCATAGAATCAGATTCTTGTTTCCAGATGTATTCAGAAAAGAAAAAGAAAGAAAAGAGAAGCCAACCCCCACCATTTCTTCATTCTAACAGGGCATTAGGCAGGCTCCTGTCTAACGTTATGCTTTTAGCCAAGATGGCCTTGCTGAGACTTCACAGAAGTCAGTTTTATCAGAGGAAATAACTGAAAGACAGAGTGGTTAATATATAGTGTATAAAAGTTTAGAAGAGCAACTATTACCTGCTGTGGCTTTATTTGGTGGTGTTATTGTTGTTTATTCTTTGTTTAAATGGGAAGTTTCAAAGTAAGACCTACTTAATAGTCATTTACCTATTTGCTATTTTTCTGCTGCTTTATCTTAGCTCAAGACCTGTCTTTTAGTTATTTCTTTTAGCAGTTTGATCTGCAATGTTTGCACGTACATAAACATTTGTTTTGTCTATTTTTATTTGGCAAAGTTTGGTCAATCAGATGGTGAAAGATTTTTCTCCCCCGATGTCAATAAAAAAAAGAATTCAGTGCTATTTGCGTTCATAAGTCTATTAAGTTTGGTAGATAGTAGCATTAAGTTTGGAAACCAGATGCTTCTCATAGCTAAGCATAAGCACATTTTGGCACTAACAGGGACGAGTTACAATGGATTTACTGGTGAGAATCTGCCACGAGAGGGAGCACAGATCTTGCTGATGGGTGCAAAGTTGGCAGGGTTGTAGCGCACAACTGTAGAAAGTCAGGGCTCTTGTATGCACAGTTCCTCAGACTTGACCAACATTCTTCTCCTCCCTCAGCCTCCTTTTGGATTATTTTAGTGCAGAATGTCACAAAATAAAGCAATGCAAACACCACTGTCAGTGGCTGCAGTATCCTGTGAATACACGTTCCCTCATAAACACCAGCTCTTGTTTTGAAGAATTCCTTTTGAAGCCCACACTAAAACTTAGGGGGCAAAGGGAAATAAAGTGTGTTGGGGAAAAGAATGAGCCTGATATTATGACCAATCGAAGTTATCCTGCCCCAGGAATACAGCACCCCCAAATTATATATTTCACAGTGGAAGAAAACATACCAGAAGAATTTAAAATAGTATTATTGTGACTTCAGTTTTGATTTAAGGATAACATATCAGGTCTCCTAATTCATCCCTCATACAAGCTGAAGCTCTATCTTCTACAGCTAGAAACTCTGGTTATGCTAAATGTTGCCTACTTGGCTCCCCTTTCAGTACACTGACAATAACTACTACATCTGCCTCTTCCAGCCAAGATTCAATAACTCACTGACCATTCCAATCTACCCACTTGCTGCTTCTCTCTAAAAACAAAATTAAGAAAATTACTGCTGTCCTACCACTTGTTAAATGGGCTTGTTCTTCTCAATGGTATACCCAGGTTGCTGGGCAGCACAAGAGCTATGTGCAAGGGTAACTACTTCTTCCTTTCTTGAGCTCAGCTCAAAGCTAAAGACAAAGCATTCTGCAACTGCAGTTCCTCAGCAAAAGGCTCCTCTGGAAAACAGAAGTAATGGCCATGAAACAGTAATTTAGCCACACTGTATTGCTGCAATAAGGTGCCTTTCTTTGTCTGGGTTTTCTTAATGTTGATGCATGAGACATTTGGCATTTCTAGAATCCTCCGCATTACTAGCATGGTAGTATAGTGAGCACACCTGAACACTCTGTCCTTCTCTTTTAAAATACAAGTCTTGATCTAAAATGACTCCTACCAAAATAGAAAGAAAAAAAAAAACCCACAAGATTTTTTGTTAAAAAGAGAACATTTAAAAAAAACAGCTCAGGCTTCCTCAAAAAACAGAAGTTATTACAAATATATTTTTGTTGCGGAGACACCTTAAGAATGTTACCTATTGAAGCTCTTCATAAACAGTTCAGAGGAAAGATAACTGTTTCTTGCTAATATAAATGTAAGCACATAGCCCTCCAGAAAGGTAAGTGCATGCCTAAATATCTATCACGAATGCTGTTGGGGGTTTTGTGGGGTTTTTTTCACCTCCTTAAAAGAAGTGACCCAAACTAGAAAGCAGTTTACTTTTCCTTACAAATGAAGAAACAGGTGTAGGAGCATGAGCTATCATTGGGAAAATTATGCAAATCTAGGAAACTAATTCTCTTCACCTAGATCTATTGCAGGATCCTTACTAGAGAGTTTTTGCTCTCACTAATTAGTTCCCCTCCCCTACTTTTGCAATTACATGATGGCTGCAGCCAACGTAACGATAGCAAACATACAGAACAATGTCTCACCTTTAATTGTTATAGTAATGGCCACACACCTTGTGAATGTGCCAGTTTCTCTGTGGTAAGGCCCTTGCAGTGTCTCACTGATTTAAAAAAAAACACCATACCACTGACAACTCTCAAGAATTCCCTCCTGCTCTGTAACTGTTCAGCACAGGTTGCTACGTTGTAGCATTGTGAAATGGAAAAAGTCTCTGCAAGCCAGTCCATTATTCCGCATGGGCCTCCTGTTAAAGCCTTTGTACTTGAACAATCCATCCAGAAGAAAATAATACCTTACACTAACTGCCATGTCTATAAGAAGTACTTCAAGAAAGTAATAAGGACATCTCTGAAGAGTAAAATTATTCTCACTTTTAAATCACCAACCTATATACTTAGCATATCTACCATAAAGCATCATTAGCCTTTACTCAGTCTTTGCATGTTTTATTCCCTGTTCAGATTGTGATTTTCAACTAAAGCGAATAGCTGAGAGGGAGGGGGGTAACTTACACAATGATTTGGCAAGAAACAGGCACAGCACAGGCTCAAACTGGGCTGTTTTAGCACAACTGTATGACCTAGTTCAACGTGACTGGCCCAGCTGTCTGCAGTCCCTAGTGAAAAACACACAGACATTTGATTTAGTTCTTATGTAACTGGTAGAGCTCACCAACACCACATAAGCATGACAGGCACAAGGCACCGCGAGGGTATGGCTCATATTAAGTGGCACCTATCACCTTTTAGCTCCTACATCAATCTGTTGGTTTATTTCATCACTTTACAGGGATATCATCCTTACCTCTACCCCCCACACAGTATTTCTGGACTCTTTTGAGGACCTCTCTTATGCAACGCCATCATCTGATTTGTCTGTTACTTACTCTTTCTTCCCCTGGTAAGCACTGCTGAGTTTGGGTAACTTCTCTACTTTTAAACTTTACTGGGAGCATTTATTTTTAAAAGGACTTTTACATATATTGTTCAATTAAATACCTGAAGTTTGAGAAGTAGTGTTATGTAGAAAGTGTATCCTCCATCCCCTGGCTTGTTGGGAACTCTGTAACAAGTCTGAAATGGCCTACAAAGTCCAGAATAGGCTGCTTAGTATCCATATTTGCTAAATTTCTTGGTTATATGTATCTCAGCCTAAAATGTTTAATTATGGCAGCAAAAGCACATTCCAGTTGTCCTTATCATAAGGGATACAAACCACAAAAAAAAAAAAATTACCAGGAAATGCAAAGGGTAAATGCCTGTCTTTATTTAACATACATGGGTTTTTCTGAATATTACTGTGGACAAATCAAGATTTTCAGAGATTTGAAAGCCAGAAATTATTTATCATTTTACAAAAAAGACTCTTCAGAAAGTTATTGAGTAAAAAAAAAAAATTACAGGAATCTGACTTATAGCAGAAAGATTTAGGAAAAAAAAGAAACTGTAATCAAGAGAACTAATCTTGAAATTTTTAATTTTAGAAAAATCTGAAAGACAAATACTTATAATTTACAAGAACAATTTGTGTCTGCAACAATTTTCACAATTGAATTCCTAGTTTTTGCTGTCCTCTGTTCATGACTTACCTTTTGTAAGCTGCTTTAGCTAAACTCAAGTTACTGGTCACATTATAAAATAACAGACTGAAATGTAAGCTTACATGACACCATATAAGATGGATAATCCAATGACTCCTTCTCTTTAAGACTACAGAAATGTATGAATTCTATTTGCAATTCTTAGCCATCTTAATAACCAGCATATATTGACAGCATGCAGAGACTTTAATATGTGTCAGTGGCTGCAGCAAGACGGTAAAGAACACAGTAATGTTACTGCCGTAAAAATATTTAGTCCCAAATCATCACTTGTTTTTAAAATGTGGTATTCTTAACAAAAAAAAAGCTTCTTTGTATACTTGAATAACTGAAATGCTTGTTATTATGTATTGCCCCATTTAATTTTTCTTTAGCAGTTCTTCAATGTGTTTAAACACACTAGCATCTTCAATGGTTGGTGTTATCTGAAAAGGAAGAATACAGAAGCATGTGATAGTAGATAAGAATTCCATTCAGAGATTCTTCTAAATTTGTACTTCAAAAGCAATCAAGAAAAAGGTATCTGTAAAGCTCTGAAACAAGAAAATCTTTTGGATAATCTACGATAGAAATAAAACATAAAATACTACCTGAAGTTACAGACCAGTTGCAGAACAGTCAAGAGAATCAAAACCACCATGTTGTGCCTTTGGATGTGCATTGTGCCTAATTCATTGAAGCAAACATCTCCAACTTACCTTGTATGGCTTTCCACTGACAAGTGCAGAAAGAGCAGAACGTGGAATTTTGCCAGAGCGTGTTTTAGGTAGCTGTGTCACAAACATCCCCTTCTGGAAAGCCGCTACTGGACCAATGTTGGTCCGAACTCGTTCAACAATCTCTTCCAAAATCTTATCCTCTTGTGTCTTAATACCTAGTGAAGAAGGTAAAATCCTTTATCTCTTCTGAGACTTTTGCAAGTGTTAGTGATATCAGTTATCAGTGAGCTCTCAGTACCTTGTCTCAGTACACACAGTGCAAATGGAACATGTCCTTTTAAAGGATCCTCCTGGCCCACAACAGCACAGTCTGCAACAGCAGGATGGAAGAGAATACACTGGGGGATAGAAAAGAAAACTGAACTGAACTAATAATAGATAACATTTCAGTGGAAAAAATGGCATAGTCAGAAACATAAAACATAGGCTTTTTCTTACATTTTGACAGCAAGAGGATGCTACACCTCAGGATTCCAATTACATGTGTTCAAGATGTACACGTGTATATACTTCCATATATACTCACGCATGTTTTTCAAACTAACAGAAGAAATAAAAACTTTGGCAGCACAAAATAGAAATACTGAACAAACCACAGGTAATTTCCTTACAGCTTTGTAAGAGTATCACGTCTTTGGTTTTGTTAGTGAGATCTTTGCTGGAACAAACAACATTTGTCTAACATTATGAGTAACACGGGACTTAAATGCATGGAGTAAGGACCAAAACCACAGAAGCACTCCTATTTATATAAAGAATTATAAAGTTGTATTGGTTCGTTCTCTCTGACTCTTATTTTATTGTCCTTTGCTGCTATAAAAGCATAGTTTCAACCAAGGCCAAATACATGCCAAGCTTCAGGTTGCAGCCAGCCTAGCTCAGCTCACTCTCTTGGAAACATTAGGTCTCAGCTTCCTGAGACAAAAAAAGGAATTAAACCAGAGGCTCCCTCCTTCCTACAACATGTTTACACAACATAACATTGATAAAATATCTCAAACTCTTTTTTAGGTAAAAAAAAGTAAGAGATGCTCTTTTCCTTCCAATTAGCCAGCTGAGATACTCACATCCTGGAAAACAGTCACCAGGATGTCTCAGTACATACCAAGATGTATGTCACCAAATCTGAGACAAAGCTGGCCTTAAGATGCCAGCAGTTGTGAATCCTCTTCCAAAGCAACTGGCTCTTTCCAGTGCACTTTGGGGTATTTTGCTGTCAACAGTGCTTTCAGCACTTTTCAGTCCTCTGGACTCGACCACAAAGAGGACCTAACCTGACCCTGACACAGAAGCCACATAATGTGATTGTGCTTTTTAATTTATCTGTGCACACAAGGGCTGTGCGCTTGCTAATAACTGAACTTCACGCACTCTGTTGTCAAAATCAAAGGCAATGGGATGACTAAGTTTTAGGAATAAAGCCACTTTTTGGTTGTTTTTATTAAGTAGGAATACCACATTTGCATTGGCTACTCATACAATGGTGTGAAAATGAGAAAGACAGAAAAAGCACAGAGAAGACAGGAAAAAAAACCTTTAAAGAATAGAAAGCTAATCCCTGCTGTTCCAATTAACAAAAGGGAGGCTCTTGTATGACCTATGAAACTGATGGGAGAAGGAACAATTCAAAGGGTCTATGACAACCCACATTCAAAACAGATTTCATCATCCTTAGGCTTTATAGTCAACACAGGAAGAAGAAATTGGCTCCATGCGTCATGGTCAGTACAACACACATTGTCAGGAGCCAGACAGCAACGGAAGCTGATAGCTGATAGATCTTCTAGCCTTGGTTCAGTAGAAACTGTGCGACACATACAACTCAAGGCAAGAAATAGGAAGCAAAGACAGAATGAAGAGGACACCACAACCTGACCACTTTGGCGTAAAGATGATGCGGATGAGGTCACCATTGGTGCAACGGGGTGTCTGCAAGGACTTGATAGTGTTGCTATGGGAATGGGGGCAAAGGAAGTCTAAGTAGAGGAATTTGTCCCAAACTTAGAGAACTAAAAATGCTGTAATAAATTTCTGTAATAAACTGGCTTTACTTGCTGCTTTACTAGCATCCAGCAGAGTCTGTGTCCTTTGTCTCAATACACCAAGTAGTTTTTAGCAAAATAAATTTGCTCAATGTGTTTCTAGCACACTTTGTCAGAAGCTACACTCATTTCACAAACTATGATCCTAGAAATGTCCCATGCCAGAAAAAAGGCAAATGGAAAACACTGACCTAACAGTAGATGCATGCTCTATCAAAGCACTGAAGCATGACCATTTATGCACAGCTTTTGAAACTGGATTATTTTTCACAGGAATTAAATAGGATGTGCACAAGCTAATTATAGAAGAGTGCACTGGGTTTATCCCAGAATTAGAAGGGCAGAGGAGCATGCTACAAAAAGCTGAATGTAAACAAATGCATTTGAATTCAGGTGCAGTCCAAAAGTCATTGTATCCACACTGACAAATCATATAGGAATGAATCTTATGCAAGTCCAAATCCCTACAGTGTTTCAATGCATCATATACACTTAATGCACTTTGGTCACTTCTAGGCCAGAGCCTCAGTAATGCATTCCATAGCCTGCTATCAATATCCATTTTTCCTGCTCTCACTTCTTGAATATGGCCAGAGAAACCTGATAGACATATATAACCAAAAAAACCCCAAAACAGGAAAGGAAAAGACAATGAATTATGGAAAAGTAGACTATTAAGTCTACAACCACAGTAAATTCTGTTTTCCACAGGAACACAGGAAAAAGATCAACAATAATCTGACATTACCATCAAATATTATAATTATCTACCAGGCATCAACAGGACTCCTAAGGTGGAGACTTAAGTGTTGCCAGATTGTTTTGTTGCAGCTTTTTTTTGTCATTCCAGTCTGTCACTTATTCATAAGTCTTATGGTTAGCTGGAATAGTGCAGTTATTGTAGTATTTTTCTTCAGTCTATCCAAAGTTCTATCAACATGCCTTTGACTTTTCAAATGCTAACTTCAAATGACTGAAATCAGTAAATACTAATTTGAAAATTATCGAACTTCATAAAACAACTGAAAAGAATAGAAACAGCACTAGACATTTAAAAATTGTTTAAAAGTAATAAAAAACTTGAGGAAGTGAAATGGTTTTCCTGGTATCACTGAGCACAAGGATGGATGGCAAATATGGCAGCAGACAGAAACATCATGATCAGGGCAAAGAGATTCCCCAGTTTCAAGTCTGTTGCCTCAGATAGTTAAGATTTGATTAAGGTTTTTTTTTTCCAGGAAGGGGCAAGAAGGGACACCACAGATTTACAGACCAAAGAGAGGAATGGATCAACACAAGATGAGGTTCCCAAAATGGCTACCATTCACTGATTGGCCAGGTAAACTGTAACATCTACTGCATTGCAGCAAACACGGAGCTCCAATAGTATTAACAAATATGTTAGACAAAGGAACTAATTGTTTGGAACATAACAGAGCTGGAACACTTAGTCAAAGCACTAAGGAAAAACTTGTTAAGCTTGTAATGCAGCTATAGTGTAAATGTAGATAACATACTTGCTCAACAAGATGACTGTCAATTACATGGTGATTCAATGGACCTCTAATTCTGTATTTACTCATCTTACTGAGGAGCTAATTGTGGTCTTCTTAACACCTTCCCATTTAACTAGCAATTTGCTGTGCATGCATTAACACCACTTTCATTTTTAGCTTTGTTCAAAAGGTGAATAGAAAAGGTTCTAGAAAGTCACAGTGATGAAACATTATTTGTTTCTAGGGGAAAGTCCTAACTAGCAGGGAGAAAAACAGAGACACTGAGCTCAGTATGATGGATCCAAAGGTAATACAGCAGAGGAGGTGATTCAATTCATCATTTGTTACTGTAGCTTCAGACTCAGGCTGAAGCAAAGAAAATGCCCAGCTCAGCCCATGAGTAGTAGAGCAGTAAGGGGTGGGGATGAGATTCCAGCTGTGCTTTAGTAAGGCAATACAAAAAACTACTTGAGGTTTAAGCAGACTGAAAGCACCTTTATATCTCCATAGACCCAATCAGCTGTTTCAGCTCCCCGGCTGACCGATCCTTGATGGATTAATGTTTATGTGAATTTGTTCACTTCTGTGTAATCAGATTTTCTTCTATTCTCTTCTAAGTTTTCTAGCCTCCAAAAACAAAATAGGCACTAGACTAACAGACATTATAAACCAAAAAATGATTCACAGATTAGTTTCTGATTCAGTGAACAGTTAAATTCAGAGCTCTTAAAAGCGTACTTTTCTCTTGTACATGCACAGCACACCTTTTCCTATACTCCCTGAATAAGTAATTGATATGTCATCAGGGAAATTTGTAACTGGCAATCAATCACAGTGACTCCAGAAAGGTGAGTGAACAATCATAGGAAATTCAGACACTATCATGAACTTCACATTTTCAACTTTTTTTGAGTTGCATGGGTATTATGTTAATGACTTTCAATTTAACAGCAGGGCTTTTTTACAGAAATTTTCGTTGCTCATTTAGCACTTCTCATACAATAAGAGACAAAACAGCTGTCAAAAAACTGTGGAGTCTTCCAATCAAGAAAAAGCACTGAACTGTTAACCTCTGAAAAAAAAAATCAGCCAACACTGAGCACTGTATTTTAGGAAAAAAGTTTCTACTCCTAAGTAACTTCAGCAGCTGGTGAAACTACATGTCACACTGACACTACACTATCTTAATGTATTCCCAAATAAATATGTTATGCTTCCCATACTGCCACCACACTGCCCCTTAACTCCACCTTCAAATACCAAATTATGCCTGCCTTATCAGTCCCATGGTACAAACTGCTTATTATTCACTAAATTTGTTATGTTTCTGGAAAGCATCTTAATAGGAAGAACCTGAAACAGGAAATGTTTTGGTTAAAAGCACCAATGGCAATGCAAACAAAACAAGCAGAAGGAATATGAGAGATCTTTCTGTGTGAGATTTTGAGATGTGATGAACTGTGGAATTTTCAGTCGCAGCTTGCTTTATTCATCTTTCACTCTTCTATTTTGTTGTCGGGCAATGCTAACCTCTTCAATCGCACCTGCTGAAATCCTGTGTCCAGCAACATTGATCACATCATCAGCTCGAGACAGGACATATAGATAGCCATCTTCATCCATATAACCAGCATCCATAGTATCATAATATCCCTTAATACAACACAATGCAAAATAAATTCAGAAAGAGTACTAGGAATATTCCTTAATTTACCAAGGAGCACCACCCCCCCCCCCCCAAAAAAAAATAGATCTGTTTCAAATTATATATGCTTTTGGTGCTTAAAAGATTTAATTCTGTAATATTTTTCACCATTTTATGTCATATTATCCTGTGCAGCTCCCTTTCCAGAAAGGTTTTGTTGTCTTTATTAATACAGAGAAGAAGACAATAGATAAACCCTGACTTTTTTCCGACTTCGCTTACTTTGATCCTTGACAGCTTGGAGAATAATGTTGCCCGGATCTACACAAGCAGAATGGAATTGCTGCAATATAATGCTGCAATATAATGCTGCAATATAATTGCTCCTAAAGATACTCCTGTTTGCTGTATCCAAACATACATCGTCATCATGATGCAATTGCACACGGAAAATAATCTGCGTGACCAATTCACTCATTTACTTTCATTGAGCCAAATCTTCCATTCTGAACATTTGTATAGGGCCAATCTACCTATTTCTACAAGGAAAGAAGGAAGACAATCCTTGGATAGTTCATCTGACAAGGAAACATAACTAATGCAGCAAAAAGCCTCCAGTGTATTTAGGTGCACAGTGGGCAAGTGTGAATTTTGGACTGATACCAAGCTAGCAGGGCTGCATGCCAACAGGAGGAGTGTATTTGAAGTTGTGCTAGTGTAAGGTTGCAGGTTTATATCTTAGATTAAATGATATAAAGTGACTTTTTGGCTCAGAAGCTTAAGGTTTATTTCTTCTGTTTCAAATCTTAAAAAAACCAACAGCATACAAAAAATTATAGATGAAAAAGGATTTACCTTGAAATGGTTTTAATTATATATACATATATCAGTTATCTCCAATTAAATTATGACAACTTATGATAAAACTGTTTCCCAGGTTAAATCTATTATCATTCAATTCTGAAGCATTACCAGAAGTTTATATAATTGATTTCATAATTCTTACTGGAAATTTTTGGAAATACAACTTCTCGAAAGTTTCTTGATTTTCCCAAAGACCTGAGAATGCTCCAGGAGGCAAAGGCAACCTTAAATTGAAAAGAGCAGAGAGAAGTAGTAAGAAAAACAGATATAACAAATACAACTCATGCTCTCCATTCACACTTTGTTTTCAGATAAATAATCGTCTACACAATCAGAAAACAGTTCAGCTTAATAATATGCTGGTAAGAGATAAAAAAGGCTATATATTATTGTCATCAAATGTATATAGCTCTGCACTGTATCCAGACCTATCTTTTATATAATACAAGCATCTCAGTAAAATAATACTCAGTCTATTAAACACTATATACTGTAAGCATCTGTCAGTAATTTGTGCATACACACCATGGTACAGACAACTGCATTATTATAGGTGTCTCTTTCTCTAACACCCATACACACTCACACCTGCATAGAAAGACAAATTATCAGACAAAGATCTTCAGTTTTTGTAAAAAGATAAAACTCAAAGGACTTCAATCATGAGAATCTGAATAAAAATGCTTTTCTATTTAAACTGTGCATAATATTATTGGAAATACTGGATAAGGTCTTTGAAAATATATTGATACAACTCACTAATAGAACTTTCTAAAATAGTTGTGCTTAAAGCTGCAAGATTCTGGATTGCTTTATTAGTTGAGTTTTGAATGTATACTAAACACCCCTTCTTCAGTCAATGATATAGGCATGAGAAAATATGGGACACTTCACATACACATCTGTCAGAAGAAGAGAAGCTGCAGAAGCCTCAGCTAACAGAGTGCTTGTTTCTTCAAAGCTCTGACAGGGTCAAACACAGATTTCTTTAACTGCCTAAGATATATATATTCAGGCATATCAACACAAGTTTTAGGAAGTTACCCCTAATAACAAGAGAGAATGATTGTGTAAACTAACATATTTATTTCGATAAAATCATAAATGCACCATATAGATTTTACTAGCTTATGCCTGCGTTGCTAACTAGCAAATATTTAGCCAGAGGTATTTTATTTCCTACTGATAGTATCCCTGTCACACCAGAAGGCAACATCTCTAGCAGTGGAACAGTTCTCTGTAGCATAGCAATTCTCGTGTCGTTACAAGTCTCCTATGACAGTCAGTAACAAGAACAGGTGCCACATGTACATTTCTAACATTGCATTTACAAAAAGAATACTTATCTATAGATAGATAGATAAATAAACACACTTTAAAAAAATCCTAACTATGGTAAAAACAGTACAAACTACACTGAAAAGGCCGTCATCCAGTAATGATTTGAATTCTTGATTTTTTACAAACCAAGTTTTTTCAGCTTAATTCTGAGCTAGCATAATAGAATATACTACTATAAATATTACTGCTTTTTCTCTGAGGGTTCTGGCTCAAAACATCCCGTAAATGATGTTCCTTGAAAGTACGGTTAAGGTATGGCCAGAAATGCCAAGACACTTCCCAAGTAGTCACCCAGGGTTCAGGACGGCAGGTTGGCTTCTGCCCATCTGGAAGAAAATCACTGCCCTATTTTAAGCCTTTCAAGCTTAGTAAAATCTCTGTGATATAAAAACATGACCCATGGAGTGTTTGCCTTAGAAAGAAAGATTAGAAAACAATATATTGATCCTAGTGTTTGCGTATGCATGAGTTTAAAAGAAAAAAAATCTCTTGTTTAGATTCAAGAAAAGCCACCAGAGAATGGCAGTTACTATTGCTGTTGCCTGGTTGCTAATAGCATAGCAATTCATAACAGCCTCAAGTCATTGCAAATTTTTCACCTTAAATTTATTTAGCAGACTGAAACATCTTTGTGATGGGAGAGAAAGAACAATTCATATTGACAAAGTCCTTAATTTCCCCATAGCTCTATTCAGTACTTTGCAGTTAGTCACTTAATAGAAAGAAACAGTTTTATTGCTGAAATTAGAAAAGCATTTTCCTTTCTGTCATTGTTTAGAAATCTAAACATAGAAGTGTGGAACATATCACCAAAAATACAATCCTCACTTTCACTATTTGGTTTTCTTGTCCTTGTTTGGATTTTTTTTTTTCTTTCAGATGGGGAGACCAGGGGTGTCTCATGTTCTAGTTTGGTGGGGGTTTTTTGCTTGTTTGTTTGTTTCTTTTAGGAAAACTGTACTGATAAATACATCCACACAGCGTATTTCGTGAGCCTGTGGAAAGCAAACTGCTTAACTAGTGGCTATCACAGGTATCTCTACAGCACATATCATAGCAGAATACAAACAACATCTGAAAATGTGCTTCCATGGCTTTCTGTGAAAGACTATTACAGTTAGGACCCCATTCACTAAGCAAAAAGTAAATGCCCTCTTCCATGTTAGTCTTTCAGGCACAGTAATTCCAGAGCAATGGGCACATGTGAATCTTTGATAAAAGCAGAGTTCTTGGCATCATGACCAAGTAGAATTTCTAGGTTCTGTGCAAATGCAAATTAATAAAGGTAGAACTCATCTTGCCAGAATATAATTATGCATATTGAAATTTTGTCAGGATATCAGAATTAAAATGTCCAGAGCCAAATATACCTCCAAACCACTGCTGTCAGTGGGAATGCTGCCATAAATACCAAAGGAAGCAGAACTGGATCATAATTACATGCAAGGAGCCAGAAGAGATAAAATGAGACAGTCCGAAAATAACAGCAATCTGAAAACAAACATCTCTTGCTTTTCTCAACCACTCCATTAAAAAAAGAAACCAAACACTTTGAGACGTTTGATTTGGGTCTTTTTGCCCTAGAAAATGTAACACACACCCACAATAACTCAGTATATAAAAAATGTTGCCTCTTTGTCCAAAAACTGAGTTGATACTCAAGAACTTTAGGAGCTATTTTTACTAAGAGGATATATTGACCAAAAATGCGGGGTATGCATAAGTAAGCATGATTTCTCCACAGATGGTCCCACTTTCTTTTCACAAGGGACAGGATCACAGAAGAACAAGACAGGAGGAGGTAGGTTCCTTCATCATCATTTTCACAATGTACAAAGAAGTTGCTTTGCTTGGTTTCCCTTTGGGACATATTTATTGTATTTCCCTAGCTGTCTTTTAACTTTCTCTCTCACCAGCACAATAACAGCAGTACAAATTATGCTATTCTCCATTTACTCCAGTGAAATTAAGATTAAATTTGTTGAAGTACAAGAATACAGACCCAGGCCTATTTCTCATTTAAAGATTGAATACATTTAAAACAGCATCAGAAAAACCAGGAAAACTGTGTAAATTAACGATTTAAATCACATGGGTTCATTTAACAAAGATTCATTCTGGTCACATTTTACAAAGATAACCAGGTAATTTCATTATAAATTGGAAAGACTAAGATGAATCAGCTTGACAGCACCACAAAAAACCTGAAGTAGTTTAACAGTAACTGCTTTCTGGTAGAGAATTTTAAATTACAAT
This sequence comes from Corvus brachyrhynchos, assembly GCF_000691975.1. Taxonomy (NCBI): domain Eukaryota; kingdom Metazoa; phylum Chordata; class Aves; order Passeriformes; family Corvidae; genus Corvus; species Corvus brachyrhynchos. Next base: position 3,138,115 of record NW_008240037.1, read on the forward strand.
CATTATTTGTTTTTATAAGTATTGTTTCACAGTTCATTTATTTTTCATACAATGGTGGTTATTTTTCACAGAACAGCCCACCTTTACCTTAGCCCAAGAAATCTGACTCCTACATACCACATCCTTTCAGAATGCCACTCATCAAAATGGTGTAAGATTCCTTGTTAATGGAACCAAGCAATTATAGACAGAGAATTCAAAAGAGAATTTGCACAGAAAAGCAGGTTTCTGAAATGAAGGTAAAAAATGATTGGAGACGTTACCTTGCTGGAATTCAGAAAATATATCCTTTTATTTTATGGTCGACAATGATACTCAGAGGCTGTTCATTACAGCCAGTAAAAGCAAATATAAGCCACTGTTAAATGAGTTTGGGCTTCTGAATGGAACAAAATCATCTTGACTGGCAGCTATAATTATTACTCAAGAGTTTATGTAGTGCTGGGCATAAACATCACTCATAAAAATTTTTGATTGCAAGTTTGAAAGGCATCTGGAAGCTTTTTCAGACTCTAGGAACAAAAACATAGGAAAAAGTGTAGAGAATAGTAGATGATCTTGAACATTCATCAGTCTGTATGAAATACTACTTCTGTTAGCTGAAAGGTGTCATAAAAGTAGTTGATCTCACTTGGATTTTGCTTTAGTGGGAAAAGAGAAAAAGCCATCAAAAACTAGTGAAAGTGCTTGGAAAAATATCAAAGTA
>NW_008240037.1:3138833-3140436 GCF_000691975.1 Corvus brachyrhynchos
AATTGCTCTCACACTGGAAGACCTTCTTACTGTTTTATGTGGAAAGGGAAAAGACAAAGCTGATAAACATGTAGAAGGAAGATAAATTTTTTGCACACGTTCTTTATTTAAACTGACCTTCCATATAACACAGGCTGAAAGATGCCATCTACTAAATCCATGCCTCAATCAACAACTTTTGGTTAAAATAGAAATCTAGGTTAGATTAGACTTAAAAATGTCAAAGTAAACCACCATACTCCCAAGAATTTATTCCAATGTCTTAATACTTTCACTGCTAAAACAGTGTTTTATTTTTCATCTGAATGCATCTAGCTTCAGCTTCCAATTTCCTTATGCTAGATTAAACAGCCATCTCTCAGAGATTATTTTGTCCTTTATTTTTGTTTATTGAGTATTTCCTGGCCTTGAACAAGTTACTGTTTTACTAATCTTGGATGAATTATACACCACAAGTTTTCATACCACTTGGATTCCAGCACTCAGGTTACTCTCATTCATATGTCACAAGAAAACTATGCCCAAATATGAGTCTGCTGAGTCAGGGGAGACCATGTGAGCACTCAAACCTACACCTCTGTGTCCTGGTGACTTAGCCAAAGATGCTGAGAATGAGGCAGGGTATAGACTTCATCCTGAAAACACGTATCTGCATTACACAGTACAATAACTTAATGTGATACTACTTTAGTCTCCACAACGGCCCAGGCAGGATTTAGTAGATGGCATCTTTCAGTGGTCTAGTTACATTAGATCAGTAGTAGAGCTGAGTAAAAAGCCTCCCCACCTCAGCAACTCCACCTCCCACGCAAGCACTGCGCCAGCCCACCCACAGTTAGCACTGCACGTCTGCAGCTGCAGCGCCTGCAGCTCCTGTCTCTCGCCCCCAGCTTGTGTGCCTCAGCCAGCTCTGCAGTCCTCAGCTAACTGCACTAACAATTCATCCAAATTGCTACATCCATCCCAATGCTTCAGCTTTTGACAGATTTTCAGTTCACTCAAGGTTAATGCTAATCTTTGTATCTCCTTTCATTCATCTGAGCAAGAAGTGAAGACTCTGAGCTACCAGAGCTCTCCAAAATCTACCACAGAAGAAATGGATGAATACATTTCCTTTGGGACTTGTATTTGCTGGCAGTTAGAAAGGGTTCAGAGCTGAAGTTATTTTCTGCAACTGAAAAAAGAGGTAGCTACAGCTACCACATTCATCACAAAGCAGGTGTCTCTCTCTGAGGAAACAAAACTGTTTGAAGAAAATGCCATTTGCCTAAAAGCCTGTAAAACATCCAGAATACAGAGCTGGCATGGGCTGTAAAGAGCAGTAGCCTATAGAATGTTACAGGAGTAAGGAAAGGTTCTGGCAACAGTGAGAAGGCAACAGGCAAGATACATGTAACTGATGTTCACAGAGTGATCTAAAAAGAGGCATTTTATCTAAGGAAATGTGCTGAGAAAGGTGTACTTTCAAAAAGAATATTGAAGTTTATGGAACTCATCTGACAGGACTCTGGAAAACGTTACTAAAATCACCTATATGATGCAAACAGGGGGTTTTGATATATTTTTTTTTCTGGAGTCCTTTCCTGCATGTATTTTTTTCAAA
>NW_008240037.1:3140458-3159212 GCF_000691975.1 Corvus brachyrhynchos
AGAGCAAAAAATACATGTTCTCCCCCAAAGAATGTGCATTAATTGGGATTAGGAGACAGTGAAAGAAGAGGCAGCATCACACCTGTAAGCCAAAGTATGTCAATTTGTACTGCTGTACCATTTCACTAAATTGAAAGATAAAATAGTGAAGGGAATGATTCGGTATCTTGCTTGTACAACACAAGAGGAAGGCATCATCCTGTGCCAACACTCTGGTAATTCAGAAAATGGTAACCTTTGCTGTAGTCTAAGAAAAAAACCTAAGCAATCCACACTCATTCACTCACACAATTTCATCTGCAATTTTTCAACATTAATGGACATAAAACATTCTGGCAGTTTGGTATCGGTATCAGAGACAGACATGCTTTTCAATCCTCATTACTTCAATTATTCTGCTTTTTATATAAACTTTAGCCAAAAGACAATCAACCCATGTAAGAAGTTTCTTTTAACAGTAAGATATTTATTTTTCTTACTTTACCACAATATTTCCCAAAGTCTTTGCCTTCAGTGGTTTCTTATTTTCATCCAGAATCATGACTGCAAAAAAAATAATATAGGAAGGAAAGTTTAGTAGTGCATTTTCAGGTGGAGGAAAGTGTCTTTCTTTATGGATATCAACTTACATCTCACTTCAGAATGGCAATGCACCAAGCAACAAAAGGAGTTAAGTAATTTGGGAGTGCCAAACTGGATAATCTCATGACTTTATTAACATTCAGCCTTAAGTACAAAAAGTCTTAAATAATACTCATGCTTTGAAGGCAGAAATAGCACAAAGTCCCAAAAGGGAAAAACACAGAACTAAAAAGTAAAAGAAACCTTCATACTGCATGAAGCCTTTTCCCTGGATGACACTGGTCCACCACCTTCAGTGAAAGCATCATATCCTGATACTGAGATTTCTGAGGAAATCATCTGAAATAGCCTCTTTTGTGCAGTTATCTGGGAAATTAAGCTACTAAAACCATCCATTCCATCTCAAGGTGTGGGCATAAGAAAGGAATGACAGGTACCAGCTTGGCCTATGAAAATGAAATTACCTAAGGTGAAGCAATTGAACCATAGAAAAACAGGGAGGGAAGATTTTGACAGACTGGGCTGATAAGGATTACATGCTTTTTTGAAGCCTGCCCAAGCAAAGAAAGCAATGTTCAGCTGAATCTGAATAATAATCTGAATTACAAATAATCTTACATTCTGTATTACAAAGTTCCAGAGGAAAGGGGGAAAAGTGGATGACAGACTTCTGACTAAAACTCTGCTAAGACTCATACGAGTAATATCATATCCTATCTCTTCAAAGAATGTCAACATCTGTAAATTACTACTTCAGGCTGAAGCTACTCCTTCAAAGATGATGGTAATTTTAAAGTAATCAAAGAGCCTGCTGAAAGCAATGGCTCAGCACACAGACACAAGCAGGTACACAAGGCCAGTTTTACAAACACCTGTCTGTGTAGCTGTCAATGTTTTCTCTCCTACTTTTATGATACTAAAGTAAAATCTAATCAGTTTACTGTAACTGTTTCATCAAGGTACCAATCCCAGTAATCAGTCTTCTCCTTGCAAGCAGCGTATTTCAATGTAGGAAAATTTGGGGAAGTGAGATGATATGCTGCTCACTCCTGAATTACTGAAGAACTGATTCATTTCTTCAAAATGTGGGACCTGCTTCAGTCTGAAAATGCACTGAAATTATCTGCAAAGGTTCAAGTAGATCAAGGGGAAAGCCCAGTATAATCTCTGATTTAAGGCAACAGACCTAGAAATTAATATAGTATCCTGACTCACTTTTAAATGCAATTTGTGCCACTGCACTTTGATATCATAACTCATATTCCCTTTGTTCTTAAAAATCAACAACAAATTTGTCTCTTTTTAGCAATATGTAATAGGAAATAATTTGTATGTGTTTAAAAAAAAAAGTAGATCTTGCAACTTTTTATTTATATTGCAGCATGTCTTTACTAACCATTAAGAGTTGCATGTATAAACTAAAACCACAGTATCGATCTTCTAACTGACATAAGGATCTCCTCTAATAAATACAGTAACAGAAGGAAAACAACATCAAACAGAAGTGGATGACGGCAAGACAGTGGCCAATATAGAGTAATTTAAAAAAATCACTAGTTTATGAATAGCTGCATTACAGGATATATTTGGTCAAAGACTGGAAGAGGTAAAGTTACTCCATAAATCTTTAGTGAATTTCAGTGCTCATTTTTTGTTTCCTTTATAAGGTATGCTATTTCCCTCATTCTCTTTGAAGAAGTTCTTTACTTACACTAGTCCTAATGTTCCAAAATATTCATCAGAAATTTTTATACTCCTGCTACTCATATTTCTTCCTAGTCCTGACTATCATCTGATAACATGTGTGATGCAATTACATCCATTCTTTCCTACTTATTAGAACTCTAAAGAAACTTCATGGCATTGTTTTAATGTTGTTTTTAAGCTATTGCTCATCTTCATGTCATAACTGTAAATGCCAAAACCAAGAGCTGCTAAAAATGTTCAGTGCTTGGTTTTTTTTAATGCTCACTACCACTTACAAGTATTTAAAGAAAATAACAGCTTAGATCTTTCTGAGCAATGATGTGAGAACTTTTTCTGAAAACCACTTGATCTTTAATGTAATTATTTTTCAGACTTCAAGTAATTCTTGAAAACTGTGTTAAAATCAGGGTTCCCAGGTTTCAAAATACTTTTGCACTCTTCATTCTGTGGCTGCACCCCTACATGCATCTTCCACACAATGAGTGTTGTCATGTTGTCAATGAGCTTTTCATGTTGGTCCATAGCCTACTGTTTCTCCTGACTGGAAATAAAAATGCTCCACAGGTACTGATAGTTTGCTTAACATCTCTCTCAAATTGTATAAAAGTGTAGAAGTGCATGCAGAAGTGTAGACAAGTAATGTGTCAAAGTATGTGCTAGCATTTTCATATAATAAAGGCAGAAGCAGTTGATCAATTTTCTTGAAGATAACTGAATTTTTTTATTCACAGTCACATTCCACAACACACAAAAAGCAGGAAGGAGGAAAATAAGTTAATAAGACTGTAATTTTATTTTGCTACAAGGCACGACAATTAAGGAGCACTTACTCAGAAATATAAGCAATGTCCTAGTAACATTTTTAGCATAGTCTTACCATTATATCCTGGCACTGGTTTTCCTGCCTGTCCGAGTGGAGGTGTTGTAGAGTTTCCCAAACCAATGCAGGAAGCAGTAATTGCAGAACCAGATTCTATTAAGAGAACACACATATTGTCAGTTAAGGTTGGTTTTAGTTCCATTCAGTATTTATTAGTTCTAAGTTTTTTGATGCTCAGCACATCAAAGTAAAAAAAATAAAATTCCTAGACAATGGAAGATTTAGAATTCACAGAATCATGGAATATGCTGAGTTGGAAGGGACCCACAGGTATCATCCAAGTCCAACTCCTGGCCCTGCACAGGACACCCCAAGAATCACACCATGTGACTGAGAGCATTGTTCAAACACTTCTTGAACTCTGTCAGGCTTGGTGCTGTGACTGCTACCCTGTGGAACCTGTTCCAGCACCCAACCACCCTCTGGGTGAAGAACCTTCTCTTCATCCCCAGCCTAAACCTCCCTTGGCTCAGCTTCATGCCATTCCTTTGAATCCTGTCACTGGTCATGAGAGAGAAGAGATTGGTACCTGCTCCTCCACTTCCCCCTGTGAGGAAGTTGAAGACCACAATGAGGTCTCACGTCAGTCTCCTCCAGGCTGAACAGACCAAGTGACCTCAGCTGCTCCTCATATGGCTTCCCCTTCACCATCTTTGTAGCCCATTTTTGGGACACTTTCAAAAGAAAGATAGCTTTATCTTTCTTCTATTGTGGCATCCAAAACTGCCCCCAGCACTCAAGGTGAGGCTGCCCGAGTGCAGAGCAGAGCGGGACAATCCCCTCCCTTGCCCGGCTGGCGATGCTGTGCCTGATGCCCCCCAGGACCCTTCCTGGCTGCCAGGGCACTGCTGGCTCATGTTCAACTTGCCATAGACCAGGACTCCCAGGTCCCTTTCCATGGGGCTCCTCTCCAGCCTCTTATTCCACAGTCTGTACATCCAGGATTGCCTCATTCCAGGTGCAGAATCCAGCACTTGTCTTTGTTTAACTTTCTTGTCTCATTTTTACTTACTCTGACAATCTCTCTATATTCATTCCAAGTGGCCTGATCCTGCTTCAATCTCCTGTGTACTTCCTGGTCACACTTGAGTAATGACAGGAGTTCTTTATTCATCCACACAGGTCTCTTCCCCCTTTGCCTGATTTCTTGCTCATCAGGATGCATCATTCTTGAGCCTGAAGGAAGTGATGCTTGAATATCAATCAGCTCTCTTGGAACCCTCTTCATTGCAGGATCTTTTCCCACAGGATTCTTCCAAGAAGATCCTTAGAGGCTAAAGTTAGCTCTCCTGAAGTCCACGATTACTGTCTTGCTGCCCTGTTTCCTCCTTGCTCACTATTGAATTCCACAATGGTCACTGCAGCGAAGGCTGCCCTCAACCTTTATATCTTCAACAACGCATTCCCTGTTTGTTTGTGTAAGGCTGAGGAGCACACCACTCCTCATGGGATCCTCCACTAGTTGTGTCAGAAAGTTGTCATCAATGCTTTCCAGTAATGCTGACACCTTCCTAATTATCCCCACAGTTAGGCAGCTAGAAATCCTTTCCTCCTCACCTTCCTCTCTTTCTTAAGATATTTAATTTCACATAACACTTTTATGCTACCAGAGCTGTTATTATAGAAGAATAAAAACTATCAAGTCACATAACAGAGAGTTTAAGACCGAAAAAAGCCCAGTTGCTCTACACTCCTCCCCTTTAAGGAAACAATCTGCAGAAATTACTTTGAAATGCTGCTGTATCTGAGCCACAGAAAACAAAGTGTAGGTGGTTTTAGATACTAGCAGGAACACAGGATGAGACTTTACTTTAAAAACAGAGCTTTATCATTCTGAAGATGACCCAAGTCTCAGGTCATTCAGCCTGGAATTCATAGTCCATTCCACCCTCAACTGCCAACCAACAAAGCAGGTTTGTCTCCAGCTCTATATGTATATCTGATCAGTATGTTTAAACCTATTTTCAGTATGCTTGCATTAGGAAATTAAGAGTAATTTTTGCTGTGAATTTTTTCAACCTCCATAGCATTCATCTGCCACTTCAGAGATTATGTGACTATTCAAGTGCTTAAAGAAGCAAGAACAAGAACAAAAACAATCTTACAGACTCTTGTAGTGTTTTTACAGTACGTGTTAGTAAGTAGCTGCAAGTCTAGCACTAGCAGCACAGCTAAGCTAGGGCCTAAATACAGCTGTGGGACACAGAATTAAAAATTATCAACTCTCCATGCTAATAAAGACCAGCTAAAAAGTTTGCTTTGCTGTTTCCCAATCTTTCTCTGTTCCTTCTTCTACGTAATGCAAATTCCCTGCACAGTCATGGGGGAATCTTTTCTTCTAACACACAGAACACGCAAGCTACAGTTACAGTGGTGACACAATATCAAAATGATCTACCATACCCCATCCGTGGTCACCCTCAGAAGCTGCAGAAAAACGCAATGTATTCAACAGTTTTGGAGCTTCATTTTCTGTACAGTATTTATACTGAAGAATTTTCCTGTTACTTGGAACAGAAAGAACAGTGAATTGGGAATGACAGTAGAATAGACAGTTTCTTTTTTGACTGTGTTAAGAGAGGAAGCGGTAGCACGGTATACATGTTGCTTTACATATTGCACAGCGAGAACTACAAAACATATTGCAACAGATCAGGCAAGAACAATATTCTTCTGTCACCAAAACATAGGGATTAGGTTTGCTACTGAGAGACAGGGAACAGCACCACTGTTAGCCTGATGTACTAGTAACATAGGTGTGGACTGGGAATTGACAAACATTTCTCATCAAGAGTCTAAATCCAAAGACCCTAAGGGGAGAGGAAGAATTTTTGAAAATTAGTTTGGGTTCGCTTGACTCTACTGCTAACAGAAACTTGAAAAGAAACTTCATCTTACTAACTTGGCTGTATTTGTACCTGCTTTTTGGACAAGAGTGACTAAGCCTGAATGAAATTCCATTTATTCTGAAGAATCACAAGTTCTGAAACTTTGTGAAAAGGTCTTTCCAATTGTTGCTCTTTCTTCTATTGTCTTTTCAATTATCAATGGATATATCATTTTCATATTTACTAAGTGCTGTTCTCTCTAAGCCCTACATTCAGTTCCCATAGGCCAGTAAGACTTTATATATATATGAAAAAAATAGGGGATTTTTGGTACTTGGATCAGATATTAATTCAGAGAGTGAATCCCAAAAGCATCTGATCTTTGTGTTAGGTTAAGCATTCCTGAATGCTAAAGATTCCCTTACAATGTAGGATCACAAAGGAGTACTGTCAAAGGACAACATGAAGCTTTGTGCTGCACATTTCTTGGGAAATCAACATGTATCTTCCAAACAGGATGCTGAATTGAAATATCAATTTCCAAAACCTACTAGGAAATAACAGCCTCTTTCTAGGACAGCATTTTTTATCACTGAGAAAATAGTCTGAGTTGAAAGGGGAATTCAATTCAAAATCCTCCTGAAAAGAAATCATCACTGTTCAGAAGAACACAGGATTTTAAGTACAAAAGAGATATTTTCCTTAACAATTATGTGTAATACAAGTACTGTGTGGCCCTTGATTATAGATTTCCAATAAATAAAGTTGCTTATGAACCTTTGGTTTCAATTAAGGCTGGTTTCTTTACAATTCAAGTCAGGATCTAGGTGCAGGTTACAAGATTCAGGTATGAAAAGCTGAAACAGTAACAGTCTGAAGAAGGATAACACTTGTCAAGTGTTCATTGTATTCCACCTATCCCTGAAATCAGGTTTCTGCATAGAGGAACAGACACCCCTTACCTGACACTCGTTTGTTTATAGTTGCAGATTCTCTGAAATTAATGCACAGCACCTAGACGGATTTCCAATGCTGAAGACTTTAGGAACTTCCATATTTTTAATAAGGAACAGAACAGTAGGTCTGTCTTACAGTCTCTTTTGCAAACATTTGGGCATTAACTGTCCACTCACTATGCTACCAAGTTAGCTCACCCTCCAGCTGTGGAAGGCTTTTCAGGGACAACCAGATCATAAAACCAATTTCCTTTCTGCATAACACCTTACAATGTGACAATGAAACAGCTATTTAAAAGAGCAGTGTTCTATACTGGAAAAACAATGTTTCACAACTAGTCTGGTAAATGTATTCAACATCTGCTCTGAGTTATAATGAAAATATGGTGTACCTCTGAGAATAATGAAAAGCACTTCACTGAGACAGAGAAGACAGAGTTACTGAGAGATGGCCCTAAAATCAAGGCTGTTCAACTGTCCCAAGTCCCTCCTTATGCTTCTTCCTTTCAGGGTAAGGGCTAAAGTAAAGAAATAGTCCTCAATAATCACAGATGTGACCTTCTTTGTTTTGTCCCACTCTACCAGTAAGCGAGTGATAATATTAAAAAGCTATTTCAGTATTATTGAAATATCCAGTATAAACTGGACAGCTAGTGAGTAATCTGATACATGCACTTTTCTGCATTTGCACCTTGGAAAACAATTCTTATGCCAGAGAAAGTGCTGCTGATGCAGACGGGAAAAGTGCACTCTCCTATGAGTAGCTACAGGGGTCTGTAAGTGTATGTCTGACTTTATTCATCAGAAGGCTTCCACCTACCCATGTGCCTGACTTGCAGAAGCTGTGCTTTGCCAAATTATGCAAAGCAACAGCTAGTAACTTGAGCTCAAAACTGTCTTGCTCATTCACAGTCAAGTTTGAAATAACTCAGGACTTTTAAGATGAAAATCTACCACTTACTTACTCTCTGCCACTTACATTCCTGATACATTATAATTTCTATACTGTGTCTCATGTTCCTCAACATAATAGACTGCCATGCTGCTGAAATATTGGCTATTTTGGTAGGAAATACTTAGGCAAAACACACTGCATTTTGACATTAATATTTGAGCTTTGGCTGTGCTAAATGGGTAATGTAAAGCTGCCTGCTTTGAATTTCTTAGGATGCAATGGAGAAACACCAAAAGCATACAAAAGGAGAAGGAAAGAAGAAAAATGAGCAACTGTCATACAATAACATATTAATGAATGCAATAAATATAATACACAAAATTCTCACTGTGGCTGTGCTGTTTTGAGCCATTTTTCCAGCAAGGCTGTCACTTTTGTTGTGGGGAATTAAAGGAATTACTACAGCAGAAAACTGCACTGATAAAATGGAAAGGAGCATCTGTGAAGGAGGAAATCTTAGGCAGAAACTCATTGTAAATCCATGCACATTGCAAGAGTGTACTTCTGAAGAGACTCCTTCCATATGCTCCCTCCACACGGTGTTCATTTTAATTATGCGAGAAAGGGTGAATGAAGAACCCAATAAAGTTACAGCAAAATGCTTTCTAGTATGGCCACAACTACTGGGCATCCTGGAACAGAAAACCACAGTACCAGATGAATTACAGGACTCAAAGTCTGCATCACAGTATACCATACGGCTTCCTTAAAACAAAACCAAACCTAACACATCACTGAAATAGTATGCACTGGCAGTGTCCTGAAGATTCAGGGGTCAGATCATCAAGTATTCATACAGACCTCATTTCCTTCATCCTTCAGCAAGCTTCTAAGTCTCTAAATGAGTAGCAGTAAGTAGCCTCACTCACAGCTTGGATTTTGCACTGTTAACCCTGACAAACTGTGTTTAGATAGTCATACTGCCGGTTGGCAGCCCAAGCACCAGTTCGGTCTTATGCTTACTGACGTTGGAAGAAAATTTCAGATAGTTGCTTTAGCCTCTGTACAGTACAGCTCAGCCATGCCTTCAGCAAGGCCTCAGAAGTATCCATTGCCTAATTTTGCCAAGCTGCTTTCTTCACTGCTTCCGTGGAAGAGATCTACGCCAGGATGGTGCATGACACGTTATATTATCAATGTGTAAAAAGACCAAGCACACATAGCTAATGCTGGGTATTTAAGTACAAACAATCTGATGCTAATTATCCATCAACACTGAAACAAGGAGATGACACCTGGCCACTATTATCCCAGGGCACTAAAGGGCACAGATAAGGACAGTTTGGATGCTGTCCTAATACGATGTCCCAATACAATGTGAAGTGTGATGCTGCCACAAAAATCCACAGCACTGCTGCACATACATTGTTAGTATATATTGCTATGCCATGATTTTTACCACATTCTAAGAGTAAAGACTAGTGAAAATTCCTTTCAGAGCTATGATAATTATATTCTGAATGTCCCCATCCATTTTTTTTAAAGTGACTAGGGAAACTCGAAATACAATTAATTAAACACACTCTTCAGTACAGATACAGCTGTACAATATGACCTGTACGCTGCACAAAAATTTGCCTTTTTTTCTGGTTAGGACTATTTGCTGTTCAGTATTTGTACTTGAAGCTCTCCTCATTCTCTACATTCTTTATTGTACAATAGCAGCAAGAGTGCTCAATAAACAACAGGGCCATACAGCACACAGCACAGAAAGAGGTTACTGAAAAACAGTACAGACAACAGTAAAACAGACAATGATGTGACAGCCATATTCATTTTCATTACCCATTATATAAAGAAGGATGATTTTGTAATTAACATGCACAACTGGACACTGTACAGTTGACTTGAGCTAATTTATTGTGTATCAGTGAAGATAACTGTAAAAATAAATGTGGTCTCATTATCCTTCCACACCTTGGCTGTATATTCCCATCTTCCTTTTTCCCCACATTTACGCAAGGAGTTGACTGGCCTAAGAGCAGGGGTACAAAGGCAGTGCCAGAGATGAAGGCTGCTCCACTCCCTCTTTCACGGGGGATTTGCCCTTATAGAAGCTTAGATCATTCACAGATCACACACCCACTTAGTCTCCACCATCTCCGAGCTATTTATTCCAGTATGTTTCATTTAAAACAGGAATAGCACCCCAAGTGTTTCCTCCTGCCCAATCAATTTGTCCATTTAGTCTAATTCATGGCTTAGGGTATCACTTTGCATTTTAAATGCCAAATACAACACAGGTACACATTTGAGTGTTTTCATAAGGCAGGCCATTTATCTCAAACAGAGCTTTAGTGACAAACAGCATTCTGAAAGCTCATCTATGTAGTTACTCTATTGGTTTAACTTTGTATTAACCTGCAATGGTATCAAAGAATGACTCCCACCTCAGCTGGGACACCATTTTTAAAGTTTAAAAGGAAATACTGCATTATATTCAGTGTTGCATGAATTAAAGCATATGCATATTTAAATAACTGGGCAAGCTTTCCCATATTCTTACGCACATACAGCACCGAGAAGGACAGCTTCAAGCTTGCTTGCACAATCTAGGAATTGTGATGTTACTATTAACCTGACTGAGGAGCCATACTAATATGTGTCCACCAACAGCTATATACAGCTATCCAGAAGGAGGATGTTTCCCTCATTTCTTGCAAATGTACGGACGTGAGGTAAAAAAAGATAACAAAATAAGCTAAAGGTATTTGAAAACATGAAGTCCATTTCTCAAAACAGAAATCCATTTTGTTTATAAAGTAATGTATTTTCTGGAAGTGCCTGAATTTTCATGCTTATTCTTAGAACTGAAGGTCGGAAGAGAAACCAGGAATTCTTTCAGTATTTTCTAAATGCTTTAAAGCACATGTAGTCATAATGCATCTATTATCATGAATACATACTACACTTGTGAAGGCCAAATACTTCTCATATAACAGTTCTATTCAATTCACTTATTTGAAAACAAAATCAACTCCCAAATCCATTAAAATTCATCCAAGGCTCACTTTCACAAGTATCCAACCACAGAATGTACTTACAAACTGTGGGGTTTGGTATTACATATATACAATTATATATAGATATTTGAAGATTTCAAAGCACATTCAAATGAAATCTCCAGAATAAATGTACAAAATGTAACTGCAAGGAAGGTCCAACTAGTTTAGTTAAAGGTTTGTGGACCATGACAAATATTAAAACAAAAGCAGAAGATAATTGGTTATCACTAACTGGCAAGCCAGTAATAAAGCACCAGAATTTCATGCATTCGTTTTGTAAGTACACCACAGTCCATTGCCTCCAAATGGTCTATTATAATGTACATCTTATAAGTTGCCTATAGCAAAACAGCCAAGATTAGAGAATAGAAAGCTTTTTGGTTATATTTGGAAGATGTCAGATGACATGTTTAAAGATGCATTAAGTCAGGCAATGTATAGAATTTTATTTTCAGACAAAGTAAAATTCAAATTATTTTCATCCTACTGTGACATCACAACTGATACATGATGAAATACTAAAAGATAAACGGAGAATATAAAAAGTAATTATACATCTCAGTGCTAATTGTTTACTGTTTAATTGCTTTGAGGAATCTTAATACATTGTATGCACAGTAATATTGCCAACATGGAAAAGACAGGTAGAATTACTGCTGTGCAATTCAAGTATCTTTATCAGGGTCTAGTATCTTAGAAGCAGTCGCTTTCTACCCTCACCGAGCAGCCCTCAATTCTGCAAAGGTTCTTCCCTTCCATGCACTAGATCCATGAAGATTACTGTTAGCTTTACTGTTCTAAAATCATCTTCTTTACATTAATGAGGACTTAATTCTTTGAGCAACAGAAAAAAGCGGTTGCCATGTGACAAGAAAGACATCAACAACCTGTAACATCTTCACGCTCATACAAACTGGAGGTGCTGTCACAGCTCATCTCCTTCAGAGAGATGAGACTGCACTATTCTATTTTAACATAACCATTCCTAAATGTGTCCCCCTCATCTTCATTTGCCTATTCAGTGCACACTAAATACTGCTCATGGCTCAACTCCATAAGTTAAGACTGCTTTACAGTTCTTTTATTTTCAATCATATAAACCATACCGATGAGATGTTAAGGAGGAAAACATTTATGCTTCATCCATATTAATGTATGTCCCTGACTGCATGTGGAAGGACAATCAGAAAATTTTAATAAGCACTGAGAAAATGAAGTCAAATGGGAACAGAAAAGCTTAATACACACTTTCTATCAGTACTAAATTAGAAAATATCAGCACAAATCAGGCAGACTAGCAGTGGCACAGCTGATAATGAATTTAACAACACGGAGAAGGAGCTGACCAGTGGGGAAAAAACAGTATAGCCATGAGGAAGAGAGAACCTTCACAGAAATGTGAAGTACAGAGATGCATGCTTTTTTTTTTCTAGAAGGACCTAATCCATTTACTGACTTAACCATGCTCAAATTGCAATAATTTCCATAAATTAATATAAAAATACATCTTTTTTTTTTTTTTCAAGCCCCAACACTCCTGGACCAGCATCAAGGGCCAGGACAACTGAAAATGCATAGGACAACTGAAAGCCATGTGAAACGCACATCTGAAACAACCCTCAAACGAAAAAAATTTCTGGAGAAAACAGACTTTATGAAATGTGGAAGACAGTGAACAGCACTGAATGCCGCAATAAACCTGTGAAACTGTAATGATTCATTCAAACCAAAAATGCCCCAGAGAGTATGTATATAACCCAGACATACCTTCTTTCATGTCCAAGAATGTCCTAAGATGACATTGAAGGAATGATGAGCTACTGTTACTAATGATACACAGTCCACATGTGATTACTAAACAGCAAACAACAGCTGAAACAATCGATAATTTTCATACCCTTGAAGGACAGAATGCAAGCCTCCACGTGGAGACATGACAAATTTCATGCATGCCTGTTAAAAATTCAGTTATCCAGTAAATAATGCTCAGGGGACTCAGTAAATCAGGGCTGTAGAGCAGCAGAAGTTTCTGCTGAGTAATTCCCACTTCTGTAGAACTGTTTGCAGGTTATCAGCTTTCACTAAAAAAATATGATCCTAGTCTTGACAGGATGTACATGTCTTTAAAAAACATGAACTGCATCTACACTGAGGTACCTGATAACCTAAAGAAATCGCCTGGACTTTGGAAGAAATTTGTTTCATCTCTTTCATTTCAGCTCCAGATTCCTGGTCCCTGTAACTCCAGAACTGAATTTCAAGCACTCTGGAAAAAAAGTCAAGAATTGACTCTTTGTTGCAAATTAAACAGCCATGCTTTCTTTAGTTTACCTTTCCTGCTGCCCTTGGGTCTGAAAATTTCATGATATTAAACGAAATCACTGGATCTGCAGTTTTGAATGGGACAAAGAGGAAGCTGACTGAAGAACAAAACATGGAATCCAACTGATAAAAGGGAGATGGAGGTTTAGCCTGACAAGGTAATCCACCTGAAGAACAGTCCTTCAGTGTAAACCTGGAAAGATTAGCTAACAGAAACCAGTTGCAAAATCCATCTTTCCAGATACTCATATGAAGGAGATTCTGCACAATGTTGCCAAAGCAACACAATGGAAACTGAAGTCTGGGGAGCACGTCATGCTGCTTGGAGATCACATTAATAAACTCTTCCCAATACATGATTGTCCCAGAGTAGTCCATTGAAACATATTCCGCTGAGTATAATTACCCATGATTTATACTTTTTACACTGAATTCAATGATATGGTTGTTATTGTTTATATAGTCCTCATGAAAGATCTGTATAACCATTATTAAACCACTAGGTTTAACTACTTAATAACAGTATGTCCTAATAAAAATATTACCAATATATTGTTTGCATGTTTTTTGAGGTAAGGGACAGATAAAGAACAATTTTAAAAGTGGTAAAGTACATTAGTAATTATATTACAGAACTTGAGATTTCCTACCAGAAAATTTTATCACACTGTCTCAGAATATCCAATACAATGTACACATATTATAACCTTCTTTTCCAGCAGCCATAATCTGTCAAGCACTATTTGATTTTCCTCCTAAAGCCTGCTGCAGACACCCATTCCTTACTGGATAATGCAGCCTATTTCCATGAAAAGAGAAAACGTACACAATCATTTCACAGTTTGCCTGCTGGTGAGCTGATACTCAGGAAATAGTAAATTACTCCAATTTGAACCCACTACACTTGTACACTCTGTAACTTTGATTTCCATAGGACGCAACAAAAAAAAGTTCTATGGAAACATGTCTCAACTGAGATTTTATGCAAGTCAAATTTTACCACTGAATTTTCAGCTTCAGTTCTGTTTCATCTGAATTTTCCTGTATGTACTCAGACTGTCTCAAAATGTTTTTATTTAAAAATATCAAGAGAAAAAAACTCTTTATATCCTATACTTTTTAAAAAGAAATGGAAATCTGACTTACCGTTTTTTCAAAATGTCAAAAGTGATGTGGCAGAGTTTCATTTTTTAGCTAGCATGAAAGAAGCTGAAGATGTTTAACAAATTTTCAGAGCCTTCTGCTTTCCCCAGCTCATCACAAGCCCCTGGTTGTTTCTCTTTTTTTTTTTCTAGAACTCAAAGCTAGCTCCAAAAATCAAGGTAAGCCAAAATCACATTCCTTTGTGTATTGAGGCCCCTCCCTCATAATGAGGGATGTGACACAGCAGGTACAAACCAAGCACTGTTTAGGCTACTTCAAATAGGCTCCTTGTAATTTAATTACCTGGAATACTGAAACAGAGCAACTATATCATTGCCTTAAAACACAACTACACAGAGAGAGACAAAACAGGGTCCAAAATGTGCATTCCTGTTCCCAATCAGAAAAAAAAAGTTCCAAAACATACATAAATAAGATCAGAAAAATTATCTCTCAGGAAAAAAAAAGAAAATCTGTTTCTGAAACTGAATGTAAGGCTTCCTGGATAGCTTGTGGCAAGATACTTGTCCTTTTCTATTTAATGTCTGTAAGACTGGAATAAATGTACTAACTTCACAGGGGTGTTAAAAGTATTAACTGCTTGTGTTTGCACAACTACTTTGAAGATGAAAAATTGCTATTTAAGTGCTAAGTGTCAATTTGTATAAATAAGCAAAAACTAAACACCTGCACAAACCCGAACAGAATTCTCCTCTCTCCAGGTACAGCTGAACACAGAATCAGAAAATAAGGTTCTTTCATCCACTGTTGTATCTCCAAAGAAAAGAGCAAGTACATTCAAGTCCTTACTGCCTCAAATCCTCCTTGCCACCCATTGATCCTGTGACTTATATTTCACAGTTTTTAAGATGTGCTTACTATACTTGTAACACAAACATTAACATTTAAAATCAGTGTTATTGATGAAGCTGTACTGACACAAATCAGTTTTAAGCAATAAGCTTTTCCAGGTGTAGCTGCTGTGAAGTCCCCTAATGAAAACTTTCTTCTGTTTCAAAGTACTGTTTCAACTCACAGTGATTTCAAATACTCCATAAATCTTTCAAGAACAAATGAAGGAAATCCACGTTTCTTTGTCCATACTAATTTATTTCTAGTTAAATATATGGCAAAAGAGCCAAGAACTTTGAAGACATCTTACTAAACCTGAAGAAGTGGTTAACATTCCTGTTACAATACTTTTGTCAGCCTTCTGTTTCCCTTAACTCATACAGCTGCTTTCACCTGCAGCCATGGCTTCCAGGACCTAGGAGTCCTGGTGGACGACGAGCTGACCATGAGCCCGCAGTGCCCTTGTGGCCAGGAGGACCAGTGGCACCCTGGGGAAGAATGTGACCAGCAGGTTGAGGCAGGTGATCCTCCCCCTCTGCTCAGCCCTAGTGAGGCCACATCCGGAGTATTGCATTCAATTCTCCACAGTTCAAGAAAGACAAGGAACTGCTGGAAAGGTCCAAGTACCAAGTCCTACCAGGAAACCTGCTCCAGCAGGGGTTCCTCTCTCCATGGGTCCCTGCCAGGAGCCTGATCCAGCATGGGCCTCCCAAAGGGTCAAAATTTCCTCTTAGGCATCCACTTGCTATAGCATGGGTCTCCTTCATTGGCTACACATGGATCTCTGCATCCCCATGGACCTTCACGGGCTGCAGGGGGCAGCTGCTTCACCAGGGCCTTCACCACGGGCTGTAAAAGAATCTCAACTCTGGCACCCGCCTTGACCAGCAGCACATCCACCTTTGGAGCTTCCAGGGATTGGCTAAGCCAGACATGAAGGAAGCTTCTAGCAGTTTCTCACAGAAGGCACCCCTGTAGGCCTTCTTGGCCATGCAAACCCACTACACCCACCTGGACATGCCTTGGCAAGGGGGTTGGGCTAGATGATCTCTAGAGGTCCCTTCCAAACCTAATTATTCTGTGATTCCTCTCCACAGGAGAGAATCCTGTGAACTGCCAGGGAGAGGGAAATTTTTTATTCGCAGAGAGGCTGAGAGAGCTAAGACCATTCAGTCTGGAGAAGGCTCAGAGGAAAAGTTATTAATGTGTGTAAATACTGGATGGGAGGCATCCAGTATTTACACACATTGAAGAAGTGCTAGCCAGACTTCTCAGTGGTGTTCACTGACAGAACAACAGGCACAAACTAAGACCAGGATATTCCATCTGAGCCCAAAAACTAAGCCTTTATTGTTAGGGCAGTCAAACACTGGCACAGGCTGGCCAGAGAATCCCTATCCATGGAGATACTCAAAACTGGACAGGATCCTGGGCAACACTCTCTCTGACCCTGCTTGAGAAGGGGGACTGAACTAAATGAGCTCAGGAGGTCCTCATCAACATAATGACTCTGTGATTCTTACTTCCTTGTCCCTTGAAATTGTTCTTTGATAGGAACTGACTTAGTAAATTTTTCCTTTAAGACTAAAGGCCTCGCTTTCATTCAACAGCTCACATTTTCACAGAAATAGCCTGGGTCTTCATTCTAATCAAATTATTAAATACTCTCAAACAATGTATTTGAAATGGCCTTAGTTCATTAAGTCACGGTACAATTTAATTTAAGAGCTCATCATGAATATACAAATCAAGAAACACACTGTACTCTGAGCTGAGCACTTGGTCTTCTTTGAAAAATCTCTCAGAATCTTACCTCTACACAGTGTAAGCTCCATTACATCCATATGCTTGTTTAAGATCTCTCATTAATTCTTATATACTTGATATATGTCTGAAAGAACACTGTAACATGAAACTTTTGCACTAAACATATGCAAAATCAATGGCAATTTTATATATATTTGTATATCTGTACAGACACAGAGATAAAAAAACATGCAAAAAGAACCATGCATCACATACAGTAACATTGCATTGAAAGTTCAGCAATTCATCAAAGACATTATTTGATCTTTTAACCTTTTTCAGTTAATTGCTCATTCTCCATCATTCAGGCCTATTTTTGCCTACAGACATTTGGATCATAGAGAACTGTTGGAGTCCCTTCCCCCCTGCCATGGAGTCCTGGGACAGGGGCCCTGGGGGACAGACACGGGGTTTCCCTGCCCCTGGTCAACCTTGTTCCCCATTGGTTGTTTTGTGTTCCCCTGCGTGGGCAAGGACCCTCGGGTCCCGTGATTGCCACAGTTCCTCGGCAGAGCCCCGGCCATGCGGCTGGAGAAATAAACATCTCTGAAAATATCTACCAAGAATCGGTCCATAGATATTTCTTTTCCACAGGCCTCGTTGTCTGATACATTGTGTCGCAGTATCCACACTGTAACAAATGGTAGAGAATTGCAAGCAGAACGATCCCCAATCCCTAAGGACAGCGACTGATTTGTGAGTAAACTCTGGATTTCTCGTTTTCGTTTTGCTGTTCCATCTCTAAACTATGAAGGAACCGTGGAAAGACTCTTGGCTCTCAGAGCCACATATGGACATTTATCTTAAACTTGAAAAGATTCTTGAACAACAATTTGTAAATTTTAGCTTAATTCAAGCTCAAAAGGAACTGAAACATTTCCTTTCATGGTTGTTTAAGAAGTTTTTCTATGTTTCTTGGGATTTGATTCTTACCAAAGACTTTTGGAAGACCGTTTGGACACAGTTAATTTCTGAGTCAAAAAAATGCCAATGGAAGAATGTTTTCATGAATATTATTTAATTACCGAGACTGTTGAGCAATGTTTGCTGTGTCCTTGCGAAGTTAAAACTGCTTCAGGGACCGTGCGACCACGGCCACGTGGACCAAGCTCTCTGCGAGCAGCAGCGAGGCAGTTCCCGTGCGCGGGAGGAGCGACGCGAGCTGCAGTGTCAGCAGCGGAGTGAGGTGCGTCAGGAGCCCGCCCGGCCCCGCACAGCGCATGGTGCAGCGAGCCCTGTGAGAGGAGCGGCGTGTGGGCAGCGATGGCAGTGGAGCGGAGCCACGCCCAGCCGAAAAGTGCGCTGGAGCAGGGCATGGGGGGTCGTCACTCGGGGGCCCAGCTGAGACGTGGGCACGGCGCCAGGCAGCGGCAGCACAGCTGAGAGCAGAGGTGGCGGCACACGGGGAGCTGAGCGGCGCGGCCCTGAATGCGACCCCGGGAAGAGTGCGCAGGTACGAGCGGCCCCGGCAGCACTGACAACCCTGGCAATTCCAACACAGGAGCG
Source organism: Corvus brachyrhynchos (assembly GCF_000691975.1). Taxonomy (NCBI): domain Eukaryota; kingdom Metazoa; phylum Chordata; class Aves; order Passeriformes; family Corvidae; genus Corvus; species Corvus brachyrhynchos. The sequence goes on from NW_008240037.1 coordinate 3,159,001, forward strand.
AGCAAAAGTGAAAGAGAAAACAAAAACGTAGCGAGACAGAAAACAGCAACCACTTGGAAAAAGGAAAAAAGCATCATAGCCAAGGTTTTAGGAATAGTAAAATGGTATAATGTTAAACCAAATTATGGATTTATAACAAGATGTGACAACCAGGAAGACATATTCGTGCATAGAACTGCTATTAAAAAGAATAACCCTGAAAAATGCATCCC
>NW_008240037.1:3163576-3201577 GCF_000691975.1 Corvus brachyrhynchos
GGAACACCATTTGGACCCAGTTAATTTCTGAGTAAAAATATATGCCAATGGAAGAATATTTTCATGAATATTATTTATTTACTGAGACTGTTGAACAATGTCAGCTGTGTCCTTGCGAAGTTAAAACTGCTTCAGGGACCGTGCGACCACGGCCACGTGGACCAAGCTCTCTGCGAGCAGCAGCGAGGCAGTTCCCGTGCGCGGGAGGAGCGACGCGAGCTGCAGTGTCAGCAGCGGAGTGAGGTGCGTCAGGAGCCCGCCCGGCCCCGCACAGCGCATGGTGCAGCGAGCCCTGTGAGAGGAGCGGCGTGTGGGCAGCGATGGCAGTGGAGCGGAGCCACGCCCAGCCGAAAAGTGCGCTGGAGCAGGGCATGGGGGGTCGTCACTCGGGGGCCCGGCAGAAAACAAAAACGTAGCGAGACAGAAAACAGCAACCACTTGGAAAAAGGAAAAAAGCATCATAGCCAAGGTTTTAGGAATAGTAAAATGGTATAATGTTAAACCAAATTATGGATTTATAACAAGATGTGACAACCAGGAAGACATATTTGTTCATAAAACTGCTATTAAAAAGAATAACCGTGAAAAATACATCCCAAGCTTGGGAGATAGAGAGGTGGTGGAATTCAAAATTGTGCAAGGTAGAAGAGGGTTACAAGCATCGCAGGTCACTGGGCCTGATGGTGTTTCTGTAAAAGGCAGTATATATGCTAAAAAATCGTAGTCATGTTAGCAATATCTCCATTATAAGCCCCTCCTTACAGTCTCCCTTTCCTAATCCCACCTTTCCCTTTAACCCTATATCCTATTACCCCCAGTGTATTCCAAATCTGTTTTTCACCCCATGGCTTCCCTATACAATTCCCTTTCTCTACCACTCCTCAGAAACCCTCTCCAGCCTCAGTTTCCCACAAAGCATGTCCAGAGAGTCCTGTCTCCCTCCTGTCAGCCCTTAAGATGTTCCAGAGAATCTGTTTGGACATTTAAAGACTCAGGAGAGTGGCTTGTTTTGTTTTGAAACGGTCCTTGTTATCTCATGCTTATCCAGTTGTTTCAATGTTAAGTTTTAAATCTCTTTTTGTTAAAAATAAACGGGTGAAATGTCGGGGTCCCTTCCCCCTGCCATGTAGCCCTGGGAGAGGGGCCCTGAGGGGACAGACACGGGGCTTCCCTGCTCCTGGTCAGCCTCGTTCCCCATTGGTTGTTTTGTGTTCCCCTGCCCGGGGGAAGAACCCTCGGGTCCCGAGACTGGGGCAGTTCCTCAGCACAGCCCCGGCCATGCGGCTGGAGAAATAAACATCTCTGAAACATCTATCAGTAATCGGTCCTTATATATTTCTTTTCCACGGGCCTCGTTGTCTGATATATCGTGTTACAGAATCCCCACTGTAACAGAGAACTGAACAAAATAGAGGTCTCTTGCCTTGTATTAGTCAATCAGAAGATTAAATCCAGATTAGGTAAGAAGTAACACTACTACCTTCCAGAACTTTTTCAGTATTTATCTAAGATTGTGTTTTGGGTTTTTTAATAAAAATAATGCATTTTAAGCCTCCTCAACTGATTTAGTTACATAATATATAGATGAACTAAAGTTTCCCATTTTTATTCTAATCTTATATAGCTTCTATTTGATCTATCATGGGAGAACCTCAGAAAGTTCTTCTTCTTAGAGAGAGACGACACATCTCAAATCAGTGATCCACAGAAAACACAAGAGGTATTTCTTGGAAGGGAGCAAAAAAGGGAAGGAAGGAGGGAGCTTTTGTAATACATTTCCATTGTCTAAACAGCAGTAACATGTATAAGAAGCAAAATCCAAATTTAATCTTCTAATAGTGAAATTTCAAGATGTATGAATCCACAGTTACGAGGAGATACATTTGATCAAGTCTTAATCCAGGATTCAACTAGGATTTTTGCAAAGTTACCCACAGATTGGTACTCTGATTCCTTCATTGTAGTGAAATAAATGGGAAACACTCTAAAATAATCACTAGAAGTTGGATGACATCCATACAGAACAGTATTAAAGACCAAGGAGTCTACTCTATGCAGCAGAATGTTTGTTTTTAATTACACAAATTATATATGCAAAAAGCTTAGGTTTAAGCCTTAAATAGCAAACATTCTGTCACACAACAGTCACAGGTGCAAACAACATAAAAACACACCTGGAAAAATACTCGTGCAAACTATTTTTTTAAACACAGATACCAGAAAACACCTTTTTTTTCTATAGAATTTTTACAGATGTCTTCTTGTTCTAAAAATACCCTGCAGTCACTTTTCAGACCACTTCCGATAAACATTCTTCCTGCTTGAATTTTTTTTTTTACATTTATTTAAATGCTCATAGAAAGAGAAAATAGTTTTACCTTCAGACTCAGGAAACAAGTCTGAAAATCTCTCCTCACTTTATTTTACAAAGGGTATTAAACTCACCAGTTTGCCACCAGTGGTCCAAGACAGGTACCTTGAAGACTCTTTTTGACCATTCTAGAGTGTCCACATCACAGCGCTCACCAGCTACAAACATCGTTCTGAACCTTTAAATAAAAATAAATAAAGTCGGTATCTTGATCTGGATGTGGAAAGGAAAACAAGATAATAAAGACAGTAAATGTCTCCAGCCACTGTCCCAGATCAAGGGAAAAGACGAAGAAAGACTCTTACTTTTTGTGTTCTCTTTCCTACTAAGTAACAATTAGAATATTTGCAGTATAAATTTAAGCTACTTAATACTTCATCATCTAAAAGAAATTTTATTTGCTGAATGAAAAGACCTTGGGAGACCAGAGGCAAGCAACTGTCAGTTGAAGTAAAAAATAATTAAATGCTCTGTACACAGTAACTAGGTAGATATCCTCTTTAGCATTGCAGTACAATCTCCCACAGCCAGATGCATTGCATTGACATTTTGTTTCACTTCAAGTCTTTTGTCACTCCATTTTGAATGAAGACAACTGCTGAACACAGAACTTCATTCTTGTCCTTCAAAAGTGGACACAAACTGCACTGATTTTGTAAAACCTGGAGACTTGTGGCCACAAAAGGAGAGTATTCTTAGATATGGTAGGCATGACACAAATTTCACTTCAGGGGGATGTGATTTAGTAAGAAGACTACAAGTTTCATCTTTCAATGGAAATGAAATCCACAAAGCAAATTAGGAAATGATGAGAAAAATCAGATCAAGTAACCCAAGGGAGTCAGAAATGAGAAAGTAAAATGCACAGATCAGCATGTCTGACCACAGAGCTTGGAATACCTCAAAGAAGAAACCTACAGATCGACCTTTCATATAGAGACCACAGACATGCTGCAGCAAGGCTGCCCAAGCCAAAGAGCATACTTCGACTATTCACACTCCATTCCTCTCCAGAGTACAGACACATGCTGACAGCATAAAAGGCAGCCTCTCACAGGGCAAGGACTAGCAACCTACTTGCTGTGTAGATGCAAGGCAGGAGAATGTAGAGAGTAATGCAACATCTGGAGAGAACATAAGTAAAACATGGGATGAAATACCATATGCATAACAAGCCACATGCCCTAAAATAGAAGAATTTTTGATAGTGATGCTTGGCCTAGATATAAAAAAATTGTATGAATTTATTGTCTTTTAGATCCATTTACAGATCCATAGTTAGAGGAAAAAAAACCTTCCATAAGAAAAAGATTGGGAATTAATCACCAACGTAGGCAACGCTGTGCCAGCTAGATATAACAACCTGAGAATGCTCTTATCTGCGAACTAAATAGCAGCAACAATCACAGAAGTAGCCATAACAATGCTTTGATATAGGAAAGTCAATTTACTGCACATCTAGTTGCAAACTTAAGAAAGTCAGAAAATCTTGAAAAATATTACAATGTTGAACTTGAACACGTAGATGAAAGAATTCAACTTCCTTAATTTCAGAACAGTGTTTCAGCCAAGCCTCCTTTCTGACACTCCAAGAGGGCTTGGAGTGGTTTCCTTCTCAGAATAGAAGGCAAGGGGTCAAATGTGTAAGTAGTTTTCACATCAAACAAGCTTAGTTTTCTGTACTCATAAATATTCAACACTATTTTGGTAAACTGCTTTCTGAGCACACTGGAAGATACTGATTGCAATGAGTGTGACCCCAATCAATATCTTGCACTTGAATACTTTTAATTGTAAAGCACAAGCCATTGCTGACAATTACAGTTATTAACTAACTAGAAGTTACAGCACAGATTGAAGCTTATGATAGAAGAAAACAAAATATTATGCAAGTATTAAACACAAATACGTATTTGATGAGACTTTTTTAAGACTCATGTTCACATGCAGGGCACTCGTGGTAAGCATGACTCAATTATATGCAAAATTCTGTCCTTAGGCATGCAAAATCAGTATTGCAGCTATGATTTAAAAATTAAATTAATGAATTCACTAACTTCACATACCACTGAAAAATTCTGTTAAGTGTCCTTGTTTTAAAATAGGGCTATTAAAGCACCAAGAACATATAAGACTTAGGGAAAAGTTAAGATATCTTGTTACCCAAAAGCAGAATTCCTGTTTTTTGAATTGCCAGCTATAATAATCAGATTTAATAGTCTGCAGGCTCAAGATTAACTTTACATTGTGAGAAGAAGACAAATTAGCTCTTTGGCAAACTTACAGCACAAAACCACCAAGAAGAGTATCAGAACAAAGTGCCACAAGTCTAAACATAAGAACTACGGAATTATTTTCTCCTCTCAAACAGTATAGCAAAACAAGGGATGGCAATGGCTAGGAAATGTCTCATTGAACAATTTTTTAACAGCCCACTTAATACTTCAAAGCATGTCAGTGCATCTGCTATTACAATCACCTGTCCCTGCAATGCAGTTAATTGGGAAGAAAGGTCTTAAAGCCTCTCTGTTAATGTACTCAGCTGTTCTGAAAACCTACATTCCTAACATGAAATTCAGCACAATCAAGCTTTTAGGCCCTATACAGGAATCCAGCAGAATGGACCTCAAGTGTCACCTCATATATAGGGGACAGATCAATGCTCCTAATGGTCCCGAAGCAATATAAATTGTTCCATGCAGCACATACATTTTGGTGTCACTCCAAGCACAAAAGAAACCACATCTCAAAACTATTTTCCAAAAGCTTAAATGTCCACATGGCTAATAATCTGAGCTTCACTTTTCCAAATTAAAAGATTGTGGAAGATTTTTTTTAAAATTCTGGAATGCACACACTAGTTTGGGGATTTTTTTCTGACAAACTCTATCTGCATCATATTAAATACGCTTTTTTCCCTAAAAATATAGCAATGAAGGTTCATTTGCACCTCTTAACATTAACCAGAAATAAAAAAACTCTTACTAATTTTTAATGCACCTGGAGACTACATACTTACATACATTTTTACTATTTATTTCTTTCTTTAAACATGTAAAATTTAAAAAAAATTTCACATCTTCCAATTTTTCTCCATTGGTGTGTTTGTTGATTTCCCTTCCTGAACAAATTTTACCCTGGATGTGAGAATCCAGTCATGGGAGGTTTTGGTGACAGAGTCACAAGAGACACAGAACACAACTGCAGCTCAGCTCCACAAAGGCTCTTCCAGAGCACAGCTCAGACTCCACCAGGAGGGGCCATACATGATAAACAGCAGCACAGAGTAGGAAGCTACAGCAGAACTGCATTATGTACTTCAATTGTAGTAAGTTCTGGGTCTTAATCACATATCCTCTTAGCAGCATGTGTGAAACATCAATTCTATGAGAAAATAGTTCCTTCTAACAGTTTTGAATTTGCTACTTTAATTCCACATCCTCTTGTTCCTGTTTTATGAGATAGATAATGGAAGTTTCTTATCTACTTTATATTCATTATTTTGCACAGTTTTAATGCAATCTCATATTTCTTTCTAAAGCAAGTGCATCATTATCTGGTATCAGATGAACAACCTAGAATCTCTAAATGCTCTTGATATAAAACTGCACAGCAGTCTCAACTGACCAAAAGTCGAGCAAGCAAAGTAGACTATGGGACACAAATGGCAAATTATTACTTGTATGTTAATCTAAACTGCTGAGTTGTTGCCCCATTTCATGCAAAACCATCCCTTGTCAATTGTTTGGAAATTAGAACAATCCAGCTCAGAAAAGTCAATTATAGGACAAAGTGTGATTCCAAATATGGGAAGAGTTAATGGCTTGGTATTATGGAGTTACCTTCTGAAGAGGAGAATGGATTCAAAGAGCTGAACAGAATATGCTTAGGTAGACAAAGCTCATGGAATTTGGATGTTACTTGTTTTTCAAACACAACAGGCAGCAATGGTCAGCAGCACTGGATTATAACAAAAGCTATGTCTTTAGATCTCTAAAAACATGTGTTTGAACAGTGATTTTGACCTACAGTATTAAAACTAAACATCTGTTTTACTGTTAAGCATGAGCTGTGTTTAAGACATAGGTGACATTTTGTGTCAAAAGCAAACAAATTTCAAGATTTGATTCCAATAGCCACAAGGAATTTAAAGCATACATACTAGAACCTTTGGAAACCTCATATATAATTTTGTGCAGAAGCCAGTGATGCCACAAACATCAGTTCTTTACAGAAATTTATATAACTTACGTCATTTCAAAAGAACACAAGTTTGTTTACAACTCAATTTACTCATGTAAATCAAATACTCCCTTTATGTATTGAAGCTGGCATTGCCTACCACATCTTCTCTTTATCAGTAACTGCCTTTTTTAACATGATTTTTTTAAAGTGACATTGACATTTACCATTTATTTAACAGGACTTTTCAGGAAATAAAATGTACCATGGTGGAAACCTCTTTCAGGACTGCATTCCTGGATGCAGATTCTCTAACATAAGGATCCATTTTAGTGTATGTAGCACAAAGACATTTCAGTGATTCTTCACCATGTAACAGAGAAGAAAGCATGATAGATCAAGTAAATGAACTAAAAGTAAGACTGCTTTCAAATTGGATCAGGCAGAATTCACTTGACCTTGAACAGGAAAGTCCATCCAAGTAACATCCAAACCCAAGTATTTTCCTAGAACAGAAATTTTAATCACCTGATAGACTTTGTTAACAACTGTACCTACTAGATATTAAATACTGCATTAGAGGGTTTAGTAAAGAGACATCACATCCCAGTGAACGACATGATCCAAAGCTGAGTGAATTACGAGACAAATAAAGCTGCAGACAAGTGGAGAAGCTCATTTGATATGACTGAATAGGAATGATGAAATACCTCTTTACATCTGTGGCAACTGATACTGTAAGGAAACTCTTATCTGGAATTCTCATTTGGCCAGAGAATGTGACAACTTACAAAGCAGGTTAGCAGATTTTCCATTAAATGAATACTCTAAAGACAAAGTAACTGCCTAAGAAATACCAAGGAACAGTAATTAAATTTTCTAGCATCTGAATCACTTTCTTGTCAATAAGCATCATAGGACAACAGTGCATTAGTGTCTCAAATGAGCTTGCTCCTTATTTCAAGGAGGAGTAAAGATTGATGATAGCAGTCAAAACAGATGGAAGAAAGTAATGATAAACTTGTAATGAACATCTCAGGAATAAATCCAGCTTACTAATAATAAACTTTCCTGAGCAATTAAGAATGTGGGGACTAATGAAGCTACACTGCTTTGCATCTTCCCCTTCTCTTTGAACAAGGGTGATAATAGATGTTCTTGGGACTGAATACTGCCTATACAGCCTGACACAGTCCTTGTTTAATACTGAGCAATTATTCAACTTCAAGATTAGATGTGATCCAAACCCATGTATTTTTCATTTTTAGAATGTTTACCATAAGATATAGAAACTTGGTCTGTAGAAGTATTAAACACTCAGAGATCCAAGTTACTGTGAGAAGCATTTTATTAATCTAATGCTAATAACACATTTTAACCATATAATGCTATGAACTCTGAAACAGTGGTAGTTCAGTGGCTCAGACAAGATATTTAAAACTAACAGAAGACTTTGACCTTAATCTCTCTGTGCCTCAGCTTCCCATCTGCAAAATACAGATAATACCACTCTCTCATCTCACAGGGGATTTGTGAGGATGAACTAAGTCAACACTTTGAAGCATGCTGATAGTATAATGATAAACACCTTAAAACCAGTACAAGATAGCAAATAGCTCTTTGGATACGTAATCATAAACAATAACAAAGTTTTGGGGGAGCAACCACAACACTGACTAGCTGCTGACTGAAGAAACACTGAAGATTCTGTGCACTCAACAAAATGAGAGGTCATAAGGGAAAACAGTATGGGATGACATAATCCAAGACTGTATTACAGAGTATAAGCACAGGAGAGTAAAGTAAAAGATGGAAGAGTAATCATAGCTCAGTAAAAGCTCTTAACATTAGAGTCACAGACTTTTTAACAGCTTTCATCTCCTCCAAACTATTAATATACATTTACAAGCAAATATGTGTACACCTAAATTTTCAATAATAGATTAAAACGGCACGCTACAGAGAGGGGCAAAACCACAGATATTCAGTTATTCTTAGTTCATGCAGCCTGTTTCTGGAAAAAATTGCTTCCAGTGTATCCTTACTTCACCTTTTTAGAGAGTACTGCTTTCCCAAGGCTGCCTCAGGGTCCTGCTGACGGATTGCTCTAATTGCAGTTGGTGAAGTAAAAAAGGCAGCTACTTCATGCTCTGCTAGCACGCGGAAATAGGCACCAGCATCTGGCGTTCCCACAGGCTTCCCCTATGGAGAGAATAATTTAAAATGTCACAGGATAAAAATACCTCATAATTCCGTGACAGTTCAAGGCTTGAACATGTAACAGTAGTGGTAGCACAGCAACAGAAGTAATTTCACGTAAGACTTCAAAAGAGGCTTTGTTAAAAATAATAATACCATGAGTGTATTCACTTGTAGAAATAAAATCACAAGCTTTGGGAACCATTCCTTACATGAACACAGCACAAACTAGTTGCTACTTAGAAAATTAAGACAAATGGATATGCAAATGAAAAGACAGGCACAAAGATACATTATTGCACTGGCAGCAGAGGGAGTCGTGTCTATACCCACCCTGAGAAGCAGTCTGGAAAACACCCACACTCCCTCTGAACAAGGAGCCTCTGGACACAGTGGCACTGCAGCTATATTCCCATGCACAGGAAGCTTTTTCTTACCTAGAAATTTTTCTCAGTTCTGGAAAAATTCCCACTTAGCTGCTTACAACTGGCTTTTTCGATCATTCATGCTACCCCATGTGAAGCCTGGAGAGATCCTGAAGGGCCCATATTCTGTTTTAGTGTGCTACCAGACTGTGGTCTGGTTTGGGGTTGGGTTTTTCTTGAGCTAAGGGGCATAGTCAAGAGAATTGTAAACACAAGTAATCATTTATGACAAATTGTTCAATGGTAAGCAATCCTAATAAAAAATAATCAAGAATACTTTTCTGTGGTGTTGAAAATATGAAAAGCAGTCAGCACAGAATCATCTAGTCACAACCTTACTGTATGTGTAATTACCACAGTACATGAACTGCTCCATACATAATCTGAAATCAAAAGGTGATGTTAATGCAGAACGAGTTTTTGCTCTACAGGCATCACCATAACCTTTTCACTAGAAGGCCGCACTTAGAAGATGAACTTTGACAGAACACACAAATCGAGAGATGCACACTTTTCCTACTTCATCCAGCTGGGCCTGAACAGTGACAAGAGCACCAATGAACCATCAGATTTAAAGAACACAGGACAGCCAAAGCTGGATACATACTAGCGGTTTTGCAGCCCTGTTACTGCTGCTGGCGAGATGTGTTCTTAAAAAGAGGATCACCATAAAAGATTTTAAAAAACAAGACAAAATAGAATGCACAATTGAAAAGCCTTTTTTGTTAAAAGGATGAAGCAGGCAGTGAGAAACAAATGGAGAGAAAATAAATGAAAAAAACCAGTTCCCAGCCCAAGCAGCAGAGAGTAGTATAATCAACATCAAAACTCCTCTTTTTGCAATTAGCCTATTTTTAAGTACCAAAAAGAAATGCAAAATGATGCTTGCCGAAAAAGTGAGTTACATCCTTTTTCCTGTCAGACAACACAGAGTACCCAAAGAAAAATCTTTTGCCAGACTGTCTTGAAGCATCACCCTAGCAGACTTCTTCATCACAACTTTCATACGTTCATCAGTATTTGTTCAAGAACCTGTTTGTTCAAGTCGACATCCTCTCGCTGTAATATTCACTATACCTGCAGATCTGTAGGCACCTGGTTAAGAGTTCAAGCCCACAGCACTAATGCTAAAACAAATAGCCTCAGACTCTGAAAAATGCCAAATTGCCACAAGCTTTGCAGTAATTATGTAACTGAGTAAGTGTCAATCATCTTGGACACCAAAACACCTAGCTGTGGAGCCAGCTGACATTGGTTAGTCTGCCAGTAATAAAGTAGGCTGTTACTTTTAACCAAAAGTAAATATCCAGAGCCCATAAGGCTATGTCTGGGCCTGAGCACACCCACTCCCTCCCAGGTCCCACTTCACACCTGATCTCTGCCTGAACTGGGGCACAGACAAGCCTGTGCCTCAAACTTCCAGCAAGCCTGAGCCTATCTTCCACACAAACTGTTAAACCTTCAGGAGTGCATGGGTAAGCATGCAGGACTCTGACAGGTGGATATTTATGTCACAGGTAAGCTAAGGAAGTTTTGGGTAGGAGTTACCAGTCTCAGATATAGGAGAAAACCAAATAAAACACAAACAATAGAAAGAAGAGAAAATTCACCTGACAGTTGAATAAGACATTCATTTAGGGAAAAAAAAATCTGGCACACCTATAAAATATTCTTACTGATTCTGCAGAAAAACTTCCAAAGTGTCTTGGAAGCTGTTTGGAGTTTAGCAAATGCATTAAAAAGAAAAAAAAAATTGACATCATGTGTGAGACTGAAATGGTTAATGACTCAAACATTTTTAAGATCACTGAAGGACTTTGCCCACTGTAGCAAAGTGTGCAAAGAAGCAACTGCTCATCTGCAACTACCAAACTCCATCCCTCCAAATGCTTCCTGACGGGAATTTGGACTATGAGTTGAGCCACCTGACAGGGAACTTGAGATAAGATAAAGGTGGCACTACTGTCCAATTATCTCAGATCTATGGAGAAGTAAACAGGGCTGGGAAAGAAGAATGTATCCAAGAGGGAGGCGGTGAGTTTTTGGTGGTGTGATGGCAAAACCTCTGGTCCACAAAAGACAGGAGTGAACATCCACCACTATGGGACAATCACGTGAGAGGCAGCGATCATGTCTTAGAAGGGGCCATAAACCATCAAAGACCCCCTCATTCCTTAGGCCTTCTACCAGAGGACTGCATGTGATTCAAAGTCTTGCAACAGATCCAGATTCTGCTGCGTAAGACATTGAAAAACTCCCTCACAGGGCAGGTGCTTGGGCATTCCCGTGTACACCTTAACATACATTAATACCCATTGAACTCTATGTTTCATGGGATCCCCACCACAGAGAAGACCAGAAGACCAACAGGACACCACTGGATCCACAGAGGTGGTGACTAACTTTCCACTTAAACTGTCTCCCTTTCTCTGCCCCCTCCTCTTCTCTTTCTTCTCTTTATCTCTCTACCTCCCATTTACTGATAAATAAAATCCATACTATTGACTTTGGCATATGGTCTTGTCTGCATCTTAATTAATCTCTCTAATAATCAGATTGTAACACATAAGCAAACCACATCTGAGACAGTGCAAATTAATTTCAGAGCCCAAAACCTACAAATAGAATTGCCAGAGTAGTCATGTATTATACAAAAATTTTAAGAAGTACTACAATATTCTGTGAGAGGCTTATTACCACATGCAATTTTTATTTTTATAAGTCAGCAATATAAACAGCATACCCCAGGGTAATTGGATGCAGAATATGCTGACGGACTGAGTCTGACAGACTGAGACAGAATACGCTGAATCAATGGGGACTATGAGAAAATGAGATGCTTCCACTGGATTTCTGTACAGATCAGTTCGAGACCTGTTGCTATTCAGTATTTGCATCAATACTGGAGATGAAAAATGATTCTTAAAAGTTACCAGCAATAATATCTATGGTTGACAGGAAATGAGAGCACAGTAAACACGAACAGGGCAGTTGGAGAGTGATCTGTCTCACCTAATTTAAAAGAGAAAAGAAAGAACAGACTTCTTGTATCAGCCAGAATGATTCCCACAGAAAAGACTTTCTTTTAATAACCTACCAAGAGACTCTGAGACAGACAAACAGATAGGAACATCTTTCTGGAAGCACTTAGATTTAGCATGCAATTTCTGAGATGTTGAACAGCTGAGCAGACATCCTGAGGCAAAATGTGCTGATGATTTATGATTTCATACATGATTATCAAAAAAGATTCAGAGACAGCAAGAATTATCAAGGGGATAGGAAAGTTCTTGTACAGAGAAAGTGAGAAACCACCAGGATAGATTACTTGAGGAAAGAGACACAGAGGAAGAACTATAATAAAATGTCCAACAATGCAGGAGCAGCAGTGCATCAATTCCCTTTCTGTCTGACCCCTAACAACAAGGGGATCTTCAATTAATGCTAAATCCAAAATTATGAGGAAATTCTCTCTATATAGGAAATATTGTGCATGGAACTCATTGCCACTAAAACCTGCTGATGCCAAAGCACACCCAAAATCCTGACATATCAGGATTCAAAATAATATGGTTACAGTGTCATTCATCTTTCTGATGGTGACCCTGTTGCCAAAGCTCCACTGAAGACTTAAGATGACGTCCTCCTGCATTCATCCACAACCAGTATGGGTGATGGCAGAATGATTACAAAACTGCCAGACTTCAGAGACAGTGTTTGCTTCGTAAGCTGATGATACTGGCTTACAGAAACAGCAAGAAAGGCTGGATGTCTTCAAGAACCATGCCAAAGGAGAGTAACTTCAAACTTGTTGCTCTTATGGATCCTGCAAATTTGCTGCAACTACAGACTCCAGAGAACCTTGTGAGAGACTCCAGGCACTCACAGATGTCTTGCTACTGCTGTGTGTAGGACAGCAGCTCCTTCTCTGACCTAGACCACTCAAATGAAGTCTGTAATGCCTGGTTCTTGACAAGTGTGGGTATCCTCTTCCTTACCCTTGCTCCAGTTCCAAGTGCCAGACACTGGAACTACAATGCTGCCTTTTTCCTGACATCACAGGACCACAAGTAGTAACTAAACTTTCTCTTTATATTGCCCTGTTGCTTACAGCTTGAAACCCTATTAGCAAGAGCAACCCAGAGTGGGCTGTGAGACTTCAGGTAGCTTATTTGTTCATGAAGTTTGTCATGTCTTGGAGAAAAACAACACAGGACGGATTATTGAAAACAAACAAGCCAAAACAAAAAATAGACTTGCTTTTGTATTCAAAAGAATTCATCACCATTTCACATTTCTGACAACAGCGTAACAGCAAGAGAAAAGTGAAAGCATAGTTCCCATAGTTACTGTTAAAATGACAAGTTGCCACCTAAGTAATTTAAAAATAAACAAAACACTTGAAGTAGTGAGGGTATGAAGCCAGCACAGTTTACTTTCAATAGTAGTTGTCCACAGGCAAAAGGAATGTGGTGCTCTTTCTCCCCCCATGGCTAAACAGCACACTGATACTCCCTAACCCAGAATACATTTTATTTTCCAAAACCAACAGTTTAAACTCAGAGGTACCTTTACAATTACAATAATCATGTTGATCCCCATGCATTCACAGAGATAAAACATCACTGTAAGACGACTATGCAACAGAAAATGCTGAAGGACTCCTTACTTCACTTTCTATTCCTTCTTGGCTTACTCTACACCTGCTAGAATGAAAAACTCTTCATTGCAGTGATTATCTTCTGACAATTCATGCAACAATTTTAATGTGGCCTAGCACATCATCAGTGTTCCAAAGCAGTCACTATAAAACTTCCAAAGTCTTTTTATTATCTGCAAGCACTTGCCAATTTTCTTACACTGCTTTCCTCTTCTGCTTAACTATTGTAGCAGTGCTGAGTTAATCCCCTTAGAATGAAGAATCTAATTAACATCTATTAGGTGCTTAAACATTAATTAGACTATAGTAATTTAATACTCAAGCTAATACAATATTTGAGTCTGTAAATGTGCATTTCTGCTACTGGGTGAAGTTTTTGCTCTTTCTTATTCAGAAGATCCAGGAAGTCAACCGTGGTTCCCAGCCTTAAAATTCTAGGAATTTAGTGGGATATCACTGGGGTTTTTCCAGACAAACTAGAAAACTGAATTCTTTTGCAATAGAATAAAACTAAAAGGATTGAAAACTATTTCTTTCTATATTTTTTATTATTTTGTTTCTATTTTTTCTAGTGAAAGTAATTTATATCTTTGTTATAAGTGGGGCATCCATGAATACACTTGTGCAAGGATTTTTCCTGCTCCTTCACTGCAGTCATCAGCCCACTGTGCACTGAGGAGTGCACGGAGTGGGATGGGAAGAATACCACTGGACATCAATATCTTGCAATGTGGCAAATGTTATGCAATTATTAAAAAAGAACTGATCCCCAATACTTCTCTCTGTCCTCAGTTTTTCCTCTTTCACACTTGCGTGCTTCATACATTCCCCTAAGTAATTCCATCCAAAAACATGGCTAATTCAACTATACCAGACTCCAGCCTGCTATGCCCTTCCCTTTATGACCTTTCCCGAGTGTGACTTGGGGTAGAGAAAGAGATAATATATTGCCAACAACCACTACCTTATGCACTGCATTTCAAAGAAATGATATCACCCTAAATGGTATTTGTTACTCAAGGAGTTGACCGCAGGGCAGGGACAAGATCCAATGCATGGCTAGAGGTAGCAGTACCACTACACCACTGGGTAGCTCCCTAATACACTGCATTTGAGACAGTGACTGGGCTTTTGTGCAGAAGCTGAGGAGAGCTGTTATCAAGGTATGCCACATCCATGGATTCTGCAGTGGCCAGGAACAGGCCTGGTACACAGGCAGAGCTGGGATGGGGCAGGTGGTCTCTGATGGAGCTTGTTGATCCACAAAACTTCCCTCACAGCCCCTGGAAAAGTGTTTCCCAAGGCAGAGCAGCTCTCACAGGCAATCCAGAGACTCATGCTGCCTTTCCACAGCTATGCAATGAGTGCCCTAATTCCACCAGAAACCTCCTAAACACAGTCCCTCACTCAATACATGTACAGGAAAGGAGTATGCACACCTGCGTGGGCATCTGGACCTGCTGAAGCAGAGAGGGGATGTTCCTGCATGTTGTCTCACACGGTCCTCTCACAGGGGTTGCAAGCACATTTCATAGAAATACAGAATCATAGCATGGCCTGGGTTGGAAGGGGCCTTAAAATTTCATCTAGTTCTAACCTTCCTGCTGTGGGCAGGGACAACTTTCACTAGACCAGGTTGCTCAGAGCTCCATCCGACCCAGCCTTAAACACTTCCACGAATGGGGCATCCACATACACATAAATACAGTATTACAGCACAGTTTTTCCTGGACTTATCTCACAGACTGTGGGTCCTGGAACTAAGGGTGTTGAGGTCCTCACGATCAGTGGGCTTGGTGGAGTGCTCTCCCCTCCCCTGAAGATCTGTTCATGATGTCTGTGGTACGGGCACACACACCATGCCACATCTCAAGAATGGTTTTGCCATCTCATCAAGAACATGGTGGTCTTCTAATTGAAATTAATGCAGTTCTGCTTGTCAACCCTCTCACATGTTGCAGCAGGCTTGACTCTATTAACAGGGTGGTGTGACGGTGCTAAACAAGCTTTTGGGCCTTTCAGAGCGCTTGCTGTCAAGGTCCAGGTTGCCCCTTGCTCAGTATTCTGGAACACCAACGCAGTGGTTCTTACTATTGGAAAATACAGCAGTAGGAAAGAGAAAAAATTTAAAATCATTTATGTTCCTGCCTCATGATTAGAGAGAAAATCAACAATAAATTCTGAAAAAAATAACAATGTAATGCAGCATGATTACTTTTTTGAGCAGCAAAGTCAGGATGCCGCAGGTCACTAATTGGACTAGTCTCCTCGCCACCCCACTAGGTTTCATCCCCTGAAGGAAAGGAATAAGCCCCAAATGTCATCTGAGTCTTGGGTTCAGTTTCCTTGAGTGGTAGAGAGGAAAGAAGAGACAAGTCTCCTTAGAAGTTCTGGTTCCAACCATACAGCTCTCAGTTGCATCCAACTCAGATCCAGGAAGTATTTTTCATCACAAGACATGCAAAACACAACACCCTCTCCTAATTCCAAAATAAAGGTAGTCTAATCAATAACACAGGTACACTCCACCATCTGCTATTTCTAGTTCTGTTGTTCCAGAGTTCCTTACGCCACTGACCATCGCCCTTCACACAAATGTAGACAAGCTTGAAGAACAGTGAAGTAAGTTTTCCTTAAAAATTACTGTAATAGGTAGGAGAGTATAAACACTGAAGATACACACACAATTTAAACATCTGCGGCATGAAGAATAGACAGGCATAAACAGGATCATCTAGATCATCAGTTGGAAGAGATGGTGCCATTTCCAAGGGGGGTTTTTTAGACTAGATCATACCTCATACAAAACTGTAGTATTACCATGAAGGAGAGGTCCATAGCAAATGTAGGAATGGCCAACGACCCAGCCTAAATCAGAAGCTGCCCACCACACCTAAAATTAAATATAAACAAAATTACAGTTAGGAGTTATAAGAGGCATTCAAAAATGCTTACATGACATTTCAATAGAATTACCTCACCAGGTTTGAGGCCATATACAGCTGACATGGTCCAGTTTAGCATAACTGCATAGCCACCTGTTGGTCTCACAACACCCTAAATGAGAAAATTTGAGTATTAAGTACTTAAGATTAAGATTTGAAGGATACAATTATATTGCTGTCTTCAATCAAATGTTAAGGTTTTAGCAGCAATAGAATTAAAGTTGTCTAACTCCAATACTTCTCACTTAAGAAAAGGATCTATTCCAATAAGAATATACTAACACTTCCACTAAATAAGTAATTTTGGAAAACAAAAAACCAAACATACAATGAGACAAACATTCAGAAGATAACTAACAAAGCTAAAATTCTCTCACGAAAGTTGGATATAAAAATATTTAGTCAATATATGTTCACAAAAAATAAGATATTAAGTATTTACCTCACTTAAACTGTACCATCCAAATGCTAGGCCTATTTTTAATTCATTGCCTACTCTCTCTGTATCATCTCTGGAAAAGAGAAGCACCTGCAAAGTAGACAATCCCTAAAACAACTGGGGTGGATTACTCCATGAAATGTATCTGTCTTTCTGCCCTGACTCTTTTTAAAGATGCCAGAAAATTGGCTTAAACCTATATATATTTTTGAAAGTTTACTATCTAGTCTGAAGTGCACATATGAATGCTAAATGAACACCATCCCAGTCTTCAGCTAAAAGAGGGATTTAAAAATTAGAATGAGAGATTATCAATAGCATCATGCACCTTGGTAAACCAAAAACCAGCTCTAGAACATTATTAAAATTTTGGAAATATTTTGCAGTATTAGTATGGTCAATATACATTTCATCACCTTTTAGTACACTATTACCAAAGAAAGAATTAAGTAAACTATGTCCTGGTGTTCTAAACTAAAATTCAGATTAAATCCACTGGACCAAACAAATATGCACTGCACAGACATTACAATGCAGCTGTCTTTCTGTGCCACGCATGGTACATTCTCTGATGTACTTAATAGAATGAAACAGACACTTTCAAGTCTTATCTACGAAATGAGAGACCACAGAGATAAATTAACTCATTAAAATGGAGATTGCTAAGGCAGAGAATGGTTTACGAACACTTCACCAATTCCAGGCAGCAGATTGCCTTTGGTCCACTCAGCTTCTAACTTCGCCTTTGCTCTGAGATCAACAAAAGTTTTTTATGAAGGTCATAACCAAGTAGTTTTACTTGCATGACCATTTAAATTAAGTTCCTTAAATGAATAAAAAAGTTATTCACTGAGAGTTACTTATTGTAGCTTACTGCTAGTTGAAAATCTCTCTCAGAAGGGTGATTAATTAAAGGTATCTGTATTTTTCTCTGCAGAGACAACACAGTGAAGTAAACTTCTGAGAACTATTACCTCTGAGATATTCTATTGATACTCAGTCAAGGAAAATACCTATTGTAACAAAGGACTCATCTTGGGCTTTTTGACAATATAACATACATATCCAAATTTAGGATATACATGTTGCTTTCAAAGGCCCACACTGAAGGTAAAAACAGAAGACATTTTTCTCAGAAAAACTGATGTTTGTTTTCCCTTACATCCTAAGAGATTCTGAACTTCACAGGCAACACCATTACATAATTTTTTAGTAGTTAAACTGCTCTCTTCAGGTTGTGTGATACTGTCTGAAACAGTGGTGGTAAGACTCTCGCCAGAAAATTGTATTCAGCTCGTCTTCCACACTGTAAAAGCGCATTGCAAGTACCAAGCAAACACTCAGAGAGTTCACTGTCAAAATGAAATCCTTTAAAAATAGATTGTTAAAACTAATTTACATTCCAAAGCAAACATTTTCAAAGAATACCCTTTGTTAATTTTCACTTAATCTAAACTTCTGTTTTTAGGGTATTACGTACTCAGAATTGCGCAGTAACACAAGCCTTCAGAACATGCATTATTCCATTTAATCTGTAATGTCATTCACCATGTCTTATCTACAAGAAAATTAGCTAATATGTAAATAATGAACAAGATTAGTCAGCAATAAATGCTACCACACAAGTGATGTATTAACTGATCTTGTCATTAAGTGACTATACTACGCTTACCTAAGAAAGTTAAAACACAGAAGATAGTACGGAATAAAAGACATTCTGCTTTCCTCAAAAGTTTATTTTGTACAAACATTTGAAGCAAACGCATCTTATTTTTATATTACTACTATTTAAGTAAGCAAACATGATTTATTCCTAGACACTGCCTTTACAATAGTGAAATGTGAATAAATGAGATTAAACCATTTCTAGCAGTGCTTATCATTTTATAGCACTGTGCTCTGGAAAACATTTTCAACCTTTTCAATTAAATATTTTTTCAAGGGGAACTGCAAATTCAAGGGGAATTTTCAAGGGGTCGCAGGCACTTAGACGACTGATAGTCCTCTACCTTGGGCAAACCTGTTGTACCAGATGTATACAGAATATAAAGTGGATGGTCTGAGGGAACTGAGACACATTTTGAACACTGTGCTTTTGCAAGCTCTTCTTCCCAGTCAAGATCACGACCTTTGGTAAGAGGAACATGGCCCTGCCCATTGAAAAATAAGAAAACTGTCAAAAGAAAACCAGATGGAATAAGTGTAATTCAATCAAAAAACATGTACTATTCAAATTTTTTATATAGTACTATTCAATTTTCTGTACATTCATACTGCTTTAGTTCTATTTAGTATTTAAATCTTATTAATATAATATATAAAATATAATTTTAAAATTAAAAAACAAACTACAATAAGTACAGTAAAATTTTACTTGCAAAAAAGTAAAGGCACATGCATTACACAAGCATCTATCTGAAAGTTAACATAAA
Source organism: Corvus brachyrhynchos (assembly GCF_000691975.1). Classification (NCBI taxonomy): domain Eukaryota; kingdom Metazoa; phylum Chordata; class Aves; order Passeriformes; family Corvidae; genus Corvus; species Corvus brachyrhynchos. The sequence goes on from NW_008240037.1 coordinate 3,183,230, forward strand.
GGCACTACAACTGTGCACCCACCAAATTAGGTCGGCGGTAAATGAGAACTTTATCAGGTTTGCTCTGTACCCTTGCCAGTGCTCCTTCCAGGAGAGATACGTATTCCACTTTCCTTTTCGGTTCTACTCCAAAACTTGCTGTTACAATAAGTTTGGGCTAAAAAAAGAAGTTAGATAGTTAATATGTACATTTGCAATATATTTTAGATATGTAACCTAATAACATCTTCCATTAAATTCAATATATAAAATTTATCTTTACATAATTAGAAACGGGTTTAGATCAGTTTTCTACAGTAAATCAAGACTGTGTGATCTCACTGTCCATGCACTTGCTTTTTGTTCGGAAGAACATTAATAACTTCTGACACTTCACTATTTTCAAACAAATTTGGGTAAGAAATCAACAATATTAACTTCTTATCAGTTGCACAAATATTAATAAACACAGAGAGAAAAACTCCTGTCCATCTTAGCTCCTCCACTAAGGAAGAGTGGTGCAGTGATGTCAACAGTTAGCTGTACTGTTTTGCTTTCTTCCTAATGCTTCCAATTTCATATTTCCATACTAGCTGTAGAACTTTGCTGGCTTTTTCACACCCTGCAGTAAATGTCACAGGAGGGAAAAGAAGGCAAAAAAGAGATGGCAGGAAACTAGAAATACATGAAGAGAATAAGCTACAGTCATAAGGCACATGAAGGGAGTAAGGCTAGAGTCTTTCAAGAGATGGTTGAAGGATTGAGGGTGCAAAACAACTAAAATCAGATTTGTATAGCTCTGGGGCTTTTTAGACTAATTTATATTTCCAAATGTGGACTTCACATCTTTGTCATTAAATTAACCACAGGTTTTGATATAAGACTTCCTAAGTCAAGAAATCTGCATACAAGCTATTTCAACTTAGGTCTGAAGATCAGTATTTTTACTTTTAGTTCTTCAGGGAAGAAAAGGTAGCACGAAAGAAAGTATGTGTTAGAACATATTTCATTTGGAAAAGAATGAGTCTTCAATCTCCTTTGTTTTGAAGTTTTAGAAGTTTATTTATCATACGCCCCTCAGTTTGATCAAGCTAGTTTACTAATTGTAGCATTAGCATAAATCTTATTAAGTAGGCATAAACCCCAACGCCACAGTTAAAGCTGCATTAAATTCAGCAGATTAAATTGTTTTCTTGTGCAATAATAAAATGTTTCCTGTCCAAATCTGTCATTCAGGAAAAATCCCTAACTGGTGTGTATTCAAAATAAAGATTTCAAATAAGCTTTAAAATTTCGGCATTCATAATTTTCTGTTTTGGAATGCACTGATTTAATAAAAGATGATACAATACAGTGCAGTTAAACTGAAAAATTTATCGGGAGGCCACCCTGAAGTTAGTCTAACTTTTAACTTCTAACTGAAGTTAGACTTGTAATAAATACAAGACATACAGCTCTATTCAAGTGTTAAGATAAAAGACTCTTGTCACCACTAGATACAGCTCTATTCAAGTGTTAAGATGAAAGACTCTTGTCACCACTAGTTTTAAAGTAATTTGTATATGATGCCACCTGTGCTCATCGACTGCTTTGTATGCAGTAAGGACATCTAAAAACAACCAATACTAAATTAGCTAAGGTGATGTACTACCCAAGTGAAGAAGCATCATGGATCACTCTGTGCAAATCAAAGGCCCACTACTGGTTTTAACTGCTCTTTTCTACTCTTTTGCCTCTCTGCCTAATGACATTATCTCCCCTGCACCTCTCCTCCCCTACTGCTTTCATACATCCATTTCCCACCTCTTCTGTGGTTCCATGTAGTCCTGCATGTTAAGATTAGATGGAAATATAACTCATTTGAAGAAAAAACCAGGGAGAGTTCAAGGGTCTGCTGGAGAAGGAATGACAGAAATAGTGAGCTATTGAAAAAAACAACAAGATTATGAAGTAGAAATGAGATAAAGCAAGGCCCAATAGTACAAAACCAACACTTTTATTCTGTTGTAAAGACTCCTCCTACAAATTTTTCTATAGTCTCTAATACTCCTTGAGTGATGCAGCTGACACTCCTGAAGGAGAGGATGCCATCCAGAAGGATATGGACAAGCTCAAGGAGTAGGCCCATGACAACCTAATGAGGTTCAACAGGGCCAAGTGCAAGGTCCTGCACCTGTACCAGGCCAACCCCCCCCAAAAATCAGTGCATTCCGGGGAATCAAGGACTTGAGAGTAGTCCTGCCAAGAAGGACTTGGGGATACTGGTGAATGAAAAACTGGACATGAGCAATGCCTGCTGCAATAGGACAAAGAGGTAATGGTTTTAACCTAAAAGAGGGTAGATTTAAACTTGATATAAGGAAGAAATTTTCTGCAATGAGGGTGGTGAAATACTGGCACAGGTTGCCTAGAGAGGTGATACATGCTCCACCCCTGGGAACATTCAAGGTCAGGTTTGACAGGGCTCTGAGCAACCTGATCTAACTGAAGATGTCCTGCTCATTGCAGGGAAGTTGGACTAGATGACCTTTAAAGGTCCCTTCCAACTGCTCTATGATTCTATAAACCTACCTACTGTTTTGATATTACAAATTATATATTCCCAGACTCAGGTGAAGGGAAAGATGACAAAAAATCCTGTTCTCATGCTGTATCACTTCATCACGATTCACTGCAGAATGGCCTGTAACTGCCAACACCTGACACAAGTAGAAATTACCAGCTGCAGGACTTTGCAGCATTCCCAGACCTATTTAAAATTCAAGATAAATTAAGGTAAGCTGGCCAAGTGTACCTTTTCAGTCACTAGAAAGTGCTTATTTCTTTCACTCAGACTTTCCAACAGAATGTGATCTTTCTTCCACAAGAGCATCTTACAGCCAGCTTTCCACTGCACATCTTTAATGCTTTCTAATTAATTTTATCTACATCAGGTCTTGTACTGCAGCATCTAAACCAATTCACATAAAAGCCTAATAAAAAGGTTAGGTTATTGTACAACTGCTTTATTTATTCAGTATTTTTACTATCACAGGTGCTTACACGTAACCTCAGGAGTGTGCAATTCACTAATCATGAAAGCTTTGCCATGTTGAAAATTGGGGCATGTTTTGAAATTTAGATTGAGGATGTGCCTCTCCTCTTTACTCACATTTTCATTATACATCAGATGGACCAAAAAATCATCCATAACACTCAGACCTGCCTTTTAAAGAATCCAAAAGGCAATGTAAATTAGAATTTAATCCATGGCCTGCAGCTAATAATTCTATAGCTAAACCTTCAAAAGAGCTGCTATGTGACCTTGGGTAGAAAAGTTAAACTTCCTCTCTTTTCATTTTAATGCATGAAGCAAGGATTATGATTATTGTGCTCTCTCCCTTTCTTCCCCTGAGGAAAAACCATTGGGATTAATTAGTTAATAATTGGAAAACACTCTAAAAGTAAACATGCTAGATGATTTGCATTGTAGCAACCTCCATTTTTAAAGCTTAAATTTTTTCTTTTGTATTATTTTTCCCTAATTACAGCTTGTTAAAAAAATGGGGAAGTGAGAAGACAGGGAAAACTAGAGAGCTGTAGTTAGCCTTTTTTCATCATTCCAATAAACCATTCTGGCCATTTTATTAACATCTTTGTTAAAGCATCAAGGAGAGGAAGGAGAATGCATTCAACTTTCTATTTACAGATATTTATAAAACTGAAGCTTCAGTCATCTGAAAAGCACTTCTGTACACAGAAATCTAAGTGAAAGTTCCACAGATCCTAGAGACTTGGACCCTATACAAAATCCTGTTTTGATTTATATGTCTAAGCAACATGATTCAGTGGTAAGACGGCTACCACAGAGAGTCTGAATGATTCAGGTGCCTGATCAAGGTGACGAAGACTTTACCTTGCTCACCAGTAGAAAACAAGAATAGGCCATTCCATTGTTAGCTGGTTTGGAACTGATGCATACACAAGCTACTAATATGCCTATAAGGTACTAAGATCAGTCAAGTACTATTTTCATTTTCAATAACACAGACTTCATACTGCTTTATAAACAAGCTCAACTTGTGCTGAACACAAGTCTTTAAAGCATTCACCTCTATTAATTATGAAATCTGCACAGTCACTTAAGGCAACTGTTTCCACAACTGTCGTGCTTCATGCAGAAATTAAATTAAGTAAAATTACAGCTTGTCCTAGTTCCAGCCAGGACAGGGTTAATTTTTGTAATAGCCAGTAGGGGCATGGCCAGGACCCAGAGGCCATTCTATCCCACCTCAAGCCATACACAGGGTGGGAAAGGGATAGGTCCTCTCCAGAGGGTGTGGTGAAGTAGTGCTGGTTCCACATGATGACCACTCACGTGTCAATCATTCACCTCTCTTGTACACTCTGAGTATTGTTGCTGCTACTGTTCATTTATTTCATTGCTGTTTCTAGCATATTGTTCTTACCTCAGCCTGATCTGTACCTTTTAGGTCTGCAATTCTCCTCTCCATCCCACCACAGGGAGGAGGAGGGAGAAGGGGGAATCGAGCAAGCAACACGTGGTTTGGAGGGTTTCTGTGAGAACAATAGATTGGGGAATACCATTCCTAAATCACAACATAGCTGAAAAAATGTACTCCCTAATATGTCTAAACATCAGATTAAACCAATGAAATCATTTAGGGTTGGCAGCATTTTCCTCATACACTTGGTGAAAATGCTGAACCAAAAGCCAAGATTAAGGTGATGCTTTGTAGAAAAAGATTGACAAACATGAGAAGAAAGTACACTCTATACAGACAACAGTTTGTTAAACTCTTGGTTTTCTAGAAGGTGTCAAAATTCCTCACTCAGTGTCTGCTACACAAGTATCAACCTCAGCACAGATGTAGTACTTTGTTCATATTGCAACAATAGGTATTATAAACAAATTGAGATCGCGTGCCACACAAAGAGAAATGTTATCCTGTCTAGAAAAAAACCAAAACAATAGGTTTTTGACATTGACTGATAGGAGTAACTAATGCAATGGTGTTTGTTGCTCCAAACAGGTTATTACCTTTGCATGATCAATGCGAACTGAAAGCTCTTTAGATGCAAATCCACCAAAAATCAGGCTATGGATGGCTCCTATTCTTGCACAAGCCAGCATACAATACACTGTCTGTGGAATCATGGGCATGTAGATGACCACACGATCGCCTTTCTTCACACCATGTTTGATCATGACATCAGCTAACTTGGAGACCTGTACTGACAAAACATTCATATTTAAAGTTTCTCCAGATCTTCTGTTGCCCCATAAAAAAAACAACTTTCACACAGTCAACAGATGCACGACATTTAAAGAGACAAGCCGGTACGATAAAGCAAGCTGATGTAATATAATAGAGGTTCAGTAAATTTAAGCCATTTTCCTTTTTGCAAAAAAACTAACATATTTTTCTTTTGTAAAATAAAAATGGAAGGAGTCTAACTATTGTAGTCAGTACAGCCAAAAAAAAAAAATCAATAGCAATGTTTAGAAAATTTTCTAACCGCTCATTCTTTTAATCAGGTAACTGTTTATATTTCTCAATTTTAGCTCTTAAGAATGAATGTGAACAGGGCATTTCATAATACAAGTTCTGTCCTAACTAACTAACTTTGAAACACAAATCAAAATATAGTAGTATTTTCTTTACTACAGTGTCATAAACTTCTCAGAATCTGAGAACCTTACACCCTGAACCAAAGATAAATACAAATTCAGAGAAATATCTAGATTTAGAAATTCATTTTTGCTCTCATTTTCAGATTTTCATTTTTGCTATGCAGAAACCTGAAGACAGACTATGTACAGCAGCAAAAGACTGGAACTCAAGAAATGCAACAGACTGATCAGCAGCAATGCCTCTGGAACGCCATGAGAAAATATTTATTACTTTGACAGTACACAATATTCTGTCACAAAAGTAGTATTGAATATTTCATTAGTATGCCAGGATGGACAATTTAGCACATAGTAAGTTGGGTTACAGTGAGTATGGGAGCCTGTGACAAGCACTGTGCAGGTGTCCCAATCTGCTTGCTGTGGCATGGAAATGTGGCACCTTCTGAAAGAAACGCTTTCGTTTATATTATTTAAAAATTTGAGTTTTCTCTTTTTAAAGAGTAACTACATTCAGTCCTAGAATCCTGATACATATACTGAAGAGGACATCAACTGCTTTGTATGCAGTAAGGACATCTAAAAACAACCAATACTAAATTAGCTAAGGTGATGTACTACCCAAGTGAAAAAGCATCATGGATCACTGTACAAACCAAAGGCCTGCTCTTTTCTACTGTTTTACGTCTCTGTCTAATGACATTATTTCCTGCACCTCTGCTCCTATATTGCTTTTATATATGCATTTCCCACCTCACTGTTTCTCTCTTCAGTGGAAATATATGTTCAGACTTTCAGTAACCTGAGACAGTAACATCCAGAAGCTCCAGAAGCATCTGCTCTGTCTTTGCATCTAATTCACAGCTCATCCACAATCAAACAGCACATTTCTACACTTCTCCCCGAGGATTTAAAAAAATGGAAACACAGAAGCCCCAGGCAGGCACTCTTGCATCAGCAGATACTGCATAAGTTCTATTTTCTGTAAGCATTGCATAAATACCTGCTGTTATTTTCAGCCACAAGAAAGAACACGTTTGTAAGGCAAAGTCTTACAAACCACACCAAGCTGAAAACTTGGTATCTATACCAAACTAAGGTATCTATATGGTTTGTATGGAACAGAGCTCTTATCTTAAATATTACTGATTTTCAAGAGAAAATATCTTTAATGCTAGACTTATTAATACCTATCAATATAATATAAAACTGATATATACTATCAAAACTCAACAAAAACCAAAGCCTGGACATGTACAAAGCTAGAATTTATTGCCATACCACCAGCATTTACAGTAACTTCTAGGTATAATTGGTGAAAGTAATTATAAATAAAGATAACAACTCTACTTCCAAAGGTAAATTACTTTTCTATATTTCCTAGTGTAAAAACATTAAAATCTGCAAACACAGAGCTAACATTACCTTCTCTCAAAGGCACAAGAAAGCAAATAGTTATCTTTCCTGCTTGTGACTCTCATGCAGAAGGTTGACAACAAGGCCAGAGGCAATGAAAATAATATTTACTAAGTACTTTTATAGTCACTGTAAGTGTGGATAGTGGGCAATAAATAGTTAAACACAGTGGACAAGTATTATTATTATTCATTATCATTATTTCATAAATAATTATTAATAATTATGAAAAAGGCAATGGTTGCTTGCTAAAGGAAAACAACATTATTTAATGATCATAATTAGTAATTTTGTAATAGAAGACTCCAATTGCCTGTAAACAAGCTATATAACTGGTTCCTGGGTGTAGGAGGGAGACAGTGAAGAGATCTGCATGTACCTAAGTAATTTCTATTTAAGTCTATCATAGCTAAATTGTATTTAAAGCAGAGCAGGTGTACAGCATACTGTAGACAAGAACTACATGTCACCTGTGCAAACCCAGTAATCACTTGTCTATACTACACTTCCCCACCCTAAAGAGTGTAATGTCACTGAAGACAACAATCCAGTACAATACATGGGTATCTATGATTTTCCTTGTGCCCTTTCACTCATCTTTCTGACAACCAGGGAACATTTGGACTATATAATAAAACACTATCTCTATCTGCAACTATTTGGAAGATGGAGGAACATTGTAAAGCAGTTTTACATTGCTCTTCAGATTGATGTTGTAGCCCTGAAACATCCAAGCACAATCACTCTGAAAAAAAATGAGAGGGGGGTAAAGTGAGTACTGACATTTCATTAAAGAGTTAAAAGTCATGAAATCTTCCACTTTGTTACAATGCGTTGTCATTTATGATTTACACTAAGACAGTGTAGTGTACTTTATCACTCAAAAACTAACATGCTATTTCTCCATTTTTCTTCAAGCTTAAGACTGCTCACTCACTATAATTTATTTGACACTTCAGTTATAAAATCACTTGAGACCAAGTGATATAATAAGCAACTCAAGTAGGCTTTCAGCTTTGAAGATCAGAGCATAAATTACACTTCTATCAAACGCATGGACCCAGTGAGCATGGTTTACTTTTACCCAGCAACCAAACAACTACTACAGCTGTATTAGCAGCTAAGGTTTCTAAGTAATTCAGTTCTGGAGTAAACTCCAAGCAGTTACTAAAAACAGTTTTGGTCCATACCAAAAGAATTCCTCTTAAAAGATACTAAACGAGAAATCCCATTCAAAATGCTCAAAAGAGGAATTCCAAACCTTCCTGGGTTGAACAGTGACTGGGATTCACAAGCACAGAATCCGTCAATGCAAGCTAAACTCTCCTAGACCTACAAGATCCATGAAAAAAATACAACAGCCTGTGTCCCTCCCATTTTCATCAGATCTCTTTGTCACTTTTGTTATCAGGAGTCCAGTAGCTAACAGATTAACTAAATTAAACTTACTGTACAGGAGTGGACCAGAAAGCTCCAACAGACAAGCTATTAATCTCAAATATTGCCTTTCACATTTATTTGCTTTTGATTAAGAACAAACTGTAGAGAATTCAGATACAGTATTTAGATAGGACTCAGCCTCCAGAAAGATTATAATGAACTTCTGAGTGAGTACTGCTACATACCCCAGAAAACTTAAACCAGTTCTTCCATCTGGTTTGACAACGCTCTTTAAGAAGAAATGTAGATGAAAGGATGTGTACGTCAACTAGCAAAATTTTCTCGCTTTGCACAAATCTGCCATGTCCTAAGAGACATAAACTTAGGAGACTTAATATAATATCAAGCTTAAAAAGCAGAAAAAAGGGCTATTTTCCAGTTCTTTTCAGAGGAAATTTCTACCAAGCAAGTTCACTTAAGATCATTTACATTAAAATGTTGTATTACTGCATTAAAATAAAACTAGTATTATACGTAATGTATATATACATTGATTTAATATATACACACATATTTGCATATATATTGTGTATATATCATAAGCCTTGAAGGAAAATGACACAAAAATTGTATGTATAAAATTGCAATTGTACTTATTATATATAAGTATAAATAAAATTAGATAAGGAGCTGGATCCTTTCAAAGTCTTCTGACTTCTTCAAAGACCAAAGCTAGCTGTTCCAGCTCCAGTTGTTTTCTGAACTTGGTAAATAAACAGAAAACTGGTAAGGAGTAAATGTTTTCTATATTTTCCTTAAAAGGTAGAATGCATAACAGGTTTATCATTTCTTTGTAGCTGTATGACTTCTCTTTTCTTGCAACAGTGGAATAAACCCCTCACAAACTGAATTACTGTATTCTGAACCTCATTTCACATTTTAAACCATAGGTTCACATTACTTCAGACACTACATGCATATCTTAAGTACAGTGAGTGTGTTGCATTCAAAGTAATCCATCTTGCACATTGAAACACATTAAGGAAGAATCCAAGTCTGACTCCAACATTTCTTTGTACTCAAGTTCAACTGCTACATGTAACTGGAAGAAAGAAGCCAGCTAAAACAGGGTAACAGCATGAGGGCAAACCTCCAGCTGACAGCCGTGAGAGCCAAGAACCTTTCAGTGGGGCAGGCTGCAAACACCCATGGTGGCAACAGCCCATGATGAGGCACAGAGTAAATCTGAGTGGGCTGATGCAGAACCAGATACTCACAACCTCAGCAGGGGCAAGCTGCCTCGGCCAACGGGGAAGTCGAAATCCACAGACCTTCCAGACAGAAAAGCCACTGGCACTCCCATGACCAGCCTGCATAGGGGCAGGTCACACAACTTTCTTTAGAGTTCCCCCAGTTAAATTTCATTTGGGCTTACACTCAATTATGTGCAGCAATGGCCAAGGTACACATTTCATTTCTATGGAACTCTGTTTTTGCTCATCACAGCCACTGTCAAGAGACTTGACTAATGCTATGCTTAATCTTTTAAATAAGATCTGTTAGGGGAAAAGAAAATGAAATCAAATACAGACAAGTTAAAAATTTAACCAAAAAAAATTAAACTGTAAAATTAAAAGAGGAAATAGAGGAAGTTCAAAACCTATTGGATGCAGTATAATTTGGCAGATGTAGTAAAGCTAATAAATCAATACTGAGCACAGCAAAAGAAGTAAATTAGTGAGGTAGACAATTTCTACCTCTCTGGTATCTACGTACTATGCAATATTTACTGCCCCTTCTCATTAACAAGGTTATTCTGAAACATACCTGTTCCAGAAGTTCCTTATATGTTATTTTCTCTTTGGTATTTGTTACAGGACTGTCATAAATTATGGCAATTTGGTCTCCTTGTCCATTCTCAACATGACGATCCACAGCATTGTAACAGATATTCAGCTCTCCACCTACAAACCTAAAAAAGAAGTTTTAAGTATGTAATAGCCAGCCTTCCAAACCAAGACAACCTTTTCTTTTTTTCTTTTTTTTTTTTTTTTTTTTTTTTTTTTTTTTTTTTTTTTTTTTTTTTTTTTTTTTTTTTTTTTAGCATTTTGTGTTTTTCTTTTAAGGAATGAGAGCATTCAATTAAAACATAGCTCTTAAAACATTATACTCACTTCAGGAAGTCATTTTTTATTCTGTAACCTCATGATTGACTCAACAAGCTAAATACGACTATTAGTGAAAACAGAGAAAAAGTACTGTATCTTATTTGACTTAGCTAAGAATCTGCTAAACTTGGTCTTGGTTTAACTTAATTTGCATTAATCACTGATTTTTGTATCTATGGTATCACAGAAAAAGCATAAATTCACATAAAATAATTGGACATTACAAAAATATGTTATTATCCTACTTTGTACAGTGCACACATATCCTTTTCAAGGAAACAGGTGCAGGACTCAAAATAGTCTTATTCATCTCTTGGCAATAACAGCTAAGCATACAAGCATCTATAGCTAAATGAAAGTGACCTAAACAGTTATAAGATCATATGATTATAATGCATTTGACAACACTGTTTTACATCAGTGACTCAAAATTTTCTGTGAAGTGATATGAGTCATAGCCTCTTCAATAGCTAGACATTTACAGAAAATTCTTATCTTCCAATTAAAGAAAAACATTTCACAAACATAGGTTTCACTTTTATTGTCAGTTTACACAGAAAAAGAAAATAATCAGCATAATCCTCGAAGTACAAAAAGACAAAAGGTACCAGATACAAAGACAACTCTACTTACTGGAAGATGACACAGTACCTAAAGGTTAAAGCTCACACTAAATGATGCCCTTTTTGTTTGTTTTTCTAGCTGTACATACCCCTCTGCAGCAAAAATACCAATACACAGAAAACACACAATTGAGAGTTTCCAAAAGGTTCTATGGGGACAACCGTACAGTGATAACATATTGTTATAATGCAACTAGAAATAACAGATGGCCTAAAGTAACTCACTACTAGTTAAAAAAAATATTTCCTTCTTCACTTTTCCTCTTTAGTAAAAGAGTGCTCTAAATCAGGATATTTTACATATTACTCTTGTATCCATACATACAGACGCCATGGGACAGTTTTTATTGTCCAAAAAAGGCAATTATGAAATTAAAACCAGTTAGGATGTTTAGGATGCAGCAATCTTACTGCAACTCCTTTACAATGCCATTTATAAGAAGAAAGTGGGGGACCATGAAATTCACAAACCATTCTCTACTACAAAACCCTTTCCCTAAAAGGAAAACCACATGAACAATAAAGGACCTGGAATTGTTTCACATAATACAGAGAAACTCTGTATTACTGTCATAAAAGTTGTGTAAGGCTCAGATTTTTATATCAAATCACTGTAGGATGATATAAGCAAGGGAACACAGTAACTGGGCTATGCATATTCACTTAAAAATGGTCAAAACATGAGCAGGCATGAGAGCTTTGGTTCTTCTAAAGACACATGGCAACATCAACATGAATGTTTAGCAATCACTTACAAACAAGTGTGTGAAAGATATAACTGTGGTTTAGTCAAAAACCAAGACTATCTGGAAGGTGTGATGAGAGCTTTGCTACCCTGTTCAGAAGGAAAAGAAGGTTCTGACAGGATCGGAAAAGTGAAGATGCACCTACCATAACCACGAGAATTTGGCTTTCCTACTGTCACCCAAGGACATGCTCAAATTCTGGCTGACAAATAAAAGCTCTGTGGCTTTGAAGAGCTGCCCTGTGCTGCAGCAAGTTTCTGTTCCAGCGATTCTCATACAGATGAGCACCTGTGAGGAACTTTGATTTGTATGGTTTGAGCTGAAAAGAAAAAGCAGCCTGAAACCAGGACCCTTGCTATAAGGACATCAATGAGATGCTTCTATTTCAAACAGTGGTCTAGAATCAGAAAGAAAATATTCCAATAGACTGCAGAAAGATCAGAAGCGGATCCACAGGATGTTTGCAAGAACTGCCAGAAAGTCTTGCCATAATAAGCAGGACTGTAAAATGCTAATCTGTTGCTAATCAGATAATTATCTCAACACATACTACCAACTGAATCCAAGTCTGAAGAACCTTATTGTATGCTGTGTTCCTAATGCTGACAATTTAATAACATAAAACAAATGGAGCAGAGAGAGAGTGAAACAAATAGAGTACACAGTAACAACTCTAACACATCAAAGAAACTACATTCAGTTCACTAGCAGTCTCTTTGAGATGATTGTCTACTGTCCACTGGTGCTGTGGTGGAAAAAAATGACAGGGTTCCTCCAGTCAAAAAACCACAGAACTTTTACCAGGCTATAGTATCAAAACAGTTTGCACCACAGCAACATTTTAAACCGGTATTCTGACAATACCTACCTATCCTTCTAACACCTTTTTTTTCCATACATCCATGAAAGCAGCAGCCTTTGATAATCCACATTACATCAGATAACTTAGGCCAAATATGGCATCTTCTTAATAATTTGAGTCTGATTACCTACCCCCTTGAACCTCTCTGCTTACAGCAGTCACTTAGGACATGCAGGCTCTTTGTGACTGGGTTTCAACACCTTTCATCTGACCCCAGCCCTGAGGTCTCTCAGAGTTTGTTGTTTCATAACCAGGAATCTCAAGCACGTGCACTTGCCTCTTAAATCATACTTTAAAATTACTACTTTATATTAACATTTAAGAAGTAGAAATAGAAGAGGGCTGATCCTCATGTTTTACCCTCAGCAAGTCAGTTAGACTCCCACACGAGACTCCCAATACATACAGCTTAACATCTACCATATATGGCCTGGAAATATTTTTTATTGCATTTGGTATTATTTTGGATGTGACAACAGCCTCCTTGATAGCAATGAAATAAGTACAGCATTGAAGAAGGCAACACATAATTATGCCTTAATTCACTTCACTCAAATATTCAAAAGTTATCCCCTAATTTCAAACACTATCTGCGATCCTCAGAATCAAAACAGTTGTACTCAGAGACAATTTTTAGTCTACATGCAATGGCGATGGAAGGGAGGACGGAAGGGAGTGCTCTGAATAAAGATGGCATATATGCAAAAGGAAAAACTGCATTATTTTGCACCACTTTTTTTAAAAAAAGCATACTGATAAAATTCTTTCATGCTATGCAGGGTACATATACTTTTCCCAGCTAGGTTCCCTGGGATCAAGTAGATTTTATTTTTTTTAATTTTTTAGATGAAATGAGAACAGAAGCTGAATAAAATGTGAGACAATATTAGATAATTTGGGTTATTATTATGTAAATTGATCTTGTCACAGTTTTAGAAGTGTAAGCAATATTTGGATAGCAATCTGAGCAACATGTTTAAAATTCAAAGGGGATTATATATTGCACTTATGTCTTAGCAGCAGAGAAAAAACATATGTTGCAAAATTGCCCTCTGCCTGCACACATTAGGGAAAACTGTTTCCACACTCCTAAATAAATACTTGTTTTAACCCTTTTAACTGGGATTACACAAGATTCCAAAATAATCTGTTCAAGTGTTTCACTAACTTCAGCATTAAAAAGACTTTTCTCTCTAACATCTGGTGACTATGTTTCCCATGTTGCACTTCAAGATCTCCAGTTTTGACCTGTTCAAAGCCAACTCGAGGAAGTTTTTCCTTCAACTTCTTTGCCAAATTCTGTGTATTTTAAAACCCAGGTCTCCCTTTCGGCTTTTACACCAAAAAATTTCAAACAATTCCATCATCCTTTTCTTGACCAATCATGTTTCTCATCTCTTATCATTTTTCATGTAGGCAAAACCAGATGTTTTGCGCTGTATCAGCCACTGATGCAGTTTAGAACAGTACCTGGGCTTACTGATTCAAAAAAACAAGTCAGGGGATGGCGACACTGATCACTTACTTTCTGGAAATCATTTTGCATTCCACTGACATAATTCTGGCATTTCCAATGGCAGAGAGTGAAGAAAACACACTGGAGCATGTTGCATGTTTCTTTCATGCTCTTACAGCATTTAGAGAGGAAGAATTGCCTTATGCCTACATTTTAAATACAGTAACAGCCTCCTTCAACTTCTTCAGTTGAAATAAATTACATTAGAAAATACATGAAAAGCATCTGTTTCTGCAAGTCTCAGGTTTTGCAAGCAAATGCAAAGATATTGAAAAAAACCCCTGTATTTTCAATTGACCTAATAAAATGTCTCCAAAAGAGGAAACAAATTCTAACTCAAGAAGCACATACATAAACTTCTTAATACTATTCTTCAGGTCTCCATAAACAGCTTCCAAGGTAAACCTCTGACCCAGAACTTCATCTTTACCCTGTTAAGCCAGCAAGCCATGGTTTTGCTTGGAAACCTGGCTTCTTTCTCAGCTGAGTTCCATTGTCTGTTTTCTCTTCAGCCTGTCCTATCAAAGACCCTCCTCTATGTTCTCTCTCTCTCTTATATTCAAAGTACTTGCCCACCTGTCGCCCTGCTGAGCACACTGACTGCTGGTAACCGTTTGGGACTTCAGAGGCATTAAAGTACAACGGTCTATCATATACAGCCTATTAACACTTAAAGTGAACTTAAAAAAAGAAATAAAACTGCATGTTGCACATTGAGACATTTGTTTACACAAATCTGAATTGCTTAAAGTTTTATTATCCTCAGAGCAACAGGTACCTGGCAAGCAAGCAATTACAGCCTGATGTTGAGTCTTCGACTTGCATCTTTGTACAAGGCCATATCACAGACTGGCTTGAGGGTGGAAGGGAACTCTGGAGGGCACCTGCTCAAGCAGGTCTGTGGCATCCCACTCTTAAGGGAAGGGCAGAATCTAAGGATTCATAAATGCTCATGGTCAAAAAGAATGACATTATTAGTAAATTCCACACACTTTATACGGAAATTGGTGTCAGTTAGTCCCTGATAACCTAGTATAAGCACATGGCAGTGGGTTTTAGATAAAGGTAGGGTGAAAGGTAAAAGAGAGAGATGAAATAAAGAGGGGGAGAGAGAAAGAAAACAAGAAAGAAAATAAGATCACCAGTCCTGGCTCCAGTGTTGATCCAGCTGATGGGCTGTCACCAGACCTGAGGCACACAAGCACCTGGGCTTTGTGGGGGTACCATTTCATAGATAAGTTTCTTGCTTTCTATGCAAATTAGTTATCATGCACAGTCCGTTCTTCCAGACCTTTCTGAAAATGGGTAAGAGGGCTTCGGCAGTCTTTGGTGGTCCTGATCCCCCCCTACAATCCATGCCCACTTCTCAACCTTCCTCCTGCCCTGCACTGTGTTGTGCTTATCTCCACGAGCTAGAACAAGGACATTTGTCCCAGAAAAGTGCTGTCCTACCTTTGTATGGCCCCGTTCTCCAGCCACATCCTGTTCTTTCTCACAGTGTTATTACCAACAATCCTTGGTTGGCTTCACAGCTATCTGGCTATGGGTGTTTGAGACACACACATTACCACCCTTATCTTCTAGGCTTCTACAAGGTCAGCCTAGAGTCAGGATGGCATTTTAGTATCTCCACGGATGGAGATCCCACAACCAGCTCTGTGCCAGTGCTCAGTCACCCTCACATTAAAAAAGTGTTTCTGGACACTTAAAGGGAAAATCTTGTGCTTCAGTTTGTGCCCATTGCCTCTGGTCCTGTCACTGGACACCACTAAAAAGTCTGGCTCTGTCTTCCATACACCCTCCCTTTAATTATTTGCCCGCATAAAAAAAAGATAATTTCAGTTTCTGCATCCACAAAGGACAAAAGATGCAAGTTAAAAAGTGAAGCTAGAAAAGAGTTTGGAACTCAAGTTTGACTTCAGACCATGAAATATCCATTTTCCCTCTCAAAAGGCCAAACAACTTCCACCTGAGAATTCACAATGCTTTACAAACACCTAACCATGACACTTTGAGGAAGCAAGCTTATCCTGCTCAGCAAATCATACCACACTTGTGTGACAGAATCTGATAGCAAAACTGTGTTTATTTGCATGTATAATATTCTCATTCCTTAGTTCTTCAAAAGTAACCATTTTACTGATTTCATTAGGTTTGGGAATGCCACAGTCAATGAGCTTTACTGGTCTTTAATAACAGAATTACAAAACCAATTAGGATGGAAAAGACCTTAAGATCATCAAGTCCAACCATTAAACCCAGCACTGCCAAGTCCACCACTACATGTTGTCCCTAAGTGCCACATCTACACATCTTTTAAATACCTCCAGGGATGGCAATTCCTTCACTTCCCAGGGCAGCCTGTTCTAATGTTTAACAACCTTTTCAGTGAGAAAGTTTTTCCTGATATGCAATATTCCGAATATCCAATATTTCTAATATCTAAACCTCCTCTGGTGCAACTTGAGGCCATTCCCTCTTAAGGTCCTATGACTTGTTACTTGGGAGAAGAGGCCAACCCCCACATGGCTACAACCTCCTTTTAGGTAGTTACAGAGAGCAATAACGTCTCCCCCGAGCGTCCTTTTTTCCACGCTAAATAACAACCCCAGCTCCCTCAGTTGTTCCTCATAGGACTTGTTCTCTAGTCTCTTGTCTAGACCCTAATTATCTGGGTAATCCTACCTGGACTTTCTGAAAAGTGCCATGACCTCGAGATCAAAGCCTCAAGGACCCTATCTAACCATTTTAGAACTTCTGACTGTTACACAGGCCACCACGGCTGGGTGTTGCTTATAATTTAGCTTAAGACATATAAATTTTCACTACTAGACATGTCAAGCAATGATATCAGACACCAGTAAGAAACCAAGCTCCACTCCTCCGGTTCTGTATCTCTTAATTTGTACAGATTTGAAAATGATTAATATTTTAAATTATATATTTAGAATTATTAGCATTTTAATCAAAAACAAACCAAAAAAATACAAAAAGGGCAAAGAACATTGATGTACCAAAGAAAGATGACCCCTATCCTACAGTGTCTTTTATACTCTGCATCAGCTTTTCTAGAAAAAATATCAAAAAGCATGATGTAAACTTGCTGAAAAAGAGGCAAAATGGTAAATACAGAATTTTAACAGTAAACTACCTTTGAGAAAGTATTGAAAATACTATCCAGCAATTTATAATAAGGATATCATATTCTGTCTTAGAGTAGTTCACCATTCACTGATGAAGATATATATTACAATGCCAATGCCTTTGCCAAACATTTCCTTAACCACAACATCTAAACGATGGCCTACTTAGACAGTATCTGAGATTAACCAATCCCGAAAGCCACCGTTTTTATACACCTGTGTTTTCATACACCTGCCTCCTCTGGCACCTGAAGCCGGGTTTCGATGTTCACGGCAACTTGTTGCCAATTCAGACCCAAAAGGGGTTGGACAGGGGAGCATCAGGAGCATTCATCTACATCATCGAGCCGCACATGGACTCACACACGCACATGTCACGCTTGCCAGAGCGCACGCTAACACGCCCTCGCCCAGGCTGCTTAACTTAATGATTATGTTTAACCAAGTGTAATCATTTAACTCCTTCGATCTCCGCAGTCGTCTCCTCCATCAGCGATGGTAGACCGACAATCCCAGAAAGATGCTGGGATAGTTCTGTGGTGAGCACGTGACCCCAAGCCCAGCACACCCGCAGCCCCCTGTGCAGGCAGCCCTCCCCCCCCGCTACAGCCGAGCTGTGCCGCCCCGGCCGTGCCCGGCCTCCGAACCGCACCGGGGGCACTCGGGCACTCACCATGAGGTGCTCCCCAGGCTGCCCCTCTCCAGGGTCCGGACCCAGGGCTTGTACCACTGGATCTGCTCGGCGACTTCTCCCCAGACCTTCTCGGGCTCCGCCAGGCAGGACCGAAAAACTTCCTCGTACTTGCCCACCGCCCGGGAAGAAGCGGCGCGGCCGGCGAGCGGCGGGCGGGGGGCAGAGGCGGCCCGGGCCGGGAGCGGGACC
>NW_008240037.1:3201777-3204537 GCF_000691975.1 Corvus brachyrhynchos
GCGTGGAGCAGGGCGGGGGGGGTCGCGCCGAGCGGGCCGGGGGGCGGCCGGGGCCGGGGTTTCCGGACCCGTCAGCGATTGGAGCGACCGAAGACGGGGGAGAGACTGACCTGTGACCTACAGGTCTGCGTGACACGTAACCAGAGTACTCCTCAAGTATTTATTTTGAAAGACATTCTTGCTTTGAGAAACTTCCCAGTGATAAAATGAGGCATACTGTTTGTGCCAGAGGATAAAGTTCATTCTGCTTTCCAGAAGATCTCTATCATCTGTAGTGGATCTTCTGTTTTGCTCATTATGGTGTATACTTAGAAATCCTGCCTGAGTTTCAGTGGTAATGTTTCAGAGTATTATAATGCACAAGTTAGCTAAGACGTACACCCGCTTCAAATGTTATTTTATCATTTATGAAATTATTTTAGTGCTTTAATAAGTATATCCATTACAGTTTTTCAGGATATTCTTCCTGAAATCACATTATAAAAATGCCATATGGCAAAGAGGTACTCTATAATGTGTTTTATATTAGCAATCAATTTAGGCACCTGATTCCTGATTGTTGTGTTGAATTAATGCAATAAGAACATAGCAATTTATCACATTACAGGTAAAGGAGTAAGGGAATGAGAAGAAATAGACTGTTTACCCACTACAGTAGGTTTCATACATGAAATCAGTGTATTATTCTGGCTCAAAATACATGTGGGGTAGAGTTCAAGTTCATCACAAGTTTTAGGTCATCTTCAGAATCCCTAGTCATCTTTCAGCATAAAGACTGGTTCCTGCTTTTGTTTCTGAGGCCTATATAATTAGCTCACAGAGTTCCCCCTGGCTTGCAGAGGCTACTGCATTGCCCAGTGCTCTGTGAACTACCTGTCCTGTGCTGTGCTGCAGTTCACCTCACTCTCGTCCCCATCTGTGACACAATAACACAGCCCTAAGTAGCATAAAAAGTACTTGTTCTCAAATGTAATACTTTTATTCTTTTGTCCACGCTTTCATCACTTTGACAGGACTTCTGCTGTCAACAGAGTTTGGTAGCCAAAATTTTAAAATAAATAAAAATAGAGAGAAGCTTGCAGATACTGTAAACACTGTTGACACTATGACAGCCCTGAAATCAGATATCACTGCTGGATGCTCGGCAGTGCATGCATTATACAAATATGCCTGAAGAACACAACTTCCCAGTCAGATCATACATAGTTGATCTTAGCATTTAAAAAATATCCCCAGAATTATATTTTTTATTTCCTGTCTTTATAATGGATAGGCAATTTTTGACTTAAAAGAACAATTCTGATTGAAAATTATTATGGAATAACTATTAATTTTTTTTGTGTTCCTGGTCAGAAATCATCACACACAGCCTTAGACTGGTGTTCACAATCCCACTGTGTGGCTGAGTCCAGTGCAGTGACTGTCTACCAGAGGTGTGCAACTGGTGGACTTTACAAGAGGTATCAGTGCCTCAGCCCAGTTTGTGAATCCCACTTCCCCAAATCAGACTGTTTGAGGTACATTATGTCCACTTCCAAGGAGCAACCCTTCGTAATAATTGCCTTACAAGCTACCTTGTTTGGATCACCTACACTGGGATCGATGTCCATCTAGTTAGGAAAAGACCTATAGCAATTGCATGCAGCCAGCCTCTGGGTGATGTTAGCAATCTGTTTCAGAGCTGGAACAACATCTCCCTTTTCCCTAAAGGGGAGAAAACCGTGGAGGCTAGGCGAGCTAAAATATTTAAGCATATGTAACAGGCTAGTTATAGGCACTAACACTGAAGTGTCCTGAGCTTTAAACACCTCATGTGTTGTGTCTGGTGATGCCTAATATTTCTTGTGGTGTTGAAGACCAATGCTAACCATTTTTCCACTCTGTCCATAGTGTGTTTAATGTGAAGGTATAAGTATTAAGCAAAGGAATTCTTACTGCAACAGTTAATGCTCTGGTATTCATTTTGAATATATGTCCTACTAGAAATGCTATGCTAGAGGTGTAGGGGGGTACAAGTGAACTTAATTGGAACAAGAAGTGCATTGAATTCTTATTTTAGCTAACATCCTACTGATGGAATGTCTCCTGAAGGAATGTGTCTAATGAATATCTGTGGAACATACTTCATTAATTAAACTCATCACACCTCATACAGATAGCTAAGAAGGTAAAGAAGGGATTGCCAATTCTCCCAGCAGCACGCTATTAATTTAAGCTTCACTTACAAATACCATTATAGCAGATTTCTGAACTGATGAGTTTTCCCTCTAAGGACTTTATTTCTTTTTGGCGAAACGTGATGTTCCTGAAATTCACACTCAACAAAGAATTCTGAAGCAATGTCAAGTGATGTGTGTAGCAATTACCCTTGTAGCTGTAGACGTTCTTGAAAGATATATGTATGTTTCTAGGCATATATCTAGCAAAGAACAAACTACGAAACATGGTGTCATAGGTTAGCAAGCATAGTCCCGGAAGGGACGTCCTTGCTAAGGGGTGCTTACAGTTTCCTCTGGGAACTGATAGAACCTATCAGCTGGCCAGTTTGGATATGGACAATTCTCTAAGCCACTTAAAGTTGTGATCACCTCTGTTATCCACATTTAAGAATAGGCAAACTCCCCCTCCAAGCTCTCTCTCGTTTCCGGCGCTGGGACAGGTGGCTGCAGGGCCCGAGCAGGGCCCAGTGGGCCCGGCCAGGCCCTGCTTGGGCCAGGCTGGGCCGGGCCACGGCCATCCTGAAGCCATGGACCTGTTCCA
>NW_008240037.1:3204720-3244626 GCF_000691975.1 Corvus brachyrhynchos
AGAGATGGACCAGATGAGGACTTTTGCTCCAAATGGGAAAGGAGAAAACCTCAGTCCGTAGAGATGAACCAGATGAGGACTTTTGCTCCAAACGGGAAAGGAGAAAACCTCAGTCCCTAGAGATGAACCAGATGAGGACTTTTGCTCCAAATGGGAAAGGAGAAAACCTCAGTTCCTAGAGATGCTCCCAGAGATAGTCCTAACGATGAAGATGATGAAGACCCTTTGCTCCCAGGGAAGGAGAAGGGCCTCTGTTTTTGTTTCTGAACGGCTCAACCTTAAAATTGTACCCCAAAAAACTTCAAGAGTGGACCCTCGAAAGCAGTTGCGGGAAAAGCTGCAAGTCGGGGGAAAGGACTCACACGCAGGCAGAGAGACTCCTCTTCCTAAATGGACTGCACAATATTTGGAAGTGGGCGGCTGTCTCGTTGTGATAATGTTTTCATAGCATGAGCAAGAAGAGACTTCTCTTTCTAAATGGACTGAACAAGGTTATTATGGAAGTGGTAAACAGACTGAACATCTTAAGGGTTGTCTTTGAACATTGTCAGTGGGAGAAGGGAGGAAGGTGGGGGGAGGGAGGAGAGTTCTGAAGGTGGTATAATTTTTTTTTTCTTCTTTTAGGTCTGTTAATAAAATTCTTTATATTCTTTCAAGTTTGGTGCCTGTTTTGCATTTCTCCTAATTCTTATCTCACAGCAGATAAACAGTAATGAGTATTTTGGACCAAACCACTACACATGGCTTGGTACTTCTGCAATTGCAAAAAAATCTTATCTGAAGCCTTTATTTGTTCAAAGAAGCTTTTTTCCCCGCAACTGCATCCTTTAGTGTAAGCTGTGTGTGTTTGAAGACACATGTATCTTGAAAACAGATTAGCAGAAAGGTATTACAAATATCATCTTCTGTATATGAAATGCTCTGACTGTCCTAGTGCACAAGACTCTGGTAATTCAAATTTCAGTTAGAGACCTCTTAAAAGCACAAAGTAAAACTGTAGTTAGAGAGTTAGTATGTATGTTAAATTACTTTGCTATGGTTCTGTACCTCAACTTCTATGGTACAGAAGTTCTATGTACAACTTTTAGGCTGTATCTGTCTCAAAACACTGCCAGTCTTGTAAGAATAAGTTTCAGAGTTCTCTGTATCACTTATATCCTAAAAATAAAGGCAGTCACAGTTTTCTAAAATATGCAGTAGTGTGCAGAGTTAAGTTCAAACCAAAATAAACTTTTCTGTTTTCATGAAAGGTGATGGAAACAATATCAGTAACCACCACTTTCTAAGTCTCATAAGTAGATATAATTATTATTCCAGTTTAATATCCAGTCTTTGAATATTAAACATATCACAGCTTTTTTGAAATCTATTAAAACTCTTATACAAAATTCTAAAAAATTATTGCTTGAAAAAAAATATGTCTGTGGTCAATCACCCCTCTGCTGTCTGAAGTGCTGGGAATTCATGACCTTCTGTTTATTTCTGTCTCTGGAAATGAGTGATTGGTGTGCAGGAAGATAAATGATGAGGACTTACAAAAACGCTAAAATATCTGTCTCTGCAGGCAGAAGCTCTTTTTACGAACTTCTGGAAAGTGCTGAATCAAAGTCTGACTCGATCCATGTGAAAATGAGTTAGAGATCCTCTGGGGTGAAAATATGATTCTAGTTTCAATTATTACTGATATTATCACTTGGTTACTCCCTGAGGAGGTCTTACACTTCAGGACAGCCTGCATTTCATTCATTTTTTTTCCAGATCTAAGTTCTATTTGGAACTTTGGAAATGTGAGAAACAAAACCAGATAGATCTGAAAGTATCTTGGACTTTGGAAATGTGAGAAACAAAACCAGATAGATAATTTAAATATTTCTTAATTTAAAAACAAACCAAAACCAACCAGTCTAACAAGCAAAAAATGAAACCAAACAAACCAGCTAAAAAAAACAACCCCACATTATGTCACATAACAAATCAAGGCCATGAAAGCAAAATACTTCATGCAAAAGCAAAATTTATGATAAGTTCTTCAGTATTTAGGCATGCTAGAGGAAAGAGTCCATGGTAAGTTCCACGTAGAATTTTAGCTTTTGCTTTGCATTTCTGCTGTTGGGGATTTAAATTACAAACTTGATGTAATTTTTATGAAGGCTGTCATTGAACTTCGATTTTTAGGTAATCCATGTCCCTGAGCTGCCCAGCTTCCTGAAAGTGCCAATTATTGATTATTTGTCTCAACAAGAGTAAAATCTGCTGGTTTATCCAAACCTATTCCCATTTCTTTCATATGCCTCTACCACTGTTTTCCAGATGACTACACCAGAACCATCACAGGCCAAAAGACTGTTATTACAAAACTTTCAAAATTCAATATATATTCTTTGAAGGGGACAAAAGGACTTCAGGCACTGACATTTTTATTGATGTTTCTTTTGAACTTGGTAACAAAAGTAACCATGGATTTCACAACTTTTTTTTTTTTACCCAGAAGGTTGTCTTTTTCACAGAACTATGAAAAATTTCATTAACCCTCAATCTGTTAATGTCAGTATTGTCATAAAAATAAATTTTAAATTACTTGTTATATAAATATTTCTTATCAGCAACACTTTCTAAAATAGAGAATACAGCCCAAGAAGTATGAAGACGTTAGCCAGTACTGGAGGAACTCTATGCTTAAAAATTACAATGACTGTAAGTCCTATTTTCAACCTTCAATGACTAAGATAAAACAGGAAAGCTGATTTTTCCCAGAATATCCAGGCTTGACTAGATCAAAGGTACAGTGATTCTGTTTTCTGTCTCGGAGGGATGAGGAGGGTGAGGGCAGATGTATCTCGCATGCAGGTAAAGAAGATAATTTAAAAAACCAACCAAACAAAAAACAACAAGAAAACACATCTGCTTAAGATTTTCAAAACAATGTCTAGAATCTAGTACTGAGCTGCTTTCACACTCAAAGTTCTGCTTTTCACATGAGGGGTCTGGGTGCACAAAGAGTGCAGAACCTGCATTATTGGCTGGGCTAAAGATTCATCAGACACTCCCAGGAGCACAGAGTTAGTTGGCACAGCTTTAGTATTTATCTCGGTTTTTGTCACATCCCTTTGCAAGAAGCTGTCAGTTGTATTGTCAGGGCAGCAGACTTGGCTAGGAGCCTGGCCCATAGCCAATTATCATACCAGCATGTACTGAAAGGCCTCTTTTTGTATAAACAACTTCAATTTAATCTGCTCCAATTCTGCTTATGTCCTGAAGTTTCATTCTTGCAATCCCATACTCAACAGTTGCTAGATTTTGTTCTTGTGACATATTTCATGATCCTTACTCCACTACATGACTATTCACTATATGACAAGAAGAGTTAATGTTCAAACACTGTGGTGATGTGCTGATTTAGTTCATCTGCAGAATTGTCTTGCAAACAAACAAGAAATTGACACCTAAATTGACTAAGTGCAATTTTAATAACATATTTCATTGCAACTGTCTTTTATTACTGTGTGCTATATTTTTAAGCATGCAGGATCATCCAGAGCCATACAAAAAATAATTCTGTGAATTTTTTGAATGATCCCACTTTTGAGTGGCTCCGACTGGTAAAGAATGGATGAAATTTCACAGCAGCATAGGGAAGAAATCGTAGCTGTCACTCAGTTTGCCCCAAATAACATCAGTAATAATCTCTGAAAATAGCTTTTTCTATAGCTCATCTTGCAAATTAGCATGTCACAGGATTCCTGAAGAATCTAAATAAGAAAAATAGGCATGAATTCAGGCCCAAGAATCATTGTATAAAGCAGAAAAACTCTTAGTGGTAAGCCAGCAGCAAAACTGTGTGCCCAAATACATTCAGTTAAACATTCAAGTCCACATTCTCTCATGGACTCATTCTTTTAGGGTGCTGAACTAGGCTGCCAGAAGTTTATATTTGCACCCTGAGAAATCCAGTTCCAGAATTAAATTGCTATGGTGATTTTAGATTGCAAGGTAAAATTTTAGACTCACTAAATTTGGGCCAAAAATCATTGGTTAGAGCAGAAGCTACATGCCCACCCCCAAGATACTATTTTTTTATTAACTTAGAGTCTCAATAGTTATTTTTACCAGTGTAAAATGAGTACAGCAGATTCATGGAGACTAACCCAACTTTTCATGCATCAAGGAGAAATTCAAGGTCAAAGGCAGTAAGGAACCTTCTGACATCAGAAAACCTCTGGAAGCTCTATGGAACTGGAAAAAGACAGGAAAACCAATTTCTCTGTTAAAGCAGTGTCATTGAAGTGGATTTCAATGAGGCAGACATACCAAATTGAAACCTGGTCATTTGCCTTATCATTGCTGTCCTATTTTTCTTCTCCAAGCACCCTGAAGTTTACTTAAAATAGCTATGTTGTTCTGATTAAGGGTCAAAGGAAGGAATTTCAACATGCACACTGCATGTTCAAATATTTGCTCACTTCTGTTAAGGGAAAGCAGTGAATGACTTCTGTGTATGTGTTTTAGGTAGTGTACAATATTTGATCTTCAGGATTTATTTTGCATTAATAGCTTTAGGGGGCTTATACTCAATATTTCTGCTCACTGGAGTTGTTGGCTTACTTGTAAACCTATAGGGCTTTCATCTGGTTCTTCCTCAGTTATCCAGTGTGTTTATTTGGAATGATCTACCAAGTGATATTTTATTGTGTAATTTAATAGCAGAGGCTAAATTTCCCATTTATTTTGAAGGTATAGCTCTCTAGTGAGAGAGCCATGTAGTTGTTACCACAGCCTTTCCAAAGACTGAATTCATGAATATATGTGCAATGTTTAGATATTCATTACAGAGGACAACTTAATCATCCAATATGAGCCTGGGAATTTGTTATAATTTTAGAACCAAGTCTTATGGGCTACACCCAAACAGATTGTTTTATTGGGTGTCAAACCCCAAAGAGCCCATTTAAATTGTTTTGTCTATGTATAATGGTCTCTAGAAACTAGACTACAAAGTCTGATTTCTTGGCCTCTGGGAATATTATGCTAGCAAAATCAATGTCCAGGCTTTCCATCTCATGATGAATATAAGAAAATTCTCAAGTAAAAGCTGAGTCTTTGCTTTTCAAATAGACTTGAGTTTCATCTCATAAAAATTTTACATGGCCTCATTAACAGCTGAAAATTATTTTTCTATGCAGTTAATGCTTTGATATTTAAAAAAAAAGTCTCTTGTAAAAAGCCACCCTGAAGGATGCCTCTCCCTCTGTGGAACACTATGTTATTTCATATGAAACAAATGAAAAAGCATTCTTCCTTGTAACAATTGGAAAAGCCAGATGGAATCTTCTGTAAAATTCAATTCCCAAAAAGCTGACCTATTTTTTGACAGATAACATATTTAATGAAAGAAATTAATTCACAGGATTCTGTTTTTCCTGTAACAATATTTGCTCAGTCTTTACACCATTTATGGCTTGCTCTCTGTCTTCTTTCCATTTAGTTAGGTAATAGATAAATGTAGAAAACAAAAGCTAAGAACCTTTCATTCTGGCACTAACAGATGGCAACAGTGGATAAAACACCATGAATAAAATAGAAAAATTTGGTATTTCTGCTTGCTAACTGCACCATAGCCAAATATCACAAGATTCAGTATTCATAATTATACAAATCTAGACCCTGTGAGGTACACAATCTCTGACCAACATTAACCACTTTGTAAATTGTAAGAAAGTTCTTGCTATAAAGAGTATGAAACTATTGCAGATATTGTCCAAGTCTAATTTGATCAACCATTAGTTTCTATTTCTGGTAATCAAGAATTCTGAACACTAGGAAAAATGATGAACTACCAATTCAAGTCTCCTTCCAAAGCTAACAGCATGGCTTAAATAGGTTAACATTTTTAGGAAAACTATCGTATGGTTTTCTGTTCCATCACTACCTATTTTTTGTGGGGTATTACCAATCTTAAAAACCTTCACATCCAAGAATCCCCATGTATAGGAAAACATTCCAATCATATACATGTCTTGTACACTGGAATCTAATTTTGGTTTCTCTCTGTACTTCTATATCAAAAGAATCAGGCAGTGTAACTTAAAAAAAAATAAAAAGAAAAGCAGACTCTAGTATAACTTCAATTTATCAAAGTATCCTAACTCAAATTTTCATTCTTTGTCACAAACTTTAGAAAGAAGCTATCCTTTGGAAGCCTGAAGCAGCTCCAGCCCACACTTCCTCTCTCCTAGTTGCCGTTGCTAACCTGTGCAGTACAAAGGGGAGTCAGGACAGGAGGAAGGAGAAGTCTCATTTTGTTGTCCAGAGGTAGGAAAAAGACTTGGAGATAGGAGCTGGGTTTGCACTCCAGGCTTACCTCTCGGGGTTATTTCCCAGAATTGGAAAATAATTGAGTTTGGAAGGAACCTCTGTAGAGAAACTCCAGGACCACCTGGAGTCCAGATTGCTTTTGAGTATCTCCAATAATGTGCTAGTGCTCAGTCACCTTCACATTAAAGAAAAGTTTCCTCATGTTTGGAACCACCCATGTTTCAGTTTGTGCCCATTGCCACTGGGCACCACTGAAAAGAACATGGCTCCATCCTTCCCTGAGGTGGAGATGGGATTGACCAGCCTGTAGTTTCCTGGGTACTTTTCCTTACACTTTTTGAAGATACAAGTGACATTTGCTTTCTGGCAGTCCTTGGGCATTTCTCCCAATTGCCATGACTGATCAAAGATTATCAAGAGTGGCCTCATGATGACATTAGCAATCTCCCTGAGCACTTGTGGGTGCATCCTATCAGGTCCCATGGATTGATGTATGTCCAGTTTGCTTAAGGATTCTCTGACCTGATCCTCCTCCACTATGGGTACATCTTCCTTGCACCAGACTTTTTCCATGGTGTCTGAAATCTGGGATTGCTGATGGACAGTCTTGCTAGTACAGGCTGAGACAAATAGGACATTTAGGGCCTTTGCCTTTCTATGCTCTGTGTAACTAGGTCCCCTGTCTCAGTGAGCAATGGGTCCATACTACTCCTACTCTACATTCCCTACTCTTCCTTTTCTTACTTGAAGCCCTTATTTTTGACATCCCTAGCCAGATTCAATTACATTTGGGCTTTAGCTTTCCAAACTTCATCCGTTGGATGCTTGGACAATGTTTCTGTATTCCTCCCATGTTACCTCTCCTTCCTTCTACCTTCTCTATGCTTCCTGGGTTTTTTTTGAGTTTGGCCTTGTTTGTCCACACAGGAGTCCTGGTATTTTTGTGTGCCTTGATATTCTTTGGGATAGAGCTCTTTAGGGCTTGAAAGATGAGGTTTTTGATTTTGCTTAATGGAGTGTATATAAAATCCACAGAAGGGAAAAGGGAAAAAGCCATTCCTTACCTACTGACTTACCTACAAAAAACACATTCATGTGTGCGAGGCACAGTCCTAGAGGTACTTGGCTCACTTTGCAAATTACACCACCTGCAGTGTTCCTCCAGCCTTTAAACAGAGGAAGTTCGGAGTGCAGGTTTAAAGTGCCTCATCTGCCTAAAAATTGATGCAGACAATTTTAAATATTTTAAAATATTTTTTAAACCCATATATCCCTAAGATTAGGTGCCTTATAGCACTTCAGTCAGTTAAGCTTGGGGACTTTTAAATGTATGTTTAGATATTCTGTTGAACTGGAACTCTAAAAAACCTTATAAAAAGGTGGACAACACCTTTTAGAATTTGTCCTCATTTGTACATTGTACAGCATTTTTATGCCTGTTTTGTATGAGTCTCATGATTAAATAAGCCACAAAGCAATAACAAATAAATTCTCTTTTTTGTTTTTGAACTTGCGATCGAGAGATGATTCATGGTAGTTCATTAATCAGGCTGAGTTATTTATTTCACTCATTTCTAAGACTCATGTTGTAATGAATCCTTCACAAGAAAAACACATACTGCTTATGTTATAACTGTATGTGCTTAAGAGGGTGTTTGTGCTTTGCTGTTGCTTTTTAATCATCTTTAAATTTACTACTTCTTGTAATGGACACTTATGTATTTATAATAGTATTCTGTTTACTCCTTAGATTATTCATGCCTGAGTGCCCTTACTGTAGAAAAAGATTTAATGAGCTTCAGGAGGATGGCACTGTAAAAACAGGAAAAATATAAAACAAGTTGCTGCATACTAATGTAAGCCTCTAGCTAAAACACATTATCCAAACCTGTGATGACAGTCCTCCTATGGCGTACCTCATTTTTCAATTGGATACATTTATTCCTAATTGTAGAGTATCTCCTTGCCTAATGTCTTTCTAAACGAACCACACTGTAGCTAAGCATTTCAACAAAGCACACTCTAACCTGAATCTTTTATATGTAACAACTCCATGTATTAGCAGGCTCTTCTATTTCACATTCTGGCTTTCAGAAAATTCAGCTGTTTTGTCATGGTGACAATGGACAACTGCCACAATGAAATTCAGTCTTCCCATATTCTTGTTTGAATTGGATGCATAATCCTATAATTTGCTTCAATTGCTTTTATTCGGGAAAACACAGATTTCACTTAGTTGTGTCTTTTTGGTAAAATACATTATTGTTCCTACCAGTTCTAACTTTATAATTAATCTTCACAATATTTTATCTAATTGTGTTCTCAGAGAACTCAATAACTTTCTTTTTGCTAAAAAAATGTGAAATCAGAATGTCCAGTTTGCCACAAAACTGAAATCTATTTATTTACACACGTGTTTTATATTTCCTATTTAATTCCTTCTCTCACTCACCTGCAAGGATTTTGAAATTTCTTGACGTTTTTTCTATTTTCTATTTGTGATCTGTAGGATTCCTCAAGTCTTCCCTGCTCTTGGTAGTGCCACACAGTATCCTGCAACTGGCTTCTAAAGTACATTAAATATGTTATCACAGCAAATCCTTTGATCCTGCATTATTGAAGGCTCAAAAAAAGTTTTTTTCACTTCCTGCTCTATTAATCAGGCCTCTCATCCTGCTGTCTTTGAAATGTAAAGTTTTTCTCCACTGACTGCTAAACAAAAATCTTCACAATGCATGCTGTAGCTTCACCTGTTCTTAAATTCCTTTAACTTTCTCCTGTTTCCTTTTGACTCAAAAATTTTGCAAACAAAGAAAAATGAACAGAATGAAATCACCTATACAGTATTCTCATCCACCATCTGTTGATGTTATTGCCTGTCTCTTCTTATTTCCAAAGGCTCTTTTTAATTGTCTTATCCTGTGGTAAAACACATTGAGATTGAGGCTACCCTATCCCTTGCCCTGGATAACCAAATACTTCTTCCTCCCTTGCACAGATAGGCTGGCATTGTGCATCTCAAAAAACAATGCCATTAAATGCCTGGAAGTAAAAGTGGGAGTTTTAGCTATTACTTGAGTTTGATACAAAATACAGTGTGCTACTTTTCACTTTTAAAGGTTTGTGTATACATCTAGAGGCTGCAGAGAAAGGCCTTTACTCCACATCATCATTATACTGATCCAACAAAAATAGCTTACATAAATTAATATAAAGGTAATTAAGTTTAAGTAATGACATAAATGTTGTATAATTCTTCATCTTCCATTTTAAGTAGATCTGGAACAGCTCATGTTGGTCCATGGGTAAAGATATCCCAGAGATGCCAAAGCCAAAGTTTAGCCACAGAAAAGCACAAAATTGAGGGTTCTATCCTCTACCCCATGTGCTGGAGACCTTGTCAGAGTTTTGTGTGATTTACAGCCTGAATCCTAAGCATTTTTACAGTGATCCATTCATGGTCCTCTGAAAAAGGTCAGTACCTCTGTGAAGATATGCTTTCAGAACAGAATGCCCGTTTTCTAGGAGGAAAGCTGACAGTATGGGGTGCTACTTCCATGTAATGCTACTGCAGGATTGCTTTATATGGCCACACAAAATTAGTCCAGGGCCAGAGAACCCACAAGCTGAAGTAGTCTCATGCTATTGCTCTCAAGCCATCAACAGAGGAATGTCATGCATCTATCTCACTTTTAAGTTTCTGATACTTCCCCTCCATAGGTGAAAAAGAGTTTAATCCCCAGGGTCCCTTAGCATCCTTGAAAGTGGTTATGAGAAGAACTGTGTGAGATGAGCTACTGAAAAGGGTTTTTTATTACCAGGCTCATATCTAATAACTTTATCATGGATGCCTACACTGTGCTAAGCCTTTAGAAAACTGTAGAAGAGACACGACAATATCAGTAGCATAACGAACAGGCAATTGATAGGACTCAGGAGACCAATGTTTACTGTTGACCTTCTAGCAAGAAATTTAAACTCTGTGCTTTAGCCTCTTCCTCTGTAAAATGCAGTCTTGACAGTTATCTCCCCTGGAAGTGTTTTCAGATCAGTTGGTAAAATCTGAGTTATTAACAATTGCTTCTGTGCAGCAGCATGGGGATCAATGTGCCCTGTGTGTGCAGGTTTCAACATCCTGAGTTTCTTTGCCGCTTCCATTAGTCACCATGGGCCATTGACATCAAGACTGGTTGAATAAATTTGTGCTAAAAGTAAAGACACCTCTGGCTGCTTTGCTTTCTATCTTTGTGCTTTCTGATTGTTCCAGTTTGGCCAAATTTAGAAATATACTTGTGCTTTCTGATATACGATTTTCCTCCTTCCACACTACTCACAACAACGCAGCCAGACTTGGAAGTAACTGTAATGACAAATGACTTCTCAGTTGTCATTTTAACTGGTTTTGACTTCTACATACATTTAATGCATTCAACAAAAAAATCTGAGTAAGAAGATTTAATCACAGGCTAGATGGCAAATCCACTGCTTTCCTCAGAACCAGCTGTATTAACAGGAAGGAAAAAACAGAATATGGTGTCACAAGAACACAGCCTTTTCCTTCACTTCAAAGCTTCGCTCTAAAATTCTTTTCTATTTCTCATCTGGGAATCGGGGAGTTTTAACAGATGAGGAATGGTTATTTATAAGTCACAGAATAAATTATAAACATAACCTACAATTGTAAGTGTTTTAATTATAGGGGAAACCAGCCACGTGTGCAGGGCTATGCAGATAGATATTCCAAACAGAAATGCATTATTGCAATAGTTTCTAGGACATCCTGTCTTGGGCAATAGAGAGTATATTTAAATTATTAAATCATGGGGCACAATGGGAATAGATAAATAGAATAAAAAAGCTGGTGCTGAGACCCTTACTGGCTAAAATACACTTTCTTTTGTTAAGAAAAAAAAATCATTTGGGGTTCCTTTCAATCTGATCCCAAACATTACTTTGGTAGAAGCTTAAATGCACTGAGTGCATCTTGGAGCATTTCTTCTGCTTTACCATCATCTGAAGGGAATTCCAACTGTCTGCCCAAGGTCTGGTCTGTCATGTGAAATTCCAGAAATCATCACAGAACACACCATCCTCAATTTCTTTGTTAAAATGTTACAGAAGTTTTGAACTTCAGACAGTGGTTCTGCATAAAATGATAAAATAAAGTCTGTATCGTCTGGTTTGGTGGTCCCAGCCTACCTTCTCTCTCTAACAGCACAGAAGTCCTACCCAAGGCCATGAACTGCAGCTAAATGCGTCCCTGGCCAACTGGTGGTCAGTCACTGCTCAAATGCACAACATAAGAGGGCACATTGTACTGAGTTGTTTTCTGATTGCTTAAGAAATGCCTTTCTGGTTGACAAACAAAATAAAACCCAGCTGTTAATTTTAAAGTGTGGATTTTCTCCTGGTTTTTTTTTTTTAACGAGTCACAACACTAGTAAATAAAAGTCATATTTCAGTGCAGTTCTTTAAAAGACTTTTTATAACAAAAGGCAGTTCCTTCCTGTAAATTTAATTTATTACCTACATTCCTCTTGCTTACTAATGCTAACCTGTTTTTATATCAATCAGTGGTCTTTTCAGTATCAGGGCATCTGATAGCTGCCCTAGTGTTGATAATGATTTAACAACCCAGTATGTTGATACCTTCTAGTTCTGATGGAAGAACGAAAGAAAGTGTCAAAGAAGTGAGAAACAGATTTTTTTCTGGCAAATCAGGCAGCTAAAGCTAAAGAAGTCAATAATTAAAAGAACAGATAATTGAATATGTTGAGTTGGACTGGTACAGAAGAGAAACTCAGTGAATCCTGTGCAGAAAAGGCAGAGACAGCATATCTGACCCTCCTTCCTATGTGCAAAGAACACAGAAGAAAACTAGTCATTCTTCAGCATGTATCACAAAAATCTGTCCAGCCACAATGAAAATTACCACAATCAGAAATATCTTTTCACTGAAACACATTTTGAAATAGAAAGAAAACTTAAAAAGCTCTTTTGTAGAAACAACTTTTTTGTTGCAATCTATGATTTTAGTATCTAAACTGGTGCAGTTTGATTTCTATTTGTGAGGAAAATGCTTAACTGCAAAATTGAATGTTATATTAAGATAGTTTTATAGGCAGTCATGGCAATTATTTCACTAACATTAAATCATCTGCTGCTGGTTTTTTTTTCCACATGATATTTTTGTAGGCTATCTTTGAAACATTTATTATTCCTAAAAAAAGCCCTGATGAAGTGATCTGGACAGGAGAATATATTTGTAATCAAGCTTGCTTTTGGCTAGTATCTGCAAGATTTTATTTAATCCAAGTATAAGAAGTACAAAGCCCATCTACAAAAAGTAATATCTTTTTCTACTTTGGACATGATACGTAAAATATAAGGTGAATCCTAGTAATAGACAGAATTTCTGTGGAGCCCATAGCTGCAGAAATCTTTTTCCATAACATGAGGAGCCAGAGGTCATAATTGTTCGTCTCTTGGACCTAAGTTAGAAGCTGAGTACTTTTTAAAGCACTAACTCACTTCCCCAACAATACTAAGGGTACACTGTGCTAACCATGAGAGCTCCACTTTCTACCTCTCATTACTAATGGTCAAAACTGTTAATGCATTCCCACTGGATCACTTTTATGGCCAAAGCACTATCAGGATACAGGATACTGCTTCACAGAGTTCTGCCAATGTGGAAGTGAAGTGTTACTGTGTGTTTCTCACCAAATTAGATCTCCTGTAGTTTTTTCCTTTGAGCATCCTGCAAAATTTCAGAGCAATACACTGCATTGTCTCAGTTAAAATTACTGATTCCCATGATAATTTTGATATGAGCACTTCTAATGAATGAATGTAGTTTTCTGAACTACAAACCAAAGAAATTGTGGTCAATTAATCTTTAAATGCATATTTCATGTATTGGACAGCTGAGAAGAGCTGAGTTGCATATGTGTGAGTACCACAGAGTTCATCACTCTACCAAGGGCTGGGACAGAACTGAGCAGTGGGGTCTTAGGGCAACCAATATCAGCTGTTGGATGTTCACCTGGGAGTTCAAAGTATTCAGCAGTTTCCCAGTTACCACAGCACCACTGCCAGTTATAGGAGCTGCACTTGATCTACTTGTAGATGTATGTAGGACACACAGGTGGATCACCTGTGATTTTGGTCTTGCTCATTGGTGTCAAGGAGAGTCTTGCCTACAAAAGAAGTATAGGATCATCCTACACCAGTAATGATCCATGGAGTTTATTTTCAAATGTGTGAAATAAATATATTAGATTTGGCTCAGCCCGAGAATAGGATGCATGCTCATTAGACAGAGGGGACTAGAAACACCCTAACATCCTTGCTGTCAGAAGCCCTTCAAATCCTTGCTATTCAGGGTAATCAGGATACAGGGAGGGATCTGGAGTAGCTTCTTTTAAAAGTAAATGTTGTGTGGCTGTAGATCATTAAAAAAAAAAAAAGTCATATACAAGGTTCTATGAAAATTAGTTTACAACATTTTAACTATATAAACAATGCACTATTCCTTTCCAATTTTAAATAGAAAACTTTCACTTACTTTATATTAGCATTATATATGCCAAATCAGTACAAGTATAATCCGCATTCTCCTTATTAAAAAATGAAGTTATTACTAAGACTAGGCATTATTTAAGATTTTCATTTAAAAATACCAAAAACCCTAACTTTGAAATACAAAGCGTCAACAAACTACACATCCTTAATTATATTTTAATTTATTTGAATTTGAAAGGAATAAAAACTTTGATACAGCTTTTCTCATTCAGTGTCCTTGAAGTGTTTGTAACAATGGAGTGGCTTGCTGCTTTGATATTGCTGCCACTTATAACAGAATTATCAAAACTCAAGCCTTAAAAATGTAGTTATTTTCCTCTAAAGTTAACAGTATAATCACTTTAAAAAAAATATTGCCATTTAAATGTAATGCAGTGGATATTTTTAATATAATGCACCATTAAAGAAGAAACCAAATCAAAATTTAAAAAATAG
Source organism: Corvus brachyrhynchos (assembly GCF_000691975.1). Taxonomy (NCBI): domain Eukaryota; kingdom Metazoa; phylum Chordata; class Aves; order Passeriformes; family Corvidae; genus Corvus; species Corvus brachyrhynchos. Next base: position 3,219,052 of record NW_008240037.1, read on the forward strand.
CCTTTGCTTATTTCTAAAATATACTCCATTATCCAGAAAGACTTAGAAGAAAAGTAATTTGAAATTATTTGAGAAGCAAATAATTAAAAAAAGGAAAAGCAATGCAAACTGACTTCATAATACCATACTTCATTTCTATTCAGTCGTATAAATTCTTCTCTTTTTTTTTTTTCTATTTCTTGTATATTATGTTTTGCTGGCGACTTATTTGTCCCAATTATAAACTCCTATGCTGCACTTTCTCCATGTTCTTTCTTGCAGAAATGAGTGTGTGAAAAGTTTTATTTAAGGTCATCAGAAAAAAAATAGCAAGATGCCCTATTTGAGTTTCTCATTTTCTAGTTATTTATGCTGTTTGCCTTATTTTATGAGAACACCATAACAGAAATATTTTTCAGGTTCAAACAATATCTTCTAAAAATTTCTCTGGAATAGAGCTGCAGTGGTTCATCCCTTCTGAGTCACTCATGGCTTCTAAACACAGCAAAAATTGACCCTCTTGATTTTTGTTAGTCTCATTTTCAAGTTTCCTAACAATTCCATTGCACTGAAATATAGGTGGTGGTGGTGGGTTTTGGCAGGGGAAGAAGGGAGTTGGAGTTTATTCTGTTTTGGTTTGGTTGCATTTTTTTCACAAAACATTGGATAGCCTTTCTATGAAAAGATAACTATTTCCTTGTATCAAGCAGCACCAAATATTTATCATCAATGTCTTTTTTCCCCTTCTCTGAATCAATATCCTACAGTAATTCACAGTCTTTTCTACAGTACTTGGTCAATTATTTTCCATTCCCCACTTGAAAGTAGAATTTCATATTAAAGAAGTTATACCTTACAAATGTGAATGTTCTGCATTTGTAAGAATGCAGAGAAGAAGGGGTGGGGAAGGCAGACAGAGTGAAGGGTTTTTTGGTGGATCTCAGTAAAAAAGACCCAACAAAAATGTCATACTAACATAGCTGGTTTAATAAGATAGAATACAAAGATTGATATAGAAACAAAGTAAATCTTGCATCCCATCAGGTTCTGGGAAGCACACTTTCAAACAGACCACAGATGGATTTTCCCCCACTATGCAGATCCCATCTGTGAATATGTTCCTTCTCCCTTCCATGCTGTAGTGCCTTAAATTTTGTGTAACAAGTAAAGCCATGCATCTTCTCCTGACAGGCTGGACTGTTATCTCTGTCATAACGTCACCAGCATGCAGAACAGACCCATATGGGCCACTCCAAGAGATTTCCTTACAGCAGCTGGTCATGCTTAAACACAGGACCCGACACAGCAAACACGGCCTGGCTAAGATCTAACTCCTCAAATACAAGGTCTTCTGCAAGACTCCAAATATAATGAAGGACCCTGAGTTTTGTACTGATGATTTCAGACCGTTCCCCTAGTTTTATCAAAATAATACTCCATGAGAGCACCCAAGCCAACTATTCAAAAGTTGCCATGGCCTTCTATTCATAATGCTCTCATTCATTCACCTAGGTGAATAAGCATCATCTCCGAGGAAAGAGAGACATCACCTTTACATACAGTGCTTTTATGTCAACAGACACATATATAGGATGGTCTTCCCTGTCTGTCAAGAAAAATCAGAAAACCCACTTTCTTATTTATCACTTTTTGTTTTTAGTGTGATGGGGTAAAGGATACAGAAATGTGTTCATTTTTTCTTTTTGCTTTGTAGTGACTAAGAAAGAAATCAAAATAAGTATTCAGCTGGACTACAAAAGAATTCACTTGCTTTCTTAACATCTTGAGCTTCATTAACTTTCTGTCCCTTCAGGAGTCTAAGAAAGGCTACAGATACCCGTAAAAGCAATCAGTCCCAGTAACAGAATTGCCAATGTTATTCTTGTTTTTCAGGCTCAGAATAGTTCTCTGTTTAGCACTCAGAGACTGTCAGGTACCACAATAAATAAATGCATAAGAAATGACATCTCTGTAATTTGACAAAATACAAGGCAAAAAAAACCCAGAAGAAATCTGGATTTATACAGCAAATTCTGTAGTTCTGCTGAGAGAATAAACAGTACAGAAAGAGGCTTAAAGTTTCTTCTTATTGGGTGTAAATGTGTGTATTAGCCATTAAACTTCTGCTGCTGAAAAAGATGTCAAAAAACACAAACATGAAATGGAAAAGTAGCATGTGCATTTCCATAATCCATTCCAATGTGAAATAAGGAACAGAATAGCTTGTTGTTTGTTTGTTTGTCTAGTTGCTTGAGGCTAGTGGTAAGGGTCCTGCAGCATATATTTAGTACTAGTAGAATCAAGAAACAAGGCCAGCATGTATTTTATGTACACGTATAAAAACATAGAGAAAATAATAATAAAAAAACCTTAGGAATGAAATGGCATTGAATTAAAACATACACCTTTACCTGCAATATCAACAGCATCAAAAGATATTAGAAATTAATGTAGAGTGCCATATAAACTACTAAAAAAAGATGTGGATTGTATAATTCAAAGAGAAAGAAAAGAAAGAAAATTGTTAGAACTGTAGAAGAGAATGGGTAGTGTAAGTCGGTTACTTAGATGTTTCCACATACCCTCTCAAAGCATAAAGATATATATCAGGTGCGAAAATGAAAGAAAACATGTATCCTGTTAAGGATCCATTTCATTCTCTCCCCTTCAAAAGAACAATTTTTTTCCAGGACAGAAAAATTCCAGTATTTCACATGCTTTTGCATAGCCAGTTTTTTGATACTTCATTTTAGTTCTGCCCATCCTCACACCTACACATCACCACTAGCTCCATGACTAATGAAAAATTTAGCAATTAAAGGACTGCCTACTGCGTGTAATCTGAAAGCTATTTCTGTTACATGCAATGGTAACAACACAAGGAAACCTTTCATCCAACTGTAGAGCAGCATGATCAAAATATAGTTAGCCTGGGAACCAAGTATTTCATTGTTCACCTTGCTTCACATACCTCTGAACTGTAACACTCCTTATGTGGGTATGTCCAGTTTTGTTAAAGTACCCCAAAAGAAAGCTTATATCTGTATTTTAAACAGTCTTATACAGTTATCATAGTCACACTGTGATAGGACATTCGTCTCCCCCAGTAGCATCTGTTGAAGACTAGAAACACTTTTATATTTTGGGACAATATTTTACTATACGTGGTCTGGACTCAAAAATAATTGAGCTGCTTCAACCCAGACTGACAAGATTCGTCTTTGCTTAGAAACCAGAAACAGAAAATTACAACTCAAGGGCTAATGAGTCACAAAATCATTACGTGAGATCAGGTTTTAAAGCAAAAAATATTTTGCAGCCTCAGTATCACTGTTACCCATGCAGGAATACAAGTTAGTAAAAACAAAGTTATAAGGCAGAAAAGCAGGAAAATCAAGATAGGCTGTTTTGAACCTATGCATCTGTAATAGCATCAACAAGTACTGCTTGTAGATCTTCTCAGCTGGAAAAAAAGAAAATGGAACTGTAACAGATTTTCTCCTTCAAAATCTATTCACGTTTCATTGTGGAGGCTTTCCATGAACAGCTTTAGTTTGTTTCAGCATGAAGGTATCAAATACAGCGTGAATGAAGGGAATGTTTAGACAGAAGCAGTAGCACAAACTCAAAAAAGATTTTGGTAGCTAATGTGGGGTGGAGGCTGAAATGCAAGTCTAATGCATTTATTGTTATCACTGTTCTGTGGGATTTATGCAAAAGTGGCAGACTCATACATATGGGGTACTTTTACTAATAGTATCTTTCACTCAAAAACACAGTAAGTTGAGTTACTTCATTCTGCTGTTTCTATATTCCATTAGTTTATTTTACCAATACTCAAACAACGGAATATATTTGCAGTGCCAAGATAACCCTTAGGTGATCTCTAGCATCATGCTAGAAGATTATCAGGAAATCAAGTTTCTCCAAAACAAACAAACAAGAAAGTACTGAATTTTCATTCCCTGGCTGAAAGAAAGGATTTCAAACATGACAGCAAATCAAAAAGAATCTCAGTCTTTTCACAGAAGGTTATATGATGTAGTAATGATATAAGGAGTGTTGAAAGGGAACTAACTAAATGACATTCATTTATTTTGAAGTTAAAAGAAAATGAAACAATTGGTATTTCCACTTCAAGCATCTCAAGCTAATATTATCTTTTAAAGCCCTCAAGCCCTGCCACACAGATGCAGAGCTGCAAAATTTTATAACTCAATCAAGACCCTTCTGTTCTCTCATTGAAACAAGAAAGGAAAATGGAACTCTGTAGGGGATGCAGAAATGAAAAGTTCAAGAAGGCCATCAGCAAAGTGCCTGCTAGTTCCTAAAATTTCCTTTACACATTTCTTTTCAGTTTGCAGAGTATACCCATAGAAAGATTCTCATTAAGCACAATTGGGCCTGCTCCTCAGCCTGCATGTGGAAGAGAAACATTTTAAGCATTCAGGGCAGCAAATTTCCCCTTCTTCAGTTGTTCAGGGAATATTTTCAAGCTAAGGTATCATTATGATGTCAGCCTAGATAGGAAGTACAATCATGAGGAACAAAACGTAATATTCCTTTTTAATGTACTAAAAGGAGAAGCTGCACTGCTGCTAAGTGTTAGATAACCCAGTATCTTGCAAGAAATGTTTATTCTTCCATTTCTCTAGACAAATCTACAATGATACAGGCACATTTTTTCAGCTCCCAAACAGTTGGGTGCTTCTATCCCAATCAGAAGTCCTTTTAATGACTTGGACATATCAAGTTATTTAATATCAAGGACTTCAGAAGTTTGTTTCAGAGTGAAAAGCTCCAAAAGAATGATAACGTTACACAGATTCCTGAAATATTAAAAGTTGCTTTGTTCAGAGATAGTATTTCCTTACTTCTGGGGCTGGCAGTTCCTAAGAAAGGAGCACCATGGATCATTAACTCCCTATGAGGCTATAAAAATATATAAATGGAGAAAATTTAAAATTTTGCATGAAATTTCTTCTTCCACTGCAATAACTTTCATGACTTTATTTCTAATTATAAGAATCTTTAATCACACAGATTAAAGGGAACAAAGGTGTGTCATATGCCAGAGTTTGCCTCAGGTAGTGACAATATATCTTTCTCTTGTGCTTCAAATATCTGACTGTTTTGGATGATTTTCAAGGACAGCAATTACCACTTTAATTCAGTTACTACCAGTAGTGCTGTGAGTTCAGAAGGGCCCAAATTACTATCAGAAAATATCCTCCATCTTATTTTCACTTCTTCTGACAACCAGATTTAATGGCTTTCACTTTATTTCTATGACTGCAAATATGGAGCTCATTTAAAAATTCTGTCTCAGTGCAAAGTTATCTGCATGTCAACCTATCAGTCTTTCAAACTATTTCATAAATTCCATTGCAGAGATGTCCAGTAAGTACAGAACTGCTTGCAGAACAGAGATTTCTCAAATAATGGATTTCTTCTCTGGTTTTAGATCTTAGATTGAACTTCAAAAAGAATTTTGTTTTATAGATTTTCCCAGTTTGCATTGTCACAAATCAAACCCATTTTTAGTCATCTCTTAGTAACCTCTAATCCCTTTTGCTTCTTATTTTTGTTCATTTCCATATTACTGAGTTCTGAGTCTCGTAACCTAAGGTTTTGGGTGCAACATGTCTACAGCAGTTTCAGATGATGTAGCCAGTACTATATGAGTGATCACATACATTACAAGCAGAGAATCTCTATTAATTAGAAAACCCCTTTAAGTCAGAGTTGTTACATTTATATTCAAGCACCAGCACCAAAATGGCTCGTGCAGAATAGCAAGTGATGTAAACACCTTCTTTACCTCAGAACCAGATCTTCATTGAGATGAGATATTCCCTTCACTTTCACAACTTTAAGGAGTTGAGCTCTAGTCTAGGCATGGCTTATGAAAAGAACACTGCCCATTGCAAAAGGCCAACTTTGCCTACTCTCAGCATCATAATCACCACCTATCCTCCGTGGGTCTTTCTCACCAGTTTCTGTAAACCAAGAAAGTCAGCATAGTATCTGGGAAAGGAATTCTTACAAATTTATTACAAGTAGCATAGTTCTGACAAAAGAAATGTTTACTCAACTTTTCTGCTGAAATTTTTAGGAATATGAAACATACATACAAATGTGAGAGCAGCACTATAATTTGTGTGACTTACACAATGACATGGGGATCAAGTAGACACAAAGACTACTGCTATGTCTGAGCATCACTGGGATGCACTTCTAGGAGGGAAACAGAAGCCTCTGCTCTCCCATTAACTGAGGATGTAAAGGACAGAGAGAAAGGTTTAAGGAAACAGCATGAAGAGATTATATAATAAATTCTGTCATTCTTAACTGTTCAATGCCGATACAAACACAGTTAGATCTTGAAAGCAGTGAATAATAAATAGGCTTGATAAAATATACAGCAAAAGCATAAGGGATATTCTGAAAAAAGAAGAGACAAGAAATATATTATGGCCGCTGAATTTGAAGAAAATAAAACGTAAGCAGAATTATTTAGTCTGGATTTTTTTTCCCTCTGATGAGGATTTTTAAATAGTCAGCTATATTTTAAAAATATTTTGATTGTGAAGTAGGAACCCATAGAAAGAGAGGATGAAAACAAGCAATATGGGAAATGAAGACAGGAGAACCTCTGAGCAAGTTGTGGGAAACTCTGTCTCTCCTGGAGGACTAGAAGACAAGGCTGCTTTCCTGCTCCCTTTTATTTAGTTTGGCAGCACACAAGTATGTCTAGTGTGACTGGGGTGGTCTAGGGTCTTATTATTAACATCTGTCCACCTGACACATCTACTATTAAAAGGTCATTCCAGCCTCTCAACCAGGAAGATTAAGGTACTCTAAGTGGGAGTATATGTCATTCTTTTTTGCCTGTGTGTTTTATTTTTTCTCCCTTGGCTACCAACCAGGACTGCCATTTTCCTATTGCAGCCATCCAACCCAAATGCATAACATGATGGCTCACATCACTACTCATGATAGACCACAACCCCCTCTTCCTGACCACACAGGTCAGCAAAGACAATTTGCATAAAGAATTGTAACGTCAAAAGCAGGTAACCTGTACTGATCTACCACCTCCACATTATTTTTATCTAGTTTTTCCTTTAGAAACAGAACAAGTCACTCACTACATAATAGAACTTGACTAACCTGAATTCAAAGGCATTGTGTGTCAAAACAGCACTTCTAATGAACTCTTGCTTGCTATCAAATTCTTCTACAGTGTACAATTGAAATTTCCACAGCTCTAAGGTTCCCAGTTAAATTGTTTCAGCTGTTCATCTTAAGAGCCACCCACTCATGAGTAAAAATGACTACTACAAAAATAAAATCCTGACAGAAAATTAATGAAATTCATAACTCCCAGCACAAAACTAGTGCTTTATTTTCAAGAGTAGCTTTTTTTCATTTACTATTTTACTCTTCCTCCATTAAATAAATATTAATTATGCTGTTTATCTATAGAACTGTTTCATTCTCTGTTACCCAGAGCTTTCAGTTGTGCTCGGATTTGCAATGAAGAGGAATGTTTTTAAGCAGAAATATATTTTTCCATATGACTTAAAGGTTACATAGAAAATAATTAAGCAGGCAGGAATCTGCCTGTATTTAATTATATCTATCAATCTGTCAGTCATACAGCATATACCTTTGTGTTCATTATATTATTTGATTGTGTTTGATGCTGTTAGGTTTCTAAACAGTATGTGCCATAAATAGTGTTGCCCATGGCACAAGTCTGTTGTGCAGTATTCAGGTCGCCCTGCACTAACCAGGTCAGCAGATTTGAAGTTGTCCTGTACCACAAATGGAAAAAAAAGATGTTGAAAACTAACCTTTCTAGTGCTGACCAGATATAGCAAAATAGTTGTGTCCCATAAGAAATGATCCCCATCAAACAACAGATTCTATGTACAAAATTTCTTGTTATGCTACATCCTTATTGGGATAAAAAAACATTTTACGAAAAAAATGAAGGAAGGATTTATTCCAAAGCCTGTTAGTGATATATGCAAAGAGCCTTCATGAGTCAGAATGCAAAGTTTGCTCCCTGTTAGCTTAATTTGTCAGCCAAGAGGTGCTCTCAAGCTCTGCTAATCAAAAGATTGAAATGGAGCTTTTGGGATCAGGCTGAGCCTATTTCTCAGAGATGAGAGAATTTAGTTGAGTTGCCAGACCAACTTTAATATCTTTCTTCCAAAATACAGTTAGTTTTGACCCTTTGCCACTCCAGCAGTGTGAAATCTCAGAACAATGCAAGACAAATTAGACATGCAAATGCCTATTAATAAGACAGACAGGTAGGTGTGTCTCTTTCAAAGGAAGATTACCATGGTTTCTCAAGGGCTTTATGGACTTCAGAAGCTTATTGCTGAAAATATAGTTTTCTAGTTATTTAAAGGTTAGATGACAAATCAGTGAGACAGTTGGCTGTATGAAGAATAATTTTTTTTCAAACAGATGTCTTCTAATGCAATGATTTTATCATCTAATATAATTTTTTTATTTGTTTTGTTTAGAAAGTTAAAAATATCACACATCTCTCCTCTTACTTGCTGTCTCATGTAATCACATGTAAATGTCCTTCAAAACACTCCTAGTGTATGTATTAAATTACATTTCATCCTCTTCATAATTCATGACTACCAGTTGTGATGTCTTCCTTAGAATGCCCTTTGTGTCCTCAACAAAACTAGTCAAATTGGCATTAGCACTTCCAATAACATAGTCTACAGGGGAATTATGCAAAATAGATATGCACCTATAGCTATGCTTAACTGGTAGAATCACAGGCTGGTTGAAATTGGAAGGGACCTGTGTGGGGCACCTGATCCAGCACCCTGCTCAATCAGGGCCACCTAGAGCCGGTTGCCCAGGATCACCTCCAGATGGCTTTTGAATATCTTCAACGACAGGGACTGCACAACTCCTCTGGGCAGCCTGTGCCAGTACTCAGTCATCCTCATGGTAAAGAAGCGTTTCCTGATGTTCAGAGGGAACCTCCTGTGTTTCAGTTTGCCTCTGACTGGTCACCAGAAATCAATGAAAAAAACCTCTGGTTTCACCTCTTTACATTCTTCCATTCTTAGTTTCCCCTGAACTGCTTTTTCTTCAGGCTGAACAGCCTCAGCCTTTCCCTTGTAGGAGAGAAGTTCCAGTCCTTTAATCATAGTGACCCTTCACTGGACTCTCTCTGGTATGTCCATCTCTCTTCTACTAGGAAGCCCAACCTGTGTCCTCACCAGTGCTGAGGAGAAACGTGCCCACATCAAACATACACCATCATTTTCTGAAGGTGCTTTGCTTCTTCCACATCTCAGCACCAGCATTTCCAAATTTTGTTTTCAATTACTGAACTAGATAGACTAACAGCAATTAATTTAGTAAAACAGACTGTGTGGTATATTCAGCGATTCATGCAACCATGTGTATGTACACATCTATGTTTCCTACCAGAAAGAGATATTCAGAAGGCCCCAGTTATGTTACCTTTAGTACTGTTTCATGCTTCCTCTGTGATTTCACATTGTCTCAGCTTGCTCTGTGTTACCATAGTTTTTGTTAAATAATTCAGTGCTGTACTTTTCACTGTTTGAACTTTCATTTACGCTATTAGGTTCTCATCTGACAGACAGCCATGGTCTTTGTAAATCTCTTCCTATCTGGAGAAGTAATTTTATTTTCTTACCCAGTGGTCATGCCAACCATGCATATAATTCCCTGTCTCCTCTCTCCTTCTCTAAAGACATTTTTCCTGACACATACCTCTTGGATTTCTTAATTTCAGAAAAGATTCATGCCAGTAACTACTTATATCATCTGCAGATACATCCTTCTTCAGCACCTGTTTCTATTTAACCATGCTTCTTGAACTTCAAGGAAAGGTCTGTAAAATCATGTACTAACGTGACTTTGAATATCTTCTCTTTTTCACTTGCATTACTCTAGTAATTATAAGACACAATTTTAAAAGGGTAGCAAGATTAACATGCAAACAAATGAGTAAAATAATACATGTCTTGTGTAAAAAGAAAGCTTAACATGTAAACAAATGAGTAAAATAATACATGTCTTATGTAAAAAGAAAGCATAACGCTTTCCACAAACAACTACCAAACCTATGAGCTTTATCCAATTCTCAGGAAGAAAGTGATCTGAAAAACAAACAACACCAGGTCGTTTTCTCTTTGAGGATGGTTGTCAGGCATCTCTGTCATTTATGCATAAATGCCCAGGAAAATGATCATATGTATTTGAATGTAACCATTGTCAAACGATGAGTCAGGGTTTCAAGATATTCCTGCCATCTGTGAACATCTAAGATGACAGGTACCTTCAAAACCCTCAAAAATGCTTTACTGTTTCTTATCACATTTACATCAATAAGATAAAATTTCATTGGCAATGTGTCAGTAGATATAACAATGGGTAAAACTGGATTTTTATATATTTCAGAATACAGCTGTTAATATTTTCTTTTTAAATACATACTGCTTCAACCTCTCAGTGATAAACTGATGTTATAATATCAGTTTTATATGTCATAAATGTCTGATGGAACTCAAAATTTGGATTAATTCAGGAGAAGACAATCTTACTAGCAATTTATTCAGGGCCTTGCAAGTATACATAGGACTCATTCTCTTATCAGAAAATTCCCTGTTATCAGAATGTTTTTATTCAGATGTTTGTTACTTTGCTTTGATTATATTAATAAAATAACTTTTAAAAAACCCACTTACTTTTAATATTATAATAAATTCTGCCAGGAAATGATCAGGCAGGATCTGAATGTTAAATAGAGGCAGCATACAAGTTTTATATTACTACTTCCTTTACTTCTAAAAATTAAATACTTTGGTAATGGAACAGTTCAATGAAGCATTCATCTGAAATACAAAAGATTAAAACCACAAGAATAATTAATACAGCTACTTGCTATGAGGAAATAATGGAAATAGGACCAATGAGGAGATGATGTTTTGCTCCTTCGTAAAAGAACTGAATTGCCAGTCAGGACTTAGAAGGACCTAAGCTCAACAAATACAGGAAAGGTAAAGCTACCAAACTTCCAGAACTGACTGCAAAAGGAAAGGCAGTAACTTTGATCCTAAAATTAAGTCATATTGAAAGCTAAGGAAAAGTTAGCAAGCAGTAAAAATGAAATACAGTATTAGTTTTAATAAATTAAATGTGTGGTAAAATATTCTCATATACTTTTCATGTAGTTCTGTAACCAATAGATGATAGCAACAAATAGTTACTGTAGAGGATGAACTATTTTTTATAGTAAAATAATGTAGAGTGTAGGAGTACAAGCATGAAGTGACAGCAGGGACACTGAAAGTTTGGGCAGAGGATGATGCTGGTGGCCCCAGGGCTATAAAAACTCTCCAGCAGTCAGCTACTGGTTATTGAATGAATGTAACCTTGGGAGCTGTGCAAAACTTGCATTAAGCTTCACAAAACTCAGGTATATCCACCCTATGAACACCGCAACATATATTGCAAACCCAGATGTGATGCCACATTGCAGGCTAATGAAGAAAAAGCAAGGTGTAGCTAACACATGGAAATGAGCCCTGGAGTGAGAAAAAAGCCATTAACATCAGTATCATGGTCATCCTATGAAAAAAAACTGGAATGCTGACACTTTGCTTATAAAACTGCTAAGACTTCAATTAGATGAACAATTAAGTTCTTCTCGACTTCACCTATCAGGTCATCCCTTTTTTTTCCTCAAAATATTAGGAGTGTAGTAAGTTGGTGGGACTTTGAGCACCTATTCAGTAAATCAGATGCAATGAATTGGGATCAGATTCAGACAGTGGTTGGAAAGGGGTGAATGACTGGAAGAAAGAAAAATTGCAGCAATGCACCATCACATGTTAAAAGGAAGAAAAGTAGTAACTTTTTCAATAATAACTTTTATTACTTATATAAATATATTTCAAAAAATTGTTTATAAACTCCCTATCTTAAGGGAGAAGACATTGTTATATACTGTGTCAAAGTAAAAAGTACCCTTTTCTTCAAGATCTGAAGAACAGAACATCACGCCTAATAACAACATTCAAAACTAAGATACAAATGATGAAGCAGTCTATAAGAAAGGGAGAGGTGATAATATAATTCGCGTAATTTTGCCGACAGTCAGCCTCACAGACTGCTCTGCCAATCACCAAGAATAGCAACAGTCACCTAGCAAGGAGAAATTATTACAGGCAGCGAAAGATAAGGACAAAGAGTTTCTTCCTTTGCTGGGATTCCTGACTCAAATGCTGAATATTTATGTTAATTTATTACTGCAGTTCACATACTCCAAATGCAGTGCATAAATTATGTTGTGCGTTACTGAAAAATAAATGGCATTTTCTTTGAAGTTAGCTATTCTGGACACAACAAGGTAAATGATGGCTTAATAATTGATGTCTTTGTTGCTGTCTTTTCTAATCCTGTAGGTGGTTAAAGGGAGCAGTGACTTAAATTTCTGATTTTGATTAATCTCTCTTGCCTGTGGAAAAGACATCATAGTATGAGAGAAAACACACCAATTCCGGTAGCTGCTGTCACAAGCTGTGTGTTAGAAGACATCATCCAGTGCTAAAAGGCTACAAACATGAAATATGCTCTAAAGGTGCATGTCAGTCTGCTATTGCCCAAGATTGTGAGTACATGTGTTGCTAAGAGGCACTCCCAAGATAATTAGGGGAAGCCCCACAAGCATTTCTTTGCAATTTTTGCTGTAACAGATCATAAGATACTTCTCTTTTTTTTTCTCTGGGAGGCATCAGAAATTACACACACGCTTTCAGAATAAACCCTGAGTGATCCATTTACTTCCAACGAGTCATGAGTCTTTGCTCAACTTTTCCCCAAGCAATCCCACATTTTCAGAACCTTGTCAGAGTGCTGACAGGATGAAACACATAGCAGTTCACATAGACATTCCTTGTTTCCCATAAGCTATGTGAAGACAGCAGTATAATTCATGTTTTTTCATATATCCCGAAGTCTGACAGTCTGAAATGTTGCAGCAGTTGGCTAAGCTGAAGCTCCCCTGTGTCTGGAGAGGACTAAAACCAAAGGAAATAGTTCTGAAGAATTTTCTTCCATTCAAAAATCCTCCACTATTGATCTCTCCTGCCATATTTTAAGTCTGTCTGCACTCAAAATTTAAAAAAACTCTTTTGGATTCATTCAGTGTTTCTTGATCCTTAAACATTCTTCAGGGGAAAAAAGAAATATGTGAGTAATCAGAAGGTTGTAATCAAGCATGATCTATCATTGACACAGTGATGCCAACAGTCAAGATAAGCAATAGAAACAAAGGCCCAAGGTAAGCAATAGTAATCTTGGTATAGCTGTCTTACTCCTTTGCTAGTGATGTGCTGGAGCCCTGTACAGTAGGGCTTTCAGGTAACCAGATAGCCATGGTAGCCCACTGGATTGCTGAGTGACCAAGGATGGATCCTTATAGGAAGCCCTGAGAGGCTGAAGAGTCCTGCTGCATTCAAACATTGCAGGAAAACTCAGAGCAGCTTGAATGTGCCCTCTAGGCCTAACACCAACCAGTCCAAAGCAGAAAGCTGGTATTTATCATTGCTGAAATCTCTGGCCATCTGTTCTCTGAAGCTTTACAGTAATTATATTCTGCCCAAATCTAAGCAACAAGGCCAGTTTTCTAGCTGATTTATAATCCCACTCCCTGAAATTACAACATTATATTAGGAAAGTTGTCTTCATAAAAATGGGGGTGGGAACACTTTCTCTTTTAAATCGCAACATCTTAAATCTGGAATGTGCCCATCTTTGTTTGTGCTGTTCAATATGGATCAAACCAAGCCGCTAATAAATATCATTTAATGCCTGAAGTTTCCTGATATTGCACTGATAGAAATATTTAAATTCCAGTCTTTTAGATAATTGGAGCTTGTCTTAAACACACTCCACAACATTCATTTTGGTCTGAAGAAAACAATCATTTTTGTCTTTTTTGAATTCTCAGTGATGCAAAGCTAGAAAGCCTTCCTGTGCCAGCCACAATTTGTTTTGTGGTTAGTGGAAAATGAAGTAATGCTTTTAAAATGCCTAACAGCTGGTGATGGAAGCTTCATCCAGGAAATTCTCAACACTTGCAGTTTTGCTTTGCCCTAGAGTATTGACCGTTTCTGTATTGAAATATTTATCAACCCACTGATGGGCAAAACACATCTTTGCTTTGCCTAGTCTCTTGGATTTCTTCTCTGTTCCCGTGGATGATAATCTAATCCATTAATAACAACATTAACCCTAAAAACTAATTAATGCAATTGATAAATTATGTCTCAAATAGTTCTTGCTATGCTCAGCATAAAGGCTAACTGTTCCTCTTCATTTGTCCACAATGCTGTATTGTTTAGCAAGCCTGGAAAATAATGCCCATTGTATTTCTTTTGCTGCACTCCATGCAATTTGTGTTTTTATGTGGGAACAGGAGAAGTAGGTTTGAATAATGTTTGAAATCCCAGAAGTTCTCCACAGAGGCATTCCCCTACTCTTTCCAGGGAATTATCACAGCTCAATATCTTGCAGCACTGGATCCTAAAATATCCTTCATGGCTCGCTGCAATTCATTTGTTGTACACAAAGATTCAATTCCGGCATGTATCACTGAGAGTTGTTTTAATTTCTCAGGGGTTGAATTCCGTAGAAGCACAATTAAAAAGCATTTTCTGCACTTAATATTAACAAAGTCCCTTAGCAGACGAGTCTCACAGCACAAAATTCACTTAAATACTCAACTGAATACCTGGTAGTAGATTTATGGATATAAACAGCCTTTAGCTTTTATCAGAAATACCAACGCAGGCATTAAGAACAGTAGCATTGGGTCCTCTAGGTGTATCAAACATGGTATTTTAACTGAAGTGTGGGAAGCAAGGAATAGCAGCATGACTATGAAAGAAACTAGAGGGAGAGAATCAAACTTTCACATCAGTCTCCAGAGAGACTATGATAGAGAGTCAAGAATCATTCAGGTTGAAAAAGACCTTTAAGATTATTGAGTCCAACCATAAATCTGGACAGTGTTTATATGGGACTTTGTTGGCTGAGCCATCTGCAGCCTGGGGTCTTTACTAGCTTTATCATTCTCCCTTGTTTTAACTTGCTCCATCTGTCAAAACAGCATGGACACATGTAATTACTCCATCAGGAAACAAGAACACACTGCCTTCTCCTGAAAAATTGTCTGGTCTTCACATGACTTGGTTGTTCACATATAAATGGAAGAAATGGCACTAATCTTCCTATTGAGGGCTGGACAAGTTCAATGAGGTCTCAGATCAATCAAGTGTGAGATAGGTGTTGGAAATGCAAACCCTTTATCCAACAAAGTTTCGGTCATCTTTCCAGCAAAGCAAATATTGAAAGATCTACCCTGCCAGCAGACAGCACTTTGCCATATAGCACAGACAGAAGCTGTCAGAGTCCTGTTAGGACTGCTGTCTTTCATTGCATGGCAGTGCTCCCCACAAGCAGGAACACTCACCTTCAGCATAACCATGAAGTTCAGGCAGCCATACAGATATGCTATGTTCTCCTTTATTTTGTTGCCTAAGTTGGTTGAGCTTAAAGCCAGCTCTGCTTCTACATTGTTGGCTTGGAAGATGAGCAGTGTGTTTGGGGAAAAACTTCTCCTTCAACATCTACACAGAATGAAAATGTAAAGCACATATAATTGATGGGGGATGGTGTTGCAAGGTCTGGATATAGAGGGGAAGATCTTTTCAGCTTCACACCTTATATTTCTAATCCTGCACCAGAAGAACAATGTGAATCAAGATCCTGAAATCCCCTGCCCTTCTTAAATTGTTCCTGTTCATAATAGTCCTGTTCTTTTGGAAATATCCCAGAGTACAGGCAAGTTCAGCAGTTTTACATAAAGACAGTTGTGAAGTCCTTCACAACCTAGGAAAACAGACCCAGCTTTTCTTTTGCATGGGTACTAAGAATTCACAGGTATCTCTGGCAGGGAAAAAAGAAAACAGACTTTAAAACCCTCACTGGCCCATCTATGAGATAGTTTCCCTTCTTGCTGCCAGAGAACTCAAGTTCAAAATAGTCTGTTTAGTTTCACTTCAGGAGAAAAAAAAATTAGTTAACTGCAAAATTGAGACCTTTTTTTAGGGAGAGAGCAAAAGAAAAAATGACAAGTCAAGCAAATTCCCATCCCACAGTCTGCTGGCATCAGTGCCCTTCTCTTGCTATTGTCCTTGCTGAGTTTCTGAGCTGTTTGGTGTTCCAATACCCAGTTCTCCCCAACTGAAATCCATTGACATTGTCTTAGTGATGCATAATCAAGTCAAAGCCTGAATGCCCACGCAGGTTTCACACACAGCACTGGAGAATGCGACACAGAGATGTTCAACCTTATTGAGTCCACTTGGCTTCAACAAAGCTAATTTAGTTCAGTCTTTGTAATGACAGACATTGTACAGGTCTCATGCTCCATTCTGATTAGTAACTCAGAGCAGCAGAGAAAATCAGGGGACATTCCCTAGCTGGCATGGCCAAACTGGATCTGGAGACAGGAGGTAAAGTTGCTGGACCCAAACTTATTCTGATCACCCAGACTTACCAAGTCCCTCCGTCTCTCCTAACACATAAGATACTATCAAGTGATAAGAGCAGCTATCAAGACAATAGGAGGAACTGTAGTAATAGGTCTTAGCATTAATACTAATACTATTAATAATAGTATTCTTGTAGCTGCATGTCATTGTATATGGGACCTTATCCTGACAACATGATTTCAGAGGTGCACCTCCAGTACTCACTGGCAGATACCAGAAAATTCAGTGGGTATATCTAGTGGAGAGGATCCTGGATAGGAAAACTAAATGTATTACACTGGTGAAGGTGAGTGAAATGCAGGTGTAACTGCAGGAAAGGTGCTGGACAAGAGCAGGATATGAAAGGCTTGCTCTCAGTGTATGAAATTTTCCCTGTAAAGAACGGTGACAATAAAGATCAGCAGTACTTCTGCCTTTCCTCAGATTAATCCTTTTGAGGATTGTGAGGAGTCATTCCCCTACCATACAATCAGTGCTGTACCTTTGCTGACTTTTTAGCCAATTTTATTAGCTTCATGGCTGGACCTGCAGAAGTAGACTCAGCTACCTTAGCATAATATAATATGCAATCAACCCCTTAGTGCAGATCTTCAATGCATCTAAGGCAATTCAGTAGATGAAGTGCATATACTGGCCAGGGTACAGGCCACCATTGTACCAAAAAAAAAAAAAAAAAAAAGAAAAAAAGTATTACTGAAATGAAAGGACAAAGCTGGACTCAGAAAAACTAGCTGAGTAGAATCAAGCCAGAAGACGGTTTTTCTCTGATAATTTCTCCTCCCTTACCCTACCACCTCACTCTCTAGTAAAGCAGAAGGCCTTGGTTGGGGATAGTCTTACATTCCTGCGCCTCTGCAGGGAACAGATAACAAGGTAAAAACCTACTAAGCCGGTTGCTATGTCCACACCTTCACATCAATTATCAGGAGCAAGCTGGCAACTATCCAGCAGTCACTACGCTCAGAGCCAGTGCCTCCAAGGGCTGCTTGTAAAGCACGATTAACTATATGTTCTTGAAGGGAATTTGCTTGGCTAGGCAAAGACATGCAACAAAAGGTGGCTTCTTGTGCCAATGCAGAGAGATGGGACCATCAAACAGAGCTTCAGTATGAAGTATTTACAGGCTCATTGCAGCACTGACTAGGTGAGATAGTCAAGACCATCAGGGCAGGCACTAAAACAGACCTGGAGAAAAACTGGAGGCTCATTGTTTAGATGACAGCTACTGATGTGACAGAAGTGCTGCTAAAGGCAAGCCTTGTTCATCCTCAGTGGCTATGGAGAAACCGGGGCAGAAGACCCCTATGACCTGGTGTTAATCCCAACAGTATTGTCTATTTCTTCAAATAGTTTTCTTATAAAAAATTTAGGGATAAACATTTGACAGTGCTGCAGTCACTACAGTGAAACACATTGAGAATTTGTTCTCTGGCCTGGAACAGAACATGGGTCAACTTGAAAGCAAAGTTGATGGCTTTGAATGTGAATGAAGAGCAAATTTACCAGAATGGTATCATCTGAGGGGTATGAGCAGATTAACAATAGCATGTGTACGATAATATTGTTAGTTAGTATAGAATCATAGACCTATAGAATGGTATGGGTTGGAAGGGACCTTTATCTCATCTGGTTCCACCCCACTTCCCACTAGATCAGGTTGCTCAAAGCCCCATCCAGCCTGGCCTTGAACGCTCCCAGGGATGGGGCAGCCACAGCTTTTCTGGGCAACCAGTGACACTGAGTCACCACCTTCACAGTAAAGAAATTCTTCCTCGTATCTACTCTAAATTTGCCCTTTCAGGTTGAAGCCATTCTCCCTTGTCCTATCATGACATGCCCTTGTAAAAAGTCCCTCCCCAAGTCTGTAGTATAGTACCAAGAGGAAGTGTTCTTCTGAATATTAAAAATAAGTTCTCAAAAAAGTTAGTCAAGAACCTTAAATCTTTACAGGCTTTCATGAAGGCCTTCCATGAAGGAAATATTGTATGTGTCATTTAATTAGATTCTGAACTGACTCAGGCACATGTTCTCACGCTAATTAACTGCAAAGACAGCAAAGACAGAATATGCCCAAGATGTTTGCAGGACTTGCAGACTCTCCAGCTAAGGAACTAAGACTTCAAACTGCCTCTAGACAAACAAGTTTACTGGGACTACACACAGTCATACCAGCATCTGCATGCATCTAAAACCCACACAGGTCCTGAAGCTGTTTTTGCCTCTGGGATGCAAACAGAGGAAATATAGTAACTTGGCAAATGAGCATGACTGCATTGCAGTGAGCAAGATCACAGTGTCACACAGATCAGCTCTGAAGTGATGCTGATTGGAGGTGCGGAGATGTCTATCAAACTACTTCTTAGACCAATGCACTTAACCATATTTCCCTTCCTTCTGAGGACAAAGTCATATTCTCAACAAGAATAATCAGCATCCCTGACATTCTGGTCCCAGATGTATTTAAGTAGAATCATAGAATGTGCTGAGTTGGAAGGGACCTCTCAGGACTATCAAGTCCAACTCCTGGCCCTGCACAGGCCACCCCAAGAGTCACACATGTACCCCAGAGCATTGTCCAAACACTTCTTGAATTCTGTCAGGCTTGGTGCTGTGACACTGCCCTGGGGGGCCTGTTTCAGTGCCCAGCCACCCTCTGGGTGAAAATTTTTTTCCTGATATCCAGCCTAAACCTCCCCTGACTCATACAGCTATACGCACACCAACTTCAGAAGCAGCTTGCTTTTCTACACTTCCCAATTAAAATGTGAAAATGCACTCTAGATCCCAAAAGGGCTTCTTAATCATATTATGATTTTTATGACTTCAAAAAGGTACTTTTTGAGTATACTAAAATCAGTGTTAATTACAGTAAGTAAGTGCAATCAAGGTCCCACCCATTTTCACATGCATATCGTAACATCACTGATCTCCCATGAAAATTAACACAGGACTGTTTCAGGAAATACAAGACAGATATGATATATGATAGATAATATCTGTGATACATAATGTTATCTGTTGCACTGTTCATGCTCCCAAATTAATTAGCTGCGGCAATTTTATGCAAGTGTGGTTTGTCCTTGCACTTCCTTTTTTTTCTTATACCTCCATAGCTGACTATGCACCTCGTGGTAACTATCACTACTAGTTCATCACTGATAATTCTAAAACTCTTTAAAATTACATGTTTTGCAGTTATACATTTTTTAAAGGTAAGTATCTATTTCACAACCACATATTCTTTCTCTGTCATTCTATGTATAGGGAGGTTTTGATGGAAACAGTGAGAAACCCAGTGAAGCACAATCAGTAAACATATTCCTTTGGACAAGTTACCTATTTGTTGAGTTGGGGTTTTATTCCACTCAAAAGCTTCTTGTTAAGAAATCACATTGATCCAAAAATTCTATCCAAAATGTGTATTAATAGACTGGACAAAGAGCATAGGTAGATAATTTGTTATGCTGGTCTCTGAGGAGAGCAAATCAGTGCTTTTGTTCAGTTGTTCAAATAACTAAAAACCCTATGTGAATTCATTCATTATGGGCATGTTTTTACTATAGGTACAGTGCTTGCAGGTGAAGCCTTTACTGGCATTAAACTAACTAACTGACTGAAGATTTCTGTGGTCTCACAAAGGATAATTTGCACTTTTCTCAAAGGTCCTCATTACTGACAAAGTCATAATCTGATTCTTAAAACAGACAAAATAAGTAAAGTCAGGGTAAAAAAGGGATTCAAGTTTCATATTTCATGTGTATCCAAAGGTAACAATAGATTGAAGGTCTGATTTATAACTGCTTTTAAACTGCTTCCCTACCTAAAAGAAAGGAGGGGCTGTGCCCACCAAGGAACAACCCACTTTCCCCAACAGCAAACAGAGGCCCACCAGCAACAGGTTTGCTGTTCTTAGCTTTTGCAGTAATTATTTTTTAAGAGGCTACATAAACTTACAGGATTCTATGGATTATAGGTGGAAACTCACTGGATAGAGCAGACCCTCCACCTGAATTTCAATGTAGCCCAAGGCGAATTTCGGCAAAGCTTGACTCTTTTCTGCCTGTTGTCAACTTCAATTGAATCTTTAGCAAAACTGGAAAACAAAAAAAGTACTTTTAAAGGCCAAATTGATTTCAGTGTTTGGGAAACAAACAGTAATTGCACAATCTACAAAAAGTAATCTATTACGCAATATTAGAATGTAAAATGAGTCCTGTAGGGAAGTGCAGTTCTGTGGTACAGGGTAGTACAGTGGAAAAATACTGAACTATACACGCTGTGCATCCATGGTAGCTGTGCATCCAGCTCACCTGAATATTATTTGAGATGACATGACTCTTCTGGGACATAATGAACTGTACTTGTGAGAAATGCATATAGTTCTCAGAAAGCACTAAATCACATTTCTTATGAGTAACCAATGCAGCTCTTTGCCCAATAAACAAGCTGCTGTTAACCATCAAATTCCTCAAATATCAAGTTCTGCCATGGAAACTGTATGGAAAATAACTTTTTTTTTTTTTTTAATGGAAGGTTTCTTTCCCCTTTAGATGTAAAATGCTACTCAAAAAGCAAATCTGAATGATGACAAAAATCCTCAGTCTTCTGAGCATTCACAAAACATTACAACACTCCTGTAATCTTTGCTTTTGGTTTTGCTGAAGTGCAAGACACAAGCAAAACACAAAAACCAGAAAAGTCTTAATGCATGTTCTGAATCTGTCCTATGAGATCATCTAAGATATTGACAGTTCTCTGTACTCAGAATATTCTCTGAAATAAACTGGAGTTTCATGCAATGTGTAAACATGCCCAAACTACGTTTAATTGTGGAATAACATCAAGCTGATATAAGAACAGTAGAGCACTGCATTTAACAAAACAGGCATAAACATGTTATAACTATATCATATAATTATCTATTTTGTAACCTCACTGTGGAATAAAGTAACTAACCAACAAACCGTTCAATGTAAGCCTGGATCTGAAAAATCCTGCAGCAAACAGAAATTTCATGCGAATCGTAGGTAGAAACCCAAATGTTAAGTATCCAAGAAAAAATTTAGCCCTAACAAGACATTAAGTCAAATAACTAATAGCCAGAATACGGCTAAAAAGCATGAAACACTGCATGTAACCCAAACACAGATTTAGCTGTGCCACCGTAGTATGGCCTCTTGCCACACACCTCTGTAGCCACCACAGACAGGGCTTCCACCTCTCTTTGGGGTGGTTCTGGTACTGAAGGCAATAGCTGCATTTAACACAGTATTCCAGACATGGGGCAGCAGCTCAATTAATTGAGAAACTCAACATGGCCCAGCAATTTGTGCTTGTGGTCCAGAAGGCCAACCTTATCCTGGGCTGCACCAAGAATGCGGACATGTTGGAGGGAGTCCAGAGGAGGGCCATGAACACGCTAGAGGTCTGGAGCACCTCTCCTATAAAGCCAGACTGAGAGTTGGGGTTGTTCAGTCTGGAGAAGAGAAGGCTCCAGGGAGACCTCAGAGCACCTTCCAGTGCCTAAAGGGGGCCAACAGGAGAACTGAAGAGGGACTATTTAGGAGGGCATGTAGTGATAGGACAAGAGGTAAGGGCTTCAAATTGAAAGAGGGAAGGTTTCGATTAGCTATTAGAAAAAATTTATTCACAATGAGGATAGTCAGACACTGGAAAAAGTTGCCCAGAAATACGGATGCTCCATCCCTGGAAGTGTTCAAGTCTAGGGTGGATGGAGCTTTAAGCAACCTGTTTTACTGGAAGATGACCATCACCATGGCAGGGGGATAGAACTAGATAATTTTTAATGTCCTTTACAACACGAAATCATTGCATGATTCCATGAATTATCCCATGCAAAGCTTAATGTGCTACTCTGGCAGCCACTGAGTGCATTCAGAGTGGTGCTGGGTTTTCTCCCATTGCATTGCACTGTGCTGTGTAGAGAGAATTCTCTGGCCTCTGTAGCACCAATTCTTGAAGGAAGCCAAAGGGTCATAAAAGTCATGAAGAGTAATAGATCATACTCATTATCTCATCTAACCTCCTGAAAACCTCTGCCATTGTATTTTCCTCAGATAAAAGCAAGCCATTTATAGACACCTCTGATTTTTGTTAAGATTTCAAGCAATCTTAAGTAATTGATTCCTATGTTATCCTAATTGCTAGAATAGCACAACTTAGTCAAGGCTATGTTTGTTAAACTTCCAGTCATGGAAATCACCTTATGTCATAAGACTATAAATTTAAAGACTTTAAATCCCTCCAGCATTATGCTTCTTCCTACATATAGTGATTCATATCCTTCTTACCCCTTTTCTTTGATAAACTTTGTTTAAGGTCCTTCAACCTCAAGTCAAAATTGATTTTCTATCTTGAAAGGCAAACATGACAGCTGGAGACAGTATTCCAGTCACTTGTTTTATGGATGCTACCTATACAAGAAAGATCATTTCCTTATTTGTGTTTGCCACTCTTCATTTATATATATATATTTATATATAGATTTATATATTCAAGGATTGTGTTGTCCTTTTGGCAACATCACAAAAAGAACTTACACTGAACAGGCTACATAAGAATATTCCTACCGAAAACAGTCTCCAGTCCTGAAGTAAGCATTGCATTCTTCATCACTTGCTTGCAGCAGCATTAAAACACATTATTTTTTTTTAATCCAACAATTGAATCCAGCTATTCAGATATTTCTTACTAGTAATTTAGACAGTTTAGAGAACCATAGAAAAATTTATGTTTAAAAGAATCTGAAAAATATCCAGTCTAATCTCTTGTTCAAAGCCAGGCTAGTGTCACAGTAAGAACAGGTTGCCTAGGTCTTTTCTCAGCCTCTCTGGACACCATCTTTCATGGTTTACCCATTTTCAGGCAATTTTTAAATTTTATATAATAAAATCTGTATTATCTAAAAGCATACCATAGTCTTTGAAAAAATGCAAATTTTTGTTTAAAAATTTAGCCACAAAATGTCCACAGGCACCTTATTATCAATAACCTTGTTCACTGGCACCTGACCACTGACTATCTGTTAGAGAAGTGTCAGTAACCCAGTTTATAGTCCATGTAGCAGATATAAAATCTGTTAATTCGGTCTAATTTCATTGGTTCAGTAAACAGCATGAGATATTGAATTAAAAGTTCCAATACAGCCCAAGGAAACAAGAAGACTCAGTCAGACCAGTTGCTTCTGTCCAAAAGGATATACCTTTTAAGACAGCAGGCTGGCTAGTACTCATCTTTTTTGACTGCTAACTTTTGTTATTAGTGTCCTCCATTTCTCCTGGGAGTTTGCAAAGCAAGAGGTACTGCCTCATTCCACCTCCTTTCTCCAGTTGCTAATTTCAGCTGTACAACTTCTGCAATTTTCCCAGTTCAGCTGCTTAAAGTATTCCTCAGCTAGGTCTTTAACACTTGGGAACTAACTATACAGCTATGCTGATTAGAAAATGTTTAATTTCAGCAAATGCTGCTTTTCATCTTCCTTGAGTGCAGATAATATTTCTATTCAAGTCTCTTATCCAAATGCCAATTAGTCCTTGAAGCACACAAAATCTGACCAGCAGCAGATAAAAGATAAACCCAGAAAGACCTTATTGCTTTCCATAGGCTCCCTGCTCTTGGCATTAATGCTGCATATTTATTGGTGGAGAAGTTATTGTTATGACAACATTTTGCTTCAAAATGTCTGTTTGCAAGATAGCACTCTAAGAAGGCAAGTTTGATGGTTATGAAGTCCTATATGGAAAGCAACTTGGTAGGCTAATTTACTTGGCATCTTGTTCTTAATTTTATTTAAACACACTTCTGTATCTTTAATGAAGTTTTTTTAAATGTCGTAACTGTTTGAGTGTTGCCACATTAGGTTGTTATAGAAGAAATGTTTATTTCTTCTCCATTTGGGATTATGAATCTAATATACAGCAACGTGACTACTTAAGAGGAGCCATTACACTTTATGTCAATCCAGCTACTATGCAAGTACATAAAATTTGCATAATAACACTCCTTATGTTAATTTCGATTTTAAAAACTGTTTGCCACGAACCATTTCTCAGCTTTGATATTTTAACTAATTGAAACATTTTCTTGCCAAGATAACCAAATAGGCTACTGTTTATTGTTAATTAGATAAGTTTGTGCTGAATTCAGTTTATCAGAAGTGGGTGGTTCATATATACAAAACAATATTTAAACTTCTCTAATTTTAAGACAGCAGAATGTATTTTTAATCTGCCCTGAAAACTTTTGATGGCAATTTTTCCACAGCTTCCCTAATTATCTATACTAGTGCTTAAGTACTCTTGCAGCTGAAAACTTTTATTCATATGCAACCTTGAACTGCTGTACTTTCAACTCCTCTGTGGTATGTGAAAAAATAATGGGTGAGAAGAATGCTACCTTCCTCTTTATCCCAGCACTCCTTAAGCAAACGCAAGAGCACAGGTGCTACACAGGGAAATAGTTAAAAAGAACACCATTCTTCACTCAATCATTTATTTCTCTACACCACTGTCCACCGAAGAGAAGGCAGCAGAAACTCAGTGGGACTCTGCCACACTGCCACACCTTTCTTGGATGGCAGCTGACCACGTTCCTTTCTCTTCGTGTGGACGACAACGGTAGAAAAACCAGAAGGCTGCCGACAAACCTCACAGAACTGCAGTGTGAAATTCCACGTTCGTGGATGGTCTTTAACAGAAGCCTCCATGTTCACACAAGCTGCAGCTGACCTACAAGAGGTGGCCGCCACGTGTCTGTGACCAACCCCTCGCGGTGGAGAGCTGGTGTGTGTGCTGGGTTTCTTAAGAATGGCCTGCCGCACATAGCACTTAGAAATAAGGTGATGGCTGGACTGATGAGGCCGACGCTTTGGTCCATCCAAAAAGCGTGGCTACATGGTATGTCCCTTAATCCGAGACTCTGCACAGTGCCAGGAACC
>NW_008240037.1:3245698-3246017 GCF_000691975.1 Corvus brachyrhynchos
CGTCGTTTGCCGGCAAAATTCGGCTTTTTGGGGGCTTGCACGGGGGTGTGCGGAGCAGGCATCAGGGGTCCGTGACTGCAACTTGTCCGTTCGCATGCAAAAGAACGGTTCTGCGTATTCCTGTAGACAGCTACTCGGTCCTGGTAGGGAGAGCGTTGATGTTTGGGTAGCCTTGAGGCTAACGTCAGTAACCTTGTACAGGTAGTGTAAGGGGGTGCTGAAATCTTGAAGTTATGTTACCATTCAACTTTTGCCTCCAGACTGTAAAAATTGAACCTCTCTCCCTTGCAATGCAGTTGTTCCCATAAAAAGGTTCAGC
>NW_008240037.1:3246242-3257305 GCF_000691975.1 Corvus brachyrhynchos
AGCAGAAGCCTCATTAGATTTCTGTGGGTTACAAGGGGGAGTAACTTTGCTCCTACCCCTCCATCGGGTAGAGAGGTCCATCAGCTCCCAGTACGGCATCCTGAATTGCCGAGGTGTCCTTCTTCCTCACTTGCATCCAGAGGCTCCAAGAGGCTCCCAGTCCCTGTAAATCTTGTAGTCTTGAAAGCATAGTTGAGGCCAGTGCTTTGGTGTTTTAAATGTTTGGGGCTTTTTTCCAGAGGATTAAGATGGGTTTTTGAGGTAAGATAGAGGTTTTATTTTTTTCTGTAAATCCTATGCAAAAGAAACACAAACTCAGTTTCAAAATTATGAAGGAGAGGTAGGCACCTTTTCTAGAACCCAACCAAGAGCAAAACAGCCCACAAAGTACTCCAAATACAGTTTTCTGGGCTTAGATTCTAGCATTAGTAGAAAGGAAGAATCTTAAGTTATTTTTACTGAAATATCAAAGTGTTAGCCTGCACTTTGAATTAAACTGCTCAGAAATCCACTGTGTAATCTACAGTTTCACCCTAATACTGTCTGCAGTAAGCAGGACAAATCTATTTTCTGGCAAAGGGCTGAACAGATGGCAATCCATTAGCAAACCTGACTTTTCAAAGGAAATATTATTATTTCAGAATTATACATCCCTTTTTGTAAAACTATGTTTTAAAAATTCCACAATACAGAAAAATGCAAATTAGTCCTAATTTAAATATAAGCATCTGTTGTCTGTGTCCAAGATATGCCTAACCATTTGGCAGGCATGCCAGTGTTACGGTCTCCCAGTTGTCAGCCAGGGCTGGTATTAATGTGAGTGAGATAAAACATCACAGAATGAGAGGATGTGATGTGCAAAACAAAAATACAGACAAGAGGAAATAGATTTAAATAGCGCACCTGGCGTGCAGAAGGCCATTTTGTCAGAGGGATACACTTCATCATTTGTAACATGCTGCTGCGTCAACTGTAGAGGATGGGCTGAAGCAACTCCAGAAGCAGCTAGACCAAGCCCAGTGCGTCCAGATATTTCCTCTGTAGTCTTTCTTTCACAGCCATGGGAAAGTTCTACATAGTGAGATCTTCTAGATTCCTGATGCTTTTGTTAAAGCAGATGATCTATGTTTACTGTCACTATGCCTTGCACTTCTCTGCTGTGATCTAGGCATAGCCCTGAAAAGTCTTGTACCCTCATATCCTTTTCACCATGTCCCACAGGCAGCTTAGCAGAACAAGAAAATAGGCAGCGTTTCAGGAGAGGTGGTATTCTTAGCCTCTTGTGTTTCTGGGGGAATTGCTGCTTGATCTCTGTCCAGGAAGTGTTCTGCATTCCTCCTTTTTATGGGTCACTGACATGGTAAAACATCATATGGGTATATACATTAGAAATCTGAATTACGCTCTGACGTGATTTCCTCCTGGACAAAACATATTGACTGTATGCTAGTACATAGATGGGGGCTTTCTTAAAGCCTGATGTAAATGGCATTCAAAACCTGTATGGTAAAATGAATTACCATTTAAAGGTGAAGGGCATGGTGTGTGTGAATGATTGAAAGCCAGTTATATTCTGGAAGATTACTTCAGTCCAAAGCACAGGAATTAATTTCCTTAATTCCTATCATCATATGCCTTTCTACCTGCACAAATGTGTGCAAGTTCCATTAGGGCTCTTTAATATGTAGAACAAGTTCACAAAATAATGGAAATTTTAATCACTTACAATCTAATCTCAAAGGCTTTTGCCTGACCTTTGCATGGTGCTCTGTTGGGAGGGGGGGAAGAAATCAGCAACTGCTTCGGGAAGGAAACCTAAGGCACTGTAGCGAGGAGTGGTACCACTTAGGAGAAGGTGGCCCCAGCATTTGGGAGCTTCGGGAGAGGAAAGTGCCTGCCTGCTGGGTGTATTCCAACAGAATCAGAGTTTTCTCTCTGAAAAAGTGCTCCCTTCCTACCTTTATTGCAAATGTCTTACACCCTGAATAGATAGCACCCCATCAGTAATCTCCAGTGTGCATCAGAGCTAACTAGGCAGATTCAAGGCTTAAACCTTCAAGGTATAGAGAGCATACCTTGTTTCAGGTTGAGACCAAGTTACGGTAATGTCTTTAATAAAATGACAAGCAAGGCTGGGATTTTTTTTCTTTTTATTTTATATTCCAGGTTATGGATTTTTAAGTACATTTCCATTTTAATTTAACTCCATTAAAAAACCCAAAGTGGTCACTTCAGTCCAAAAGAGGAACGTTTAAAAACACCTATACAGTTACTTTTCACTTCTTCCACAGGTGTGTCTTCAATAAGAACTTTGTTGGCACTGGTTACAGACAGCTCTGGTTACAGTTAGTTGGCATTTTCCAACAGTGTTTATTTGTACTGGCATACCTCTCAGCTCACATCTTACTGCCTTCGCCTCTCCTCTCAATGTCCTTTGTCTTCCACAAAGCCGTTGCTTCACCCTACCCCGTGACCAACAGTAGCTGCCTTCCCCTTTATTATCCAGAGCCCCAGGTCTCCCTTGCTTACTGCCTTCTGTTGCCTTGCTCTTCTCAAAGCCCTGGTGCAGTTAACTCCATTGCTCTGTGCGTTGCCCTTAATCTTTTTCCATTTTCACTGTTCAGCAACCCAATTTCCTCCTCTAATCCTCGGTTCTTCTGCTGTCCTGTGACTGTCGGCACCTCACCAGCCTGACACTGTCTCAAATGCTGCGTACAGATCCAGCAGCAAAGTTCTGCTTTTCTCCAAGTGCCGTGTCATCTCCCCCAGCCAGTTTAGCCTCCTCATGGTTATATGAAGACCTCCTGTGAGTTCCTGTATACTGCAGGTACACGTTCTAAGCAATGAGAAATTAAAGGAAGCTTGTTATGGGTGGGATCACTTAGGCTGTTTTAGCACAGTCTGATGAAATCATTTTCTACAAGTACCATTACCATCCTGGAAATATGTTAGAAGGGAATAGATTTCTGTGCTTCCCTTGGCACACTTTTAAGGAGTGGTCACATGGAGGCCTGCAAATTGAAGGAGGCATCTTTCTAGCTATGCATTATAGATGTTCCTCTCTATCTGAACTGTTTTATTTGACTAAATGTCTGAAATATTTTTCATAAACCTTATCTCACTTCAAATTTTGCTTGTATTTGTCCTTACAAGATGAAAATCATCTTTGAAAGAAAACTGACCATGTATTTTCTCAGACTGCTGCAAAATCTCAGTCCCAATTCCTCTGCATAGGATCATGAAAATGGCAGCTTTAAAAGGCACTTTTCAGAAGTTGTGGTTTTTTTTGAAGATATACAATTAGCCTATACAAAGACCACCTCCTGATCAAGAACAAAGGAATATCTTTTCATATGAAGGGGGACTTTCAACTCCCTTTAAATAATCCATGTCCTACTATGTTTTTCCCTATATAGTTACTATTCATGTCACTGATGGTTTCGCTTCTTAATGTGACTGAGGATAAAAGAAGAAATTTGAATAGACTGAGTATACAGTGCTGATACTTCAATCCCTGTGAAGTTTCATAACAAGGTCATAGCTATTGGCTATTGACAACCAAATTTCTCTTGATTCCTTGGAAATGGAAAGACTTCTTGCTGTTTGGCTGTAATGCGTAGCTGAGTTCCATTGTTGTTTACGAATTCAAGCAAATATTTTTCCAGTGGAGTGGGTGTCCCAAAACTTCCTGAAAATCTATTATAAAGCACCGTGTTAAGTGACAATAAATAAGAATATGAATGGGCTTGGAATTGCCATCAGCTGTTAGAGATGTTAGACAAACTTTGTCAGATGGGGTAGCAGATGGCGCCTGACCGTTATTATACGCGGGTACTTGCTAGAGTACTCCTCCGTCCTTTCTTTTCATCTCTTCTTGTCATCTTCCTTCTCACCACATCCATAGCCTTCATAATTGGGGATTTTTTCCCCGTCTGTGCCTAAATATATGTATACAACAGAAATTGTATCAAACATAAGTGGTGTTAGACTGTGCATATATTATTATAATGTATATTATCTTGGAAAAAAAATAAAACATACTCATCAAGAAGAGAAAATCAGATTCATAAAGTGTGAAATACAGTCCTTGACAGGGGAGCAGCATAAAGCCAGATCTCTTTTGCACAGGGTGAAGCCCTGTGGAGCATTGCTAAGTGATGTGCTGCTCCCTGCCTGGCTGCCTGTCTGTCATGGGGATGTCTTCTCTTGCTCTTCAGCCTAGCATGCTAAAATTGAAAAATCCTTCTGCAAGTGCCACACACTTCAAGTCTAACATTTCTCCTCTTGATGTGCCAGCTGAGGACATATAAATAACCAAATTCATTCTTCCAAGGAAAAAAAAGGTCTATTGTTTGTAGGGACAGAAAAAAAGTGACAATTCTAGTCACAGGCTAAAATGTTTGGGGTTTTTTTACATCAATATGTCACCATTTACTTGATTTTTTAAAATGAATTTTTCTGAAAGGATGGATTAAGGTAAGCAGATTGAGGCAGTGGTTTGTGGGTGTTGACTGGGACGCTTTATGAGGATCTGTGCAGTTGAAGCATTGGTTAGTTAGATGTAAAGCTCAGCTGTGCCACCTGGAACTCTGGAGCTGGAGTGGAAGAAAATACCCACCTACCTGTCATCTCTGATACTCATGAGTGGTGTAAAAATACATGGGTTTAAAATTTAATAGACATGTCCAGCTTAAATGTCTCTGGCAGTAGAGTCCTCCCCTGAAGAGGTGCTGGGGCACACAGGAGCTCTGTGCAAGGTGAGATATGCCTGAGGTGGCTGGGCACCCACAGGAGCAGGTCTTTTAAGTTGGGCTTCCCCTTGTAGGTAGGGCCTTGTCCTTCAGCCCAGAGTGATGCATGGTGACATGGAAATTGAGAGCTGCACCTGTATGCAGACAGATGGAAGCATCTTCTAGGCAGCTTTTAACATTAAATCACCTTTGTGAAGTGTAGAGGGGGAAAACCTTATTTTCACTCATGTTTCCTTCAGAAGCATGTGACTAATAAGAAGGCAGAATCTGCAGATGTATGTGCTGTCGGGACAAGTTTTTGAGGCACCCTTGAAACTGATGGCAATGCAGAGACCTTGAGTTCCTCCTGCTCTCCCCATATGAAAATGTTCATTAGACATGGTAGCAGTGAATGAGTCATTTTAGTCTATCTGAATTTATCCTGCATAAAGGAAAATGGTACATTGAACTCACCGGTGTCCTGCTTTTGACCCCTCTAAGAGCATCTGCTTCTGCAGCTGGGGGTAGAGGCTGTGACAAGAGCCTGCACAGTTGAAGGATTCACTGTTTGCAGCAGGTTGCAAGAGTATTAGTGATTAGAAAGCATGAGGGATACTATTTTCTATGTTATAAATGTATACTCCCTGTTTACAGATAATGCTGAAAATGAAGAATTTATTTTCTAAATAACATCCCTTTGCTAGGTCCTACATATTTCAGTTTCACACTGATGTCTGAGAGACATTTTTATAACTTCAGAAAAACGTATTAATCTTTTGATGTAATTGTAAAGGAACAGTTTTCTTAATTACATCCTATTGCTTGAGTTGGACTTCTCTGATGATGTTACCAGAAAGAAAGTTTTTTTAAAAATATAACAAGTGAAGTCATCAGCTTTTTGCAGAGGATAATTTGTCTGATGAATTCGCTGTTTCAGGACATGTACATGCCCATTTTTCCTTAACATAGATGACCCTCATGCAAGTGCAAAAAATATAAGTACAAGTTTTTGTCTGACCTGTGTTATTTGAATACAAAATACTGTTCTTGTAGATAATGCTATAGCATTTGAAATATGAGTTAGGTAAAATTATTAATTTCAGTTACTCATTAGAAGCACAAATAATGAGAAGGAAGGATTTAAGATGAAACCAAGCTAAGGCAGATAGTGTTTTGAAGCACCTAACTCTAAATTTGTGAGTCCACCTTCCATCACATGCTGTTAATTTGTTTTACATGATGCATTTTTTAAATTTTTAAAAGTAATATTTACTAATGTGCTATGAACTGTACATGTATGTATAAATCCAGGCATTTTCAAAGTTAATCTCAGTCAGCTTAATCTTCTTTTGAGACATTTGCTGAAGAGTCAGCCTCTGAATGAGAAACATTCAACTGTTAATTCTCTATTCAGATGAGAAGATTTGATTCATAAATGCACATTTTCATATAATAATGTTTTCCTGAGTGTATAAACCACAAGCTTGGATCTTAGATATGTTAAATAAAGAGGGAGATGTATGTACGTATTTGAGAACTTGTTTTACCAGGATCCAACATGGAGTGGTTAAATAAACCTCAAATTTCTCAAATGCAATTTAGCTAAGCTACCAGGAAATGCACACAGCTTCTCATAACATGTTGTTACCCTACTGCTACTTTACTAATAATTATAAGAAAAAAGAGATTAAAAAATCTTGATTGGAAAACAGAGATTAAAAAAATCTTGATTAGAATACCATGTCTCAAGAAGAGATCAGAGGGTGATTGTCCTTTGTTTTTTAAAAGATGGAACAATGAAGTATCCATGAATACACAGAGCATCAAAGCAGTGATTTTGTTTCCGTTCAAACAGAGATAATTGTAGAAGAAAGAGTTTTGCTGAAAATAGGTTCTTAATTTATTTCTCCTGAACCAAAGTTACATTTTACTGGTTCTTTTCAATAAAAGCCCATGTTTAACCACTAATCCTTCACATCCACTAACTTTTTTAATTTTCTGTTTCAAACATGTCTTCTGGCAAAGTAAATCTCCTGGACCTTAAGGAATCAATTCCTCTACAATCAGTTAAGCATTGGGGAAGAACGTACTTGATACAGATTAGGTGGATAACTGTGGCCATCAGCAGCAGTCCTAGCCTTGAGAAATGGATATATCATCATCTCTTCACTTTTCAATACACTTGGCAGCTGTGTTTTTGTGAAACTTACTGAATCGGCACTGGAGCACAAAGATAATATAGCTGTTCTTTGTTACACAGAGACACACCAGAGAAACTTGAAGAGGGTGTGGTGGCTTACAAATCTATGAAGCAGTCACTGGAAAAATAGGTGGTTTTATGTTTGATCTGCTCTGTAGCCTGACAGTCTTGTAACCTGATAGCTATGGAGTTACTATACATCACCTTCTGTATCCTACTGGTACAACTATGTGAAAGTGTGTGCTTCTCATATCTTAAGTAGATACCTTGGAAAATGAAGCTGCAGCCTGAGAGGAGTTCTACTACTCCTGTTCCAATTCTTGGGATCATTCAACATGTAGGACACTAAGCAACAGAACTGCAAAGGTGACAGTGAGCTCTCTGTTTCACATGGGTTTTCTGTTTCAAGGTTTTGTTTGTAACTTGCTGCAGCAATTCAGCAGTCGCAGCTTTCTTCAAAGATCATATTTGTTTCAAAGTTGAAAACTAACAGTGATCAGTTCTTGAAATCTGCCAGCGGTGTATCTGTAGTGCCTATCTGTTTTGCAGGGCTTTATTAACAAAGGATTTTATTTTTGTTGCTTTCTTCTTGCTGTTGTAGGTTTTCACCTACACACTTTGAAAGAACAGGGTTTTTCTTTCCTGAGAAATGACGAGGATGTAGCCAGGTATCAGAGAGGTTCAGTCTGCAAAAAACAGTATCTTTAAATGCAGTAAAATTTTAAGGCAGAATATTACCTCTCTTCTCATTACCTAAACCTACAAATAAAGTGTTAAACATGCGTGTAATTATTGTGTTGCATCCATTGTTTTGCACAAATGACATATTTTCGCTGTTGTCTCATTAGACTCACACCATGTAGAAAAATAGAAGATAAAATTCTGATTCTAGACTTCAAGTGACAGTTTGTATTGTCACTATGTACACTTGCCAGTAGCCCACAGCCATCTTTCTCATCTTTCTGGTAATCACATGAAAAGATTTAAGACTAAGAGAAATAAGACTGAGGGGAGGCAGCAGGAGACTCTAGTAATGACATACGAGCAGGGAAAAAGTGAGAGTTACTGCTTTGGCTCAAACACAGTGCCTGTTGTGAAGGAGAATTAGCATCCCTAAGTTAACCCTACCTCCCTTTGTGAGACACCTGTTGGGTCTTTTTTTCCCCCCTCTTCTATCTTCTTCCCTGCCAACAAAAATCTCTATGATGCAGGCTAAAAACACATGCTGGAAGTAGCCGTGTGGGAAAGGCATGAGGTTGCCCATATGGCCAATAGTTTTGTTTCATGATGCTCACATAGTGTGTATAAATACTTGCTTTTGCTTAGGCAGGGGAGCAAGAGAATGAATTTTAGCTAAAAGTGTGTTGTTTTTCATTCTGTTTTTCTTTGTTCAGGCAAGGTTTTTCCCAGTAATAATTTCTGTTTTCTGCTAGTCAAAATTTCAATTTCTTCACTGATTTTAATTTTTTTCCTATATACTTGAGGTTTAAAACACAAAAGTAAGTATTATGTCTAAATCCTCAGATTATGTTAATGTATCAACCTTTTCTTTTTCTTTTGATCTGTGGTCAGAACCTCTAAAGTGTTTTACATTTGCAGTTCCAGCCGGTCCAGAGTCCTTCAGTGTCTAAGAGTGCTTTTGCCTAGTGTTTAAAGGAGCTTCATGCCAGCATTGTGAGCGGTGTCTGCCAAGGTAGAACTGATCCTTACAAGATCAAGTGATGTGATCAAGACAGAGGAGGCTGGTGAAGTTATCAAGGCATCACTTTACGTGATATTTATTGCTACAGAAGGCAGCAGGCAGTTTCCTTGCTTTCACATAGTTCAACTTGTAGGAACTTAATTCATTAAGGTCGGGTATATTCACCATACTGAATTTCTCAGTGAGTTGTAGCTTTCATTCAAAGGAATTTTTTTTTTTTTTGTTATTTCACAGTTTCAGGGAGTCAGACAGAACATCAGTTCACATGTGTAGGTAAATAACTGCTTTAAACACCTGTGATCTCTATTTTTTAAAAAAATGCTTTCAGAAAGATTGAGAATTTAAATAACACGAAGTCAGAAACTACAGAATACACTGCTTCCTGCAAGAAACAAGTGTTAACTAATATATGCTGTATATTCCTTATATAAAAATATATACTTATTTGAATACAAAATAAACTTTAAAAAAACCCTGTTGTCTTTTTGTAACATATTTGTAGCCAACTGTACCTAGTCAAAAAGAAAGGATCAAAATCATGTCTCATCTGTTCTATTCATCAGTGAGTGGCTATAAATCATAGTTAGGATCACAATGAGCAGGTATGATTAAACATTATAAAGTCAAAACTACATACAAATGAAAGAAATTTTACCTTTTGAAAAAAGGAATTTGGCCTTCCCTCTTCTCTACAGCTAATTCAGGGGAAAAATCATGAGGTTTTGTTTTAAGTAACATATTAGAACATACCACAGTTTTTAATGTTGTTCTGTTCTTTGCATTTTCTGCTTTATGTTTTGATCTTTTCTCTTAAAGGATAATTTGGTATCTTGCTTTTACAGAGATGCTATGTTCAATGTCTTCTGTACAAAGAAGTGGGTGCTGTCAAATGCAAAGGGTTGTTACAGCTGTAATTTCATCTTTCTCACAGATGGCAAAATCTTCTGGTGAAAATTTTCAAACTCGTATTTATGCACCTCATCCTGATTCCTTTAGAAATTGCAATGAAACTAATAATTTGGAAGAAGAAAAACTATATCAGTGTTTAAAAATTATTAGGCTTTAAAGTTAATTTTAAATGCTCATCTTTGAAAATTCTATTTGTGTTATTGCTCTTCAGGCCTTGATTTAAGTCAGTGAAACTCATTGAATTGATCCTGAATTATCCATTAATTTTTCCTTTACTGTTCTGTGACTCATTATTATTTCTTTAAAAATCAGGACTGGAAATGTGACAGTACCATGCCACCTTCTCTAAGTAACTGTTGAACTCTTAATAGTTTTAGGTACTCTACAGATCAAGCTCACACATGCA
This sequence comes from Corvus brachyrhynchos, assembly GCF_000691975.1. Taxonomy (NCBI): domain Eukaryota; kingdom Metazoa; phylum Chordata; class Aves; order Passeriformes; family Corvidae; genus Corvus; species Corvus brachyrhynchos. The sequence goes on from NW_008240037.1 coordinate 3,256,190, forward strand.
CAAGCAAATCAAATCTGAAATTGCTGACAAAGATGCTCCTGTGACTTACATTAGTCACATGAAGGCTTCAAGGAAAAAATTGGACTAGTTCTATCTATGCACAGTAATGAATATGCTAAGGAGATTGACCAAAGTAAAGCAAATACAGTTCTCACGGTTGGCCTTCATGCTAGGTTAAGGCTACGAAAATCCCTAGCTGAGGATAAGAACAGAAATCACTAGGTAAAACGTAGTGGAGTAAGAGGCGGCACAAGATTACTTAAGACATTGTAGACATTGTGAGGTTCAGAGAACACTGCATATTTTTTCTTTTAAGGGAACCTTTTGAATGTAGTATTTTGAATGTTGTATGAATGCAGAGCATTCAGGAGCAGTTTGCCTGAAATGTCAGTATTTCAGTGTTTGCCCGAACCAGCCAAAGTGACCTAAGTATGTGAAGAGAGCACTGAAGGGCTTTCACGGTGTTGAGGATGCTGGATTGAGGGGTCCCAAGACAGTTTATTGTCTGTGATCTCAGATGGCACTGCTTTCCCTGCAAATAAACTGTGTCCTTTCTATAAGTTATTTTGCAAAACATCTCAGACCACCCTGTCTTGTTGAGATGTTGCTGCCAAAGCTGCTGGAAACACTCGTGGTGTGTAACACTGCCCTGGGTTGTGCAACAGTGGGGTCACAGGCTCTGTGTCTGAGAAATGGACTGAAGCAGAGAACTTGGATGCCTGTGGTGTGCCTGAGAAGCCTGAGTCAAACAGAATCTGAGTGCGGCTCAAGCAAATAGACTAAAACAAGGTCTGATGAGTAGCCAGAGAAAATGAGCCTGCTCCAGGCGTTGGGGGAATGTGTGTAGAAACTCATGGGGACAGACCATTAATGTTGTTGAGGGCAGTTGTCTTACATCAGGCAAAATGAGACAGACAGACATATACTGAATTATAGCTCATGATTTCCTGATTTTTTTCTCATACAATCTTTCTTCTTCTAAGAAGAAAAAAGAAATCCATAAAATAATTAGTTAAGGCATTTTAAAAAGCTTTAAATCAAAACCACATTGGACTGCCTTGTAATGACACTTCTCTTGTCAAATATAACTCTTCTGAGGTATGATGTCTCCTGGAC
>NW_008240037.1:3257316-3257943 GCF_000691975.1 Corvus brachyrhynchos
TTTCCCTATATATCTGGACAGAAGTGGGTTTCATCATACTGATGTAGGTGTCTGATATGTAGGATGCAGGCGTTTACATCTAAGGTAATCATCTAGTCTTTCTTTATAATCAACAAAGGGACAAGGTACTCCAGAATATGATTCAATTCATGTAAAGTAGGTCAGATGAATTGTCGCCTCAAAGTGTCTGTTCTTCCTCGTTGACTGTAACAACAGTTGAGGGTGAGTCAATGAGCTGTCCATGTCTACGTCAAAAGTGCGGCACCACAAGATGAGTCATGAGAACTCTGTACGGTTGTTCTTTGTTTTTTTATTTATGTGTTCATAGTAGTGTTTAACTGCAAGAGTGTAAAGTGACAATCCATTAAACCTGTAACTGCTACCCATATCATCTAAACCAGAGTGTGAAAGCACTGGCAGTATTATTCCTGCTATAATTAATTTGAGTAGACCTTACAGATGCATACTATGAGGTGTTAAATAATGCTGTTTTCTAACAGCTTAGCTCAGTGCTGCCTGTACATCAAGTTTGATTTACCGTGGTGAAGTACACCTTTATGCTTACTGATTAGCATGAAATTTGGGGCAAGACAAACATATCAATTTAAATGAGAAAAGAAGCTGCTC
>NW_008240037.1:3257962-3305401 GCF_000691975.1 Corvus brachyrhynchos
CCTCAACATTTCTGAACTCTCCAGATTAGACTAAATAAATATATTAAGATAATGGAAGGGCCTCTGAATTTAGGAGAGCACTGCGCTGATAGTAAGGCACCAGATAGGTGAATGGAAGCATCTTGGACAATCTGGTATTATAAGAGTAGGACTTGCCATGTTGTATAAACCAGTGGCTGACAGCAGAACTCTAGTAATACAGAACATTTTCCAGAGATAGACACTGGAATTTTTCCAAAGCTGGTGCTTTAACCATGAAGTCACATAAATACTTTGATACAATGTACTTGGGCTGCTGGCTATGAATTATGAATGAACTTTGCTAATCACTGCTGAATTTTGATTTCCCAACCATTGATTACCTGCTGTCATTTGATAGTGTTTTGAGAAGATTGCTAAATATAATAAAGCATCCTGTGTAGGCCTGTGGAATTACGATAAAAAGTTGACAGAATAACATTAAGAATTCTGGAGTGTATTCTCATGAGCTTAAAGGAATAACTGAACCTGAATGCAAGTATTGGAGGAATGAAAAACTAGTGACAATTATAGGGACCTGTTATGTCATGCAAATTCTTCACCTTCAGCCTGATTAAAGGTCTTCAGGCACAATGGAACAGAGCTTGCAAATTTCCAGGATTATTACTCTGTAATGCCATGGCGAAGCTAGTGAATATTTTAGAGACTTACTGAGTATCCTTGCTGTCAATTTGTAGTGATGTTTTACCTCATTGAGGTATCAAAGGCTGGTGTTTATGCAGCACATTTACTTTTCCTAGTAACCAGCATACTAATGCAGTGACAGCCTCCAGAATTAACAGGAATGAGGCATAGAAAGGACTCAAGAAGATGAGAAACCTGTTCTTGATAATACAAGAGGTCACCATATTTTGGCTTTGGGAACAACCCAACAACTTAATTCTATAGTACTTACCAGGATAAAGAAACACTGTGTTTCTTTGTGATTACTGTTTTGACCCAAACTGATATTACATAGCATTGCAACTACTATTTAACTGCCTGATAGTCTCTTAAATCAGATCATAGTATATTTATTTTAAAGACTGCAGACCAATTCACTCATGGACTAGCACAAAAAAGGAAGGTTATATAGACACTTATCTTGGTAGATCATTTTGCAGTATAAAACATGCACATACATTCTTTTTCAAGAGTGACTCAGGTATTAAATGGGCCACATTTAGCATGCTAAAATAATTTGCTACATTTTTCCTAGTAATTTTCAATCTATCTAAGCTGAAACAAACGTAAACCGTAACACAAAATCTACCAGAGAACCTCAGCCTGGACAACTTTCAGAGAATGCTGGAGCCTGGTCTACTCAATTTTAGTGGTAATGTGAAAGAGCACCAAGTTCAGACCAGCCTGGATTCATAATTTGCTTTCAAGTTGCAAAAGCTGTACTAGAAAAAACATTTGCTTTTTAAACATTAGCAAATAAAACAGATCAGTCTGCAGTGCTCATTGCTATCTATTTGAACAAAAGCCAGCAAATGAAAACAATATATAACAGAAAAAAGTGATAACTAAGCCAGATGACCTTTTTTTTCAACTGCACTCTGCTGTATATATATGTATATATGATATATACAGTGTTCCACTTGTATTGCAGTATGGTATCCTGCTACTTCTATGTTCTAGTGATTTCTTCAAGGGTTCGTATAGCAATCTTTTCCTTGTGTCCTGCAAGCAGTGCAAGTGGAACATCATTCAAATGAAAATACAGAAAGAACACTTGAAGATTTTTTTTCTGAGAGTCATGCTTTTCTTCTGATGAGTGCACTTGATAAAATACATTCCACCCACCCGCAGCCCCCTGCCTTCTCTGTGTTCCACTGATAACGTGACCCACCACACTGAAACAGTATTATTTCCTGAAAGGCTGTAGGCAAGCATGATGATGAGAAGAAAAAAGAGGAATGAATGTTAAACAGAATGGGAGAGAGAGGAATTGTGCATATGTATGAGAAAATCAGAAAAAAAAATTCAAAAGTGTGCTGAGAGTTGGATGTAATAAGGGGGGAAGTAAGTGCATATTCCTTTTAAAATGTATGTATCATAAAATACAAAGGAATAATTCTACCCACATCATCAGTCAATTCCTACCAATTTGTGGGATGTGAATGGGGGAAATGACGATAACCACATTAGCACGAGTTTCGTGTTAGTATAATGGAGTTAATATTTTGGAAAATGTTTGAGAGTAGGCAAAACAATCTTTTTCAAAAATAAATATCTTTGCTTCAAGAGAGGACAAAGGAAATATACAGAGATAAAAAGCAGGGGTATTTAATTTATGTAGAACTTAACTAATTTTAACATAATTGCAGGAACTTTTTTAACATATGTCTATGTAAATACACACACACTCTCTTCATCCATTTGCCCTTTTGACAAGTATGTAAGAAAATGGTATTTAAGAACAAATCCTTGGTGATAACATTTACAAGTAAGTCTAGTTAGATTTATAATCAAAAGTGGGTTGGAGACAAGAAAATTGTCCTTGCAGTATTTGTCAAACATATGACATTGCTCTCTAATTGACTTCAGATTCCCTGCTATGTGCTTTATTTAATGTAACTTTAAAGTGTTCCTCATTGCTAGTCATATCACTTCTTTGAGCAAGCACTTTCTGCAGTTTTAGCTGGAGCTTACCTTGAGAGACCCATCAGGAAGAAGCCTGTGCATCACTTCAGTTCTTGTACACTGCTAAATTTCACTTTTTAACCTGTCCTAAAGTTTCCCTTTCAAAGTTATTAATGGAAGGAAATACAGCCTCTTTCATGAGGTCATATTTTATACACTCATATTTTCACATTTTTAGCCTGCTCAAAGTTGTCTGTTTTGTGCAAAGTGTTACATTTTGCTCCTGACAAAGCATCAGCTGATAACCAACAGCTTTGTCCCTGAACATATGCCTCATTTTCTTTCTGTAATTTATATACTGTTCTCTCTTCTGTGAGCAATATCCCACAAGTCATTGCCAAATTAAGCAAGCTATGGGCCTAGTGGTGACAAGAGAAAGAAGACTGTTTATTGTTAATGGATAGGATAGGTGAATAATAAAGCAAGAACTTGGGCATTGGCATTCATGTATTTTAGCATTCTGGATGAATTTAGAAGTGCAAAAAATCAGAATGCTTTTGGGATATTCTGCTTTTGTTTACCTCCAATCACTTCTGAGTCAGAAAGTTAAGTAATCTAGTATTGGCAAATGACAACTTAATGCCCAATTTTGCCTGTGAGGCTACATACTAAACACCCATGCTAGACTTTTCAACCAGAAGATGAACTTACCATTTGTATTGTAACACTCATCACTTTACAAGTGATTAATTATCATCTGGAGTCTGACCTCTGCCCTAGGGAAATGTTTAGACCTGTCCTTAACTCTTTTAGATTGATTAATGTACCTAAAGCTTTTTATGTTTCCTTCCAATCAGTACAAATTTCTCATTTAATGTAGTTTAGTTCAGGACTATAGAAATATGGGCTGTTTCCCAGAATTTTCAGGTGTGGTGATGACTCTTCAAAACTACTGCAAAATAGTAACCAATCTGCCATCTGTGGCACTAACTTTTACAGCTATAGCTGGTGAGAGGCAAAGACAGTTCAAAACTTACCTGAACTGGACAGGATAGGACCCCAGTCTGATTTAGATTACGTCAATAGCTATCGTGCATAACATGAATTACAGAGGCCTTATCTGATCTATTATAGTAGGCTGTTGAAGCTTCTTCAGAATAAATCATCCAATTGCTTTGTGCTGCCTGATACATCAGTTTGCACCAAGTAGTGATAGTAGCTGGAGAATGTGAATTCAGTACTTAACTAGCTACAAGTCTTGTCTGGCAGATAAAGAAAAATTCCAAGGTAAATCATTCAATAGCTTTGTTAAAAAATCAATGTAACATTATTATTACTGAGAACATCAAAAATTGTGTTAGGTTTTCATATTAGGTTTCCAACCTAAATGATTCTGTGATTCTATGATACTTAATGTTCTGTCATTCTTTTGCACTCTATTGAAATGGTTCTTGCTAAAAGTGTATTTACCACTACTTAAATCTTAAAAACATCTTCTTTGATGTATTAGCTCTCATCAGTCATATTCTTCTCTCTAGAATCTAATTTTTTCTTGATTTCCATGGTCTTATTATCCCAGATCTCCTTTTAGCTTTCTGATCATCACTTCAGTAAGTATTTTAGAGGGATCTTTCTTGATACAGCTGTGATCTGGTAACATGGACTGGGTGCCCAGTAGCAGCTGAAGCACTGCTTGGAGCAAAAGTTCAGGTGCCATTGTTGAATGCAGGGCCAGGTTAGTTTAATCTGAAAGTTTATGAGCTCCAAGACTGCTCTGCCATGCAAGCTACAGCCCAGTTCTTTCATCCTCCTGAAATAAACACTATGTTTTCTCTGTGCTTCCTCTCATTATCTGTCTTTTGGCAGATGCCTCTAAAAAAGCTTGAGAATTGTTTGGGTGTTTGTTAATCTACTAAGGCAGAACCTACCATGATGACTAGTTGCCTGCCTCTTTTAATTAAATTATAAATTTTTTGAGATGTCATCTTCTCTTTTCCTAACACTGATGCAGTGGAAAGTATGTTTTTGTTATAAACGCAAATACATGATTACAGTTTTTCCTGTCATGTCTTTTCTCTTTCCAGAAGATTTCTCATGTCTTTGTTGTATCAGACAGCTTGGTCAGTATAGCTCAGTTACAAGCCAAGGATTGTGAGAACTGTTTCAATTACCATAATCTCCCAGTCACAAACAGTACGATCTTTGTCATCAGAAAGGAGAGTTATATAAGGTTACTTCTAGACATTGCAGTAATTTCTGGAGTTGGGTAGTTGAAGGGAGACTATTTTTTTTTTCTGCGCTTAAAACACCGAATTAAAATGCCTCAAATACTGTTTTATCATTTAATACTATGCATTCATTTCTTCACTGGGATACAGACCTATGTTTAGCAGAGTGGTGTAACTGAACAGTAGTGGCTCTGGTGGTTATGCAAAAGACACAAGAATATGTGAGAATGGCCACGTAGTCAAGATGGCAGCATTGCCAGGTTCAGCTCTATCAGCAAACTTAAAGGAAAAGCTGCCAGGCAGCATTAAATGGCAGAGGAGAAAAATCCTCTCCATTTAAGCTCTGCCATCCTGGAGACTGACCAGGATATGTTTTGCTGAGTTCACTCCTAATGTAAGTCAGTGTGTCCCTTGCTTGACTAGGCTAGCCTCCAAAAGACCAGCCACTATTTCTTGTTCCTCTGTGTCGCCAGCCATAAGGGGTTGTTGGGCATCTTATGGGTTGGGTTGGGCTTTTTTTGGTGTATTTTAGTAATAGCTGTGTAAATTAGGAACTAGTGTTAAGAAAAAAAATTTGAGTGAAGGTACCACTACTGTTCAGCTGAACCAGAATCCCACTCGCCATTCAACATGGCTTAAGCCCTCTGGACTGCTCTTCAGAGACACTTTGATCTTTCCCTTGACAATACACAGGTGCTTAAGGAGAAGTCAGGCCACCATGTATTTCTATGGGTCATACGGGTTTTATGTAGTAGATCAGGTCTTTGGAGACCTAGACAAGAACCTTACATTTACTCTTCTCTAGCAGACCCCATTCTTCCAGAGCAGATTTTACCTGCCTCTGGAAAACTTTATTAGTTGATATTTAGATTTAGAAGAAGAAAAGATCAAATATTTTTCTTGGGCATTGTCATCCTGAGGTTGTTTACATAAAGACACAGCTTCATTTTTTCAGATTTTCTGAAAGTAAACCCTATGTTTTTCCTGTGCCATTTTCTCTTGTGCAGAAAGTAAGAAATATTTTAGTTCTAATACAGACTAGCCACTTTGAACTTGTACCTTTTTTCCAAAGAGGGTTTCCTACTAAGACTGAATCTCTCTCTCTGTTGTACACGTACATGCGTGGTTTGTCTGTACTTCGGGATTTGGATCTCTCAACAGCAGCGTTGTTGCCTAGCAAAGTCTGGTATTACACAAGACTAATATAGTATATTTAATATAGTATGTGTTGGTAAAGCTGATTTTAAATTTAAAATGACAGTGTGCCCTTTTTAGTGATTTAATAATCACTGTTTATACTGATCTGTATCCCTTTTGTTTTCCCCACTCAGATGTTGCAAGAGCAATTGAGTTATTGGAGAAACTGCAGGAATCTGGAGAAGTACCAGTGCACAAGCTACAGTCTCTAAAGAAGGTGCTGCAGAGTGAGTTTTGTACAGCTATCAGAGAGGTATGAATCTGAGATTTTTAGTTATTTCTCAGACTAACATTTCTCACCTGTAGAGAAAAGCATATTTGCCTTTCAGTGCTATGTTCTGTAAAGGATGATGGATGTGAAATGTGTCTGTAGCTGCCTGCTACTGTGCAGAATGTTGAAATTACTGAAAAGCAGACAAAGAACAGTTGCATCAGCAAGACATCAATTAGCAATTAGCTTTGCTTACGAGAAAGGGTGATTAATTAGTACTTCAGCATTCTGCTTGCACTGTTTGAGGGTCTGGGGTAACCTGTACAGCACTGTGCTGAGATATGGGGACATGCCAGGTTGGGTCAGTGCAAGCTTCAATGCCTCTCCTTTGAGCTGAGGCGTGTGATAGGGAAGTGCTGATAAAATCAGAATGCAGTGACAACCAAAAGGGGCAAGACTGAAGTTAGCCGAAGCTGGCAGGAATCTTACCTTTGAAGTCAGTGGTTGGGTCCCAGTGGGCTTTGCTCCTCATGTCAGAAATCCTTGTCATGCTGCCAAGAACTATGATCATGCCACTGCCAGCTGTGGGCCTTCCTAAGCTCTGCCCAACAGTAGATAAATAGTAATTGTTTTATTCGAGTCAAGCTAGAGAAGATGCACCACACTTCTACATGCTTACAAGCAGTATCTTTAAAGCAGTTAACACTTCTGTTAGAAGTTTCTTAGAAGGAAAACATGGTTTAATACAACATTGCATCAGATATTTTACCTACTAAACCAAGGACTCAGCCTGCCAAACAGAAGCAGTTCTAAATGCCCTAACGAAGGCAACATCTTTTTAGTAGAAAATCTGTAAGAACTTCTGTTTCAGTTTATCTGTCTACTGCCTGGAACTAATCCTCCATTGCTGAAATCAATGGGGAATCTAATGTTCCCTCAATGGTAGCAAAATTGAACTCCTGATAACTAGGCAACAGCAGCAGATTGATTGAGTGGACTGCTGAGTGGCTGGAAGGAAAACAGAGATGAGCAGACATTAGTTTAATAAGCAAAATGGAACACACTTGTTACTTTATGGAATATATTCTTCAATGTGAGAATCAGAGAGAGGCTTCCACCTAATTAAATGGCAGTTTTCAAGGCTTTTTAAAGGAAATAGTGTTCCCTGACAATAAATAATAAATAGTGTTCCCTGACAATAAATAATGGCATTGTGTACCCTCAAAAGCTTATATTCTGACTAGTCCTTTCATTTAACCAAACTAAATGCTTCTTTAAGTAACCACAGAGCATAGTAAAGTTGTAGGATTGCTTGGGGTTTTCTTCAGATAGCAGAGCCTGGTACTCCAGTTGTTAAAGGCAGCTTCGAATCTTTGCAGCATTGTCAGTGAAATCTTAATCTCTGGAAAACAGTTTTAGCAGCAACAAACACAAAATTTAAGAACTATGAAACCAGCTTAGAAAAATGCATTCTCAGTTCAATGCACTGAAAGTAGATTTTGACAAAATCATCTCAGTGGCACAAAAGGATTTTATAGAATATTTTGTGAAGACAACCTGCACGTGACTAGAGCTAGTTACACAAGAATTGAGTGATGATGAATAAACAGTTCTACCAACTTCATAAACAAAAACATGTATTTCTTATTAAATATATATAACCTATCTTTCTAATATATCACTAGCAGAGAACAAAGTTTCTACACCCAAAAAATCTGTACTGCTATGTGTGTAAATCTTTTTTTAGAAAAAAATCTTCAAATATAAAAGGCCCAGTTATAAATCTTTTCATTTAGCTAGGGTAGGAGGACTGACATACGTACATTGCAAGTACTTAAGGTTGTTCAACGTGTGGCTTGTCTTTTCAGTTGTATTAAGTCCTTGGCAAATATTTAGACTGTAACTCTCTTTTTTTCTACCAGTTTTTCTACCAGAAGAGCTATTGAAAAACTCAGAAAATAATTGCTTCTAAGACAATAATTGTAAAAGCATGGAATATTTTGGTCACATTACACTGTTAGATATCTCCAAGCACTATAACAAGGGCTGGGAGGGTATCTGAGCTGTGTCGTGTCATTAATCAGGGATGCCCTTCTTGTGTGTCCTTCATGTACACTGGAGTTTATTGAACGGCACAGATTTTTCTGGGTGTGTTTGAGTTTGAGATAGCTAAGGCTAGACAGAAATTTCTCTACAAATGCTCTCTCCCATTGTTTATCTTTTCTTATCTTAGTGCAAGATGTGAGAGTGCGGTGACTAGATTTTCATTTATTACCATCTACACAGACTAGAGGAGAAAAGTTGTTGACATTACAAGAGAATGCATGGCAGTCAGTTGGAAATAATGAGAAAAGTGGGAGTGAAGCAGACTGGGTGTGAGCTGTAGGTAGGAGTAATCAAAATGGGATGAGGAGGCTGGCTTTGTGTTAGTATGCAGATTCTGAAAGAGGCTGCTTATTATATATATGCAGATACGCAGATCTGCAGTGTGGTGTGTTCATTCTGTAATGCAAGATCAAGGCTGACTTTTGTAGTCCTATAAACACCATAATGGAGGAACTTTGGAATACTAAAATTTTCTTTTCCAGTCTAAGAAGTTATGGAAACTTAACTGTCCAGTGTGTTTGGTTGTTAAAATAAGTCCCAGAGAAATTCAACATCAGGCTGAGCGTAAGTGAAAGGATCAAAGATGACACGTAACCTGCACTAGACTAACTAAATGTGACTTGTCCCTTCTACAAGTAGGAATTCTTTAACTACAGAAACAGGAGGTCACTTTTATGACCCATTAGCCTTTAAAGATATGAGATACGTTATTAGATGACATACATTCCAATCTAATGTGTAGGAATCTATCTAAAGGCTGTAATTAATTGTATTTATGGGAATCTACTTAGTAAATAAAATTTCAAATCCCTACACTAATATTCCATAGAAATAAATCTTTTTAAAAATGACTGAGTGAATGGAATTTAAATAGGAGTACTTCAGCATTTTTCAAGGAAGCTATGTTAGGAAATGGTGATTAATGGTTCCCACTTAGCTAAATATAAGTGCCACCAACTGAAATCTTCTGTCTGGCACTAGGCAGGAATATGGATTAGCTCTGAAAATAATAGAAATAATTGAAGTATATAATGGCCTCAGTATTTGCTATTCACCTGAAGACCCCTAGACCAGAAAACAAGTTGACCAAAGTCTGATCACACTAAAGGTCAGTTTGAAAAAAAAATTTAATTGTGTTTTAAATTACTTATTTTAAAAGGTTCCTAGCCACATGAAGATTAATTAGCCTTCTGTAGCTTTATCATCTGATAAACCTTGCACAAATCTTGTCCATTAAGTCCTTTACCCTTCTAAATGTTTTTGCTGTTTATTCAAAGCTCTTGCTATGTTATAGTCATATGCTTTCCAGGGGGCTACTGGAGTAAATGAAGGGCTGTGAAAGTGATTGTATAATTGAGCTACTGAGAAGTTACATTCACATGCAACTAAAACTAGACAGCCTAATTGATAAAGTTACTTTAATTGTTATAAGTCAGTAAAAGAAAGTTATAAGAACTGTAAGATCCGGTGAATGTCTGGTCTGGCTAGAAACCCTAAAAACCTATGGGCACAGATGATAGAATAAACAACTGAGCAAAACACAGTGGATCATCAGCAAGAAAATGTGGCATGCCTTAGCAGCTTATGTGAATTTAATTTACTGCTAACATCTGATAATTGGTGGTCAAGCACCAGGAGAATAACTTTATGACCCATTTGCTCTTGGTGAGCAAAGTTTTCTTTCAGGTTGATTCCCTGATTTCCATTTCTATGTCTTAAATATGTAATACTCAGGTGTATCTCGCTTTTCTCCTCGCCTGCCTTTGCTACTCAATTTTCTATTTCAAGGTTAAATCTAAAGTTTTTCTGTGTGGATATTATTTGAAATAAGATCTGACTAGGAAATACCTGTGGTGAATCAATGCCAAGATTAGTCGGATAAAAATGTGGTGTGGCAACCAGACACCCAAAAGTAACCATTATTTTATATTTATTATGATTCCCACCAAAATATCATATCGTCACAGAAAAGCAGTTCTGTAGGACTCGGTCACTGACAAAGGAGGAGCAATCAACACAAAGTATTCTAATCTTGTCCATCTTGTATGAAATTAGTCATTGGGAAAGCATGTTATCTTTGAAAATATTTCAGTTCCTACCTCACTAGTTTAAAACATTTTTAAGCTTGCTATAAAATATATACAGAGCATCCTGGACATTTGAAGACCCCTTTTGACTTACAGGCGTAAAAATGGGAATGGCAGAACACTGACCCATTTTTATGAGGTCCTGATGCTCCCTAGTTGCTTTAGAGATAATATTTGCTTGTGTTGTATAGTATTAAAAACAGTTTCATTATATATTAGGCAGGATAGTTTAATAAGCCTAGTTAGTATATTGGAATGATTTCCCTTAATTAATAATTTTCATTTCCATGCCTTAGCGAACTGAACGCCCAGAATCCCAGTGCTGCTGATGTGCAGTGTGTTTTTATCTGGTCATTTCCTCAAGCTGCCCACTCACACTTTCCGTTATTAACCCTGATATATGTCTTTTCAAATATTAAGGGACCAGAAGACAGCTGCTGGGTGGTGAAAACTGAATCTGGTGGTACTGTGCTTATCGCTATACTGTGATGCCATGTGTGACAGCAGAAGGCTGTCTGGAGCCCTTAGATGTTCATTCAACTTCAGATGTCTCAGTGTGGTGGTGTACTCCATTTTTACAGGGCTGTACTGAATATAACAATCTGGGTATTAGCTGGACTCAGGCAAAAATCCTCATTGATTCTTTTATTCAGTGATTAATTTAAGATTTTGATGTAGGAGTCGTTTAAATACCTGTTTTAATTGTGTTTCAAGAATCTTAGAATTTGCTTGTTCAGTTTGCAGTATAATGCTGTTCCTCCACATCCTAGACCTAGTCTCTGAAAGCAGGATTTCATTGTTTTCTGCCTCATAAGTCCTTGCAAAAATGGAGGTGCACCAGGCCAAATTCTCTCAGGCGGCACCAAGGTAAGCCCCAGAGTCCAAATTCTGCCCTGTGTTAATGCTTTATATTTGCTAGAAGCTGCATATTTGTTACAGGAGGAGAAATACAATTCTGGTCAGTCTGTCATTTCCACAGGGCAAGCCCAGCTTTTGAAGTTTTTAAATTACAAGATGCAAGCTTGGAAAAAAAATGCATTGAGGAGACTTACTGCTATAATTCACAGCACAGAACTGTGATTAAAGCTCAGTAGGAAGCCTGACATCTAAAGATCCCCTACTGTCACATTTACCCATTCAAACTGAACTGTTGGTCAGATTGAGCAGAAGGGATATGACAGACTTACTAATAAGGCAATTAGTAAACAAAAGGGCAATAGGACAACACATAGAAGTAAAGTGACCGAGATTTATCAGCTCAGAGTTGTAGCTCAGGTCACAAAAACAGTATGGTTGTATTAGCATGATGCCTCATTAGGCTGCCTGGGAAGCAGAGTTCTCCTTAGGCTAATCTGATACCTTGTTATAACTTGTTCTGGTGTTCCTGATAGTTTATTCAGAATCACTGCACCATTAGTTTAGTAATAGGACTCATGCAGTAGCAAATAAGGAATTGTGCAAATTGACCAATTTCATTCCAATTTTAGCATGTTTATGCATTGATTTATTTTTAACTTTTCAATAAAATTTGTATTCCTGGATGCTAGTTGTAAAGTTTCGGTATTTTATCTGTTTTTTTAGATATTGGAGTGGATTGTAATGTCAGTCAAACCAGTTCAGCTTACCTAAATTCTGGGGCTGTGTAGCATTTGCAAGAATCTTCTACCTTTCCATCCCTTTTTCATTTCCAGTGTCCTAGCAATGAAAAGCCACATAAAATAATGATGTAAGTTTACACTAAATGAGTACTTCCATCACTGATAGGGAAGGGCATTACTTAGCTTCACTCAAATACGATGGTATGGCACAGTAGTAACATATTCATGTTTTACAGATTTTGCTTTCTGCCTCCTGGTTGCAGGTACTGTATCCATCATGATGAGTTGAGAGAAGGATTTGTAATGTGTGTTAATTAGATAATAAAAAATCAGATTTCTAAAGATGAGCTGTCTGCTCTTTGTCTTGCTACCATGCTGGCTAAGGCATTGAGAAAGTTCAGCAGAAAAGCTTAAGTTAGTGGTAAACACAGAAATTTTCTTTTTGATTACCCTACTGTGTTAAAATATATGGGCTTTTTTAGGATGAATGTAATCAGAAATCAGTCCAATTTTGAAAAACAATGAAGTTTCAATTGCCACTTTACCGTAATTGATTGAAGCATTACTCTGTTGCTCGCAAGCCCTGGATGGCATGAATGAGAAGTTTTGGAAATTATTACCTTGTAACTCAGCAGATGGCCTTCATTAATGGCAATTATGTGGATTTACCAAGTTGCCCAAGCATTATCTGAGAGAAGGCATTATTTAGTCTCTGTGCAATTACTAAGTCCCTACGACTTTCATGACTTCACTGCAGGAGATTTAAAACAGCTGCTGTTGACACTTTTTTTTAGCTGCCTAGAGCTAAATACATAGATTTCACAGATAGAGTACCCTAGAATCTGGGACCAGACTGTATCACTGGTCTTTAATGGGTGCTTTCTTCCACTGGTTTTGATTAAAGATCAATTTCTAGAGTTGGCTGGTGGCTATATATCTAATCATACTTACATTCTGCTTGTGTAACTGTGCCTTTCACAACAGATAAATACATACTTCAGTGCTTCAGGAGTCCTGCAATTTACAGAATCAAAACAATCACATATCTTGTTCATGTTACAGTTTATCTGAGTGGTGCTCAGGTGATGTTCTCGTTTTGGCACACAGCTGCAGTTGCATGTGCTACGGAAGGTGACTCCAGTGGAACATGTGTGGTGCATCTCATCATCTTTTTCATTTGCTCACATTATCATTTTAGTTTATTGTTGCAGTATCCTATTTGATTACATAAAACTCTTCAGAATAAACAGAATAGCCTCCACTGCAGTTCATCTCAAGACTGCTTCTTCCTCTTGAGAGAAATCAGCAGCAAGGTTAACTACCGAGTAATATTAGTAAGTGACAGGTTGTTGGAAGCCACTGCACTATTCTTTTTGCCTTGATGGAGCCTCAGTATCCCTCTGCTGCCACTTAACTGATGTCACTGATGAGACTCCTGAGAAATGCTGCTCAATCTCCATTTTTTAATTGTGCCTTCAGAAAAGAAAAGAAATTATAAACTGTTTTAAAACTCTATTTTAGCTATATTTTTTTGGCATTTAAAACAAGAAGTATCAGTAGTTTCCTTCCTTCTCCCTGCCTTCTCAGCTTGATAGGAACATTTGAGATGAGCTTGAATGATGATGTCATGTTTCATCCAGGTGCTCATTTTGGCAAGGTTTTGACAAATCTGTTAGATTTTGGAATGTGGCTGTTGCATATGTCAGCCTCAACAGCGTATACAGACTTACTGATAAAGTGGAGGAAATTAGTGTTTATTAATGCTTGGTGTGTTTTTGAACTGGCAGTGAGGTCTAACAGAGAGTTTGAAATTACAAGCTGTGAGTTCCGAGTGGTCTTACAGGAGTTAACTCATCACACATGTTGGTATTTCTTTTTATCCCAGTATATTGCAGTAGAAGCAGCAAAAGAGACTTTTAGGACTGTATTTTGCTAAGGTTTAGTGATTGCAAAGGATGCAATTTCTACACCTGTAACACTGTTTTAAGATGCCAGATCATAGTTCCCATTGACTTAGAGCAGAATATAGAACAATGTGTAAGAGATACGAAATAAACTAAATGATCCAATTCTATTTTTCTTGTTCCTCATGTAAGTAGTTTTTACTTGCAAATAAAAGTCTATTTTTCCTTATTCTTAAAAAGGTGTGATGTAAATTCCTATTGACTTCAGGGTGTCAGTGATGACTCCAGACAGAATTGAGACTGTAAGGGAAGAGGGGGCACACAAAGGTCTTGTGTGTCCTAACAGCAACACCAGGCGTGTTTCAGTCGACTCACCCGATATGTGCAGAGGATGTGACAGTGTGCATTTTTGGATACATCTGCTACATTCTTCTGCTTGCACATAAGGGAGGAAGGAGATTCTGGCCCCAGCCTGTAACCCCTGTTGGGTTATTTCTTGGACAGATGCAGCATCATATGGCAAGAGCTCAGGGACCAAAACTTGGGTCAGCTTTCCAACACCACCACAGATACTGTCAGAGCAGAGTGCACATCTCCGTTTTCCACACAAAAAAAAAAAGGAAAAAATTCCATTTTAGCTTGAGCCTTCATAAAGTATTTCACCCTAAATTAAAATATTATACCTTTGCAGTGATTATACTTAATTTATTTTTAGAAATGTCTCAGACCCGTGCTGTTTTTTCCTACTGCCTAAGGACAGCTTAATAATGCATCAATATTCAGATCAGTTTTTTCACTTTGGTGGAACTGACCTAGTTTCCTCCATAACCCCCATCCCCCAAAGAAGGAAACATTCAAATAAAATATCCTCAATGAAAATGGTAAAGCCAACATGCATGGTATTTCTTCCACATGGTCTAAAATTAAAACTGTCTCGTCTCCTCAAGTTGTTAAACAAGACTTAGTTTCATTTGCAAGTTTGAGCTTTTTAATGGGTTAGCATCCCTATAGAATCATGTGGCAAGATCCATGAAGTGTTATTTCATGGAAGGGGATTGTTGCAACAATTGTGAAAATGATGCAACGTTTGGTTTTGAGAATAGACACCACCAGTGGTTTTCACAAAGCAAACATGTAACTGCTCAAAGTAATGAGAGCTTATCATGTAAAAATATTCAGAATACCAGCAACCTTGAATGACCACATTCTGTCTGATATAAATAGCTCAGTAATACAGACTAGTTGTCACAAAGCAGCTTTTTCAAATTCAGTTGTCGAAATTCAGTAGCTGCAGGCAACAACTTCTATAATACAGACGTGTTGGTGCTTCCAGTAAGAACAATAATGTATCACACGCCTTCCTCTCAAAGGTACTTTTCAGCCATTTCAACCTCCCCATACTCACAGGTATCTATCAACTTGTCCTGTTGACATTGATGAAAGAACTTTCATCAGCTTGCACTCAAGGGCAGACTGAAGAATTATGTACAGTATACACACCATGAGCATGGGAGTAAGATGGCCTAATTCTGCTTCTGTTGGGATTACTCAAACACCTGTCATAGTCCTATAACAAAATGGGCTTTTGTGATTCATTTGCTCAAACAATCTTGTTTAAGAAGAATCTAAGTTTATTGTAAGCTTGAAGTTGTGGTGTGTGTACATGGCATCCATGGTGTTCTTCCACGACCAGTGGTTTTGTGGGGTTCTGTCCCTCAAAAGCACTGCTGTTTAGACAGTCTTCTCAAATTCTCTTGCTTTTCAGTCATTGAGAACAGTCTCTTCCCCAATTTTTTTAATTAACTACCAAAGAGAGAAGTAGCTATAACATAATGAAAAAACGATGTTAATATTTTTGAGTCAACTTGATTGATAGAAAAGAAAATCAGCCTGCTTTGAACTACCTTATGGACCTACTGTCTTCTAGATTATGGTGTATGACAGTGTTTAGTACAGTATCTTAACTAGAGGCTATAGCTCTGGTGGAGAAAACATGCTCTTAAAGATGTAGATGTGCTTTCCCAAGCATGCTTATCACATGAGATATTTTTTAAAAAGCAGAACACAGGCACAAAACCAGAAATTTCATCTGATATTCAAGAGATACAAAACTAAACACCCTGTTACTAGATATTTTCCACTTCCATTGAGCTACCCCAGGTTTATGGCTGAATGGAAGTGCTCCACTGCTTTGGTTTTGAGCTTGAGTAAGATTTCAGATATAAAGAGTCATTATGAAAGAGGAATTAAGAAAGAGGAATTATGAAAGAGGAAATGTGGTTGGGTCAGCTGCATACCTCCATGCTGCTAATAGACACACTTCTGGTTGTGTTTGATTTGTTTTCTTTTTTTATGTCCTTGTCTGTTCAGGTGTCATCTTAGGTGGATAATTAGATCTGTTTGTAAGTAATTTTGTAGAAAAGAAAATGCTGTTTGAAATATCAGAAAACCTACCATAAAGGACAGAGATTCTGAAAACTCTTGACTTCTGAAAAGTCTGTTGTTCAAGCAAAAATGGTGATTGGTGTAAGAAATTACCAGGTATGATTCCATGGTTTATGTTGTACAAGAGGTTAAGGGTTACCAGAGTCCCTCCTGATCTTTGTAGCATTTAAGATGTCCTTGCTCACTGATTTGTTCAAGCATGATCTGAATTGAGTGCTGAAGCACAGCTCAAGGGGAGTCTGTCCAGGCACACAAACCAATGCATTCCTTTCCACAGACATAAATATGTTGGATTAAGAATGGAAAATAATAGGCAAGGAAGAATGGCAAACAGAATGTGAAAGAGTCAAAAATTATGAAAACAAAGTAGAGTGGGAGAGGCACAATTGATTTGTGCTGCAGGTGGCAGTTTGGTCTCAGAAACAAGGGATTCACAGGCACAGTGGAGAGGTCTGCAGCTTTCCAGTGCACCTCTGCTCTGTAACTTCTCCCAGTCACAAGATTGGACATTCTCCTGGTCTGCCCCAAGCACTGGTTCATGTACGCCAAGTGAAATGAAGTGTGGGTTCCAGATCAGAAGGAGACTGAAGTCCTGAGAGTCAGCTCCATATTTTGAGAGGGAGAAGAGAGTCCAGCAACTATGCTGAATAAAGCATCTTCTGCTCTTCTCACCATGGTAGAAGACTTATTAAGATACTTCTTTTTGCTTGGCATTTTAGAAGGGAAGAATATTTATCATCCTCTCCAACATACGAAGGCAATTAGGAAGACAGGGATTCAGCTGGTTGACAGCAGATGCATAGTACTGAGGTGTAAGTAAATAACAATCTCTCTTTTGTAGCTTAGCGTCAGTTCTGCAAGGATGCGCACATATATACACTGTTCCATTGACATGAGTACAGAAGCACAGTGAAGCCAATTATGTCCTCCTTGCTCTGGTTATTCTCATGCTAACTCTCCTCTCTGTACTGTCTGTCAGGCTCTTGTCTTCCCTTCCTTGAAAGTCTTCTTCCAAAAATAGATACACAGTTCTTTTCTACACTTGAAGCAGCAAAAAATACAGCAAATGAGCTAAAGGAGCGAAGCCCAGATGATGCCAATATACGTTTTAAACAAATATTTATCCGTCTTTTTGTAGGTTTTTTTTTCATTTCACCCTTTTGCCTGCTTACCTGTGATTTACCTAAGTCACTTACTTAGGTTGTGACTTCTTGAAGGAAACATTTTATGTCTTTTTATTATCATCATACTGCAGGCACTGTGGAAACACATCTGATTACTACTATTTGCATATATTATCCCATACAATAAGAAACCCCTAACATTTTCAAAAAAGGTAACTTCCTCACTTAGAAATTTCAGAAAACTTTATTTGGGCTTGCTACATCCCAGGTCTGAATTGCAATGTACTCTGTCTTGGATTGTGTTTGTGGGGGTTTTTGAGTACGAATTCATTGCTGTAAAATGACTTGTGCCTCATACCTGTTCCCTTCTGGTGTTCGGATCAGCTTGTCCTAAATTTGAGCATCATTATTGTAGGTACAGTTGTACTAGAATTACATATTTCATCAGGGGATGAATCATTAAATACCTCTTACAGAAGTTAATACAATAAAACTGTTTAATTAAATTCTATCTTTGAGAATTCATCAGAAAAGATGCTGTATCATTCAGGTTGTAAACAGAATACTGCTTCTAGACACCTTTACAAAACAGGCTGCTAAGTGCACTGTTTCTCCTGGACCTTCTACAGCTTTGTGTTGACATAAATAGCCCAGCCCTAAATAACTTGCTGCTTTGTTATGAGTCCATATGGAGTAATTTTTGATAAGAAGCCAGCTCCTAAAGTACCTGTAAGGCTGTTCCACTTCCTGCGCTCCAATAATCCTAAGCCAGCTGCTTGGCCTCCCAGCTGAATGCGTGGGGATGAGAACCATCATCATAACAATAATACCTGTTGCATCTGACTCACTACAGCTCCTGCTGGGAGAGGTAATAAAATGTGCATTTCTCTGTGCCTGCGAGAGCTGCCACAGTACACAGAGGATTCGCTTCCAAGTTCAAATTTTCTAGTTGTAATTTACCTCCCTCCCTCTTTTTGTAATCTTTGAGTAGTATAGGAGAATAACTTTAGGTTATGTCTGAGGAGACTACCTGCAGAAGCTGAAATAAGTCTGAGATCTATATTCATGCTTTCAGGAGTATTGCTTGGTGGGAGCGTTGTGTTCTGTGCTCCACAGGAAGGAGAAAACAAATCCAAGTACATCTTGCGCCACAGAACAAATGAGATCTGTGTGAACAAACCCCTGTCTGCAGCACGCCTTTACCTATGAACATTCAGCACACAGACACTCACAGTTTTGGTAGAAATCGCTGGGGGGGAGAAATTATCTGAAACATCACCGTTTACCCTTCAGCTGTAGCTTTGTGTCTTGAAACATTGACAATTCATCTGTAATTTAATCTCTATTACTAATGAATTATGGAAGCTCTTTTCCGTATGCACTAGACCATCAGATTGTGTGTAGAGTCTGTCAGTAAATAATATTTCTAAACACCCATGTAGTCTTACAGACACTCAGAAAAGAAATAGCTGTGCATACAAAAATAGATATGCTCTTTTTCAAGTTAGTAACATATAGTAACCATCTAGATTAGATACTGTACTGGGCAACTGGCTCTAGGTGGCCCTGCTTGAGCAAGGCAGTTGGATGAGATGACCTCCAGAGTCACTTCCATCCTCAACTCCGTGATTCTGTGACATGTTAATTTTCATTCTTCAGCTCAATCATACTGTACAATGATGTCTTTGAAAATGATTCGTCATAGTCAACAAAGGTCACTGTTTTAAAAGACTTTTAGTAAACATCCTAAAGGGGTGATTTTAAAATGCTTGAAATTAAAATCTGTGCCTCAGTCTTTTTCTATACTGACTGATATTTTGTTTAAGTAAAGAAATCTACAGTAGATCTTATACAGGCGTCTTAAGGATGACATCGTTAGATTCAGGAGAATTGCTATATGTTAAAAATATAATCAGATGTACAGATAATAGTAGGAATTGAAAGAAAATACTTCATAAATCCATTTCAATTATTTGTCACATACAGTGGATTGAACAAGAAGCTATATTCCAAACCAGGAGGATTTAAATGCCACCTTACTCAGTTTGAGAACAAAGAGATTTTCAGTTTATGTGTTCTCTACATAGAAGAGGGAGCAGAATGGATTTGTTGTGCTAAAATCATGGCTAAGGTGGTGCTGAGAACAGCATAGATAAAGGGCTTAGTGTGGCTATAGGAAAACAGACAGCGTTTGTTCATGGACTTCAGTGCATTGCAAAAATGAGCCCTGATTAGATCTGAACCCTACAAAGAGTTTAAGTGGCTTGGTGGAACAGGTACAGTTAATCTGTGTTTGGTTGTTAAACTGACTTAGTAATAAGAAGGTTATGTGGGTGTATATGTTTTATCATTCTTAAACTCAAGTTACATTAATCATTATGTAACAGTCAAATAGGATAATCAGATTTACAAATGCCTCGAGCAAATATTCAAGACCAGTTGCATCTCTTGCTTATAGAGAGTGAGATCTGACATGCAGGACTCTTTGTTTGTAAGAACTGTGCTATAGATACCACAATCACTGATAACTCTTTGCAGAACATTTTAAATCTGCTAGCATTGAGAATTTACAGATTAACCCAAGGATTATATGACACTATTGATCATATTTTTCCACAAGTTTTTGAGCTGCTAGATTATTTTTTTGCTTACTAATTTAATCACACACTCGTGAGTCTGTTCTTTTACCAGTATACAAGTTAGTTACCAGGATACTGGATGTTAGAAAGTCTACCAGCTAGATACTGGTAGGATGCAATCAACAGGAAATTATACAACTTCAAACCTAGCAAACAATGACATGAATGTATCATTATCAGATCACCTTTGTGATAATCGACCTTAGTCATGAATATTTTAAAGAACTTTTTAGTAACTGTTCCTCTATATGAAATACTGTGACCTCTTTTTGAAACAATTTAATGTCATAAGAGTTCAGTATTCAAATATATGCTTTTAGACATTTTAGCAAGCCACAGCATTTAAAGCTCTGCAAGCAAAAACAATATGTAGAATCTGCTGTCATATTTTAAGATGGAGGGAAACCTGAAGAAAATACAGCATTATCAGTGGTTCAGTATGCTGTGGGTTTTAAAGAAACAAGTATGTAATGATTCATTACTGCAATTACACAGTATTCTTCTTATATAATGTAGTAGTTCTTCTTATGTAATAATGTGTCCTACAACATAATACAATAAACACTGAACTGATCTGTGCAGTATAATGCTGAGTATGTAGACTCAACCCATTTTTATGATGATATCATCTGGTACTAAAACATAAGAAACCAGAGATCCTTTAGAGACTATAAAAGACCTTTATTTTCCCAAATGTTTAAAAATAAGGGCAAAATCCTGGTTTCTGCTGTGGTCAATGTCCATGTTACCAATGGAAGCAAGATTTCATTTCAAATCATGGGAGATTTTCAGCATGCTCCCCTTGTCTCAGTTTTTCTTAACTCCCCCAGGTTCTTACGAATTCAGTTCTAGAATGACGTGTGTGCTGACAATAGTCAAGACAAAGAATCTTTTGCTGTATTGTGGAAGTGTTTGTCATATTTTAGATCTCTGAAATGGATCGTATTTTTTACCTCCTTTCTTTTTTTGCCTTTTCCTTTTATATGATACCCCAAGAAAAAAGGTTTGGCGATCAGTCACCCCCAAACATTTTGCTGCTTAAGAGTGCTTGATTAACACTATATCTGTCCACTGAAGTCAGAAATGCGCCACAAATCTTAATTCTGTTTAGATGTTTGCAGCACATGCTTGTCAGTGTGTTAAGTTTTATATTAACAGGCTCAGTGGGGAAAGATTCATCATTATGGTACTGCATGGACAGTGGGATGGAAAACTTCTGTCTATCAATGGGACAAGCTATTGTAGGTTACTTAAGTACTTCTCTGCCAAAGTAACATTTACATTACCAAAGAGGAAAGTTCTGCTAAAGCATCAGCAAATGAGTAAAAGGTAAATGTATTTTTGAAAGTACATTTGAGTCTGCGCTCTTCAAGGAACATAAGGAGATTGCTGTAAAAACTAACATACTTTACCAACAAAGGTTCTCTCTGAGGAGTGCAGCCTGAGACATAAAACACATGAAACGACAAAATTTCTGATGAATTAGGTCAAGAAAATGCCCACAGTAAATCAGTGGCATATAGGAACTTATTTTTTAAGTTTGGTGGTTTTATAAGAAAGTTAAATAAAATGTTTGGTTTGTTTGCATTCACCTTTGTCTTTCAAAACACTTTCTGTATGTTATGTATAAATACTTTTATTTTTTAAGTTTGCTTTCAAAATAACTGGCTAGCATCAAGGCTTTGGTTGTTATTTTTCCTCTAAGAGTGTGATAAATCTAGAGAACAAAGGCAGTGTTAAGACAAAGCCTTTTCCTTTCTCTTTACTGGAGATGTTTAAAAGGGAGAGATAAGGACCAGGGAAAATGGGCCAAAAGTGTATACCAGAAAAAAATGACAGAAAGTTATATATATAGGCAGTGTTAATTTTATGTAATTTATGCATATGTACAATTCCTTTTTAAAGGATAATCTTAGCCATTGACCATGTTTGACCTGACCTAACCTCTTTTCACTACTCCTGGTTATGGTTGATAGAAGGTAGCACTGGGACCTTTCTTCAGAACTATTTTCACTTCGATTCTTCAGCTGAACAGCATTCTTTTTCTTCTGCTGTATGCTGAGCAACTTACGTATTTTTTTAACATCAGTTTCCTAAGTCTTTTAGTTCAAGAAAGTTCAGAGACCAAAGAAGCCTTTGTTGGAGGCTGAGACACCTCTCAGGCCAGTTCAGATCATTTGCATTCAAGTCAGTTGCCTGGAGACACAAATTTTTGCTAACATACAACTTAACTGTTCTGGTTTTAGGAAACTACTTGCTAGAGAATGGAAGGGAGTTGTCTTGGAGGATACAAAGTTAAGTTTGGAAAGTATAATGAGAAAAACAGATTGATGCTCTCTGTTAGCCTGGGCATGCTCAAGTTTAGCAGACACTTGGCTATGTGATTGCATGAATACAGCATTAATGAAAGTTAGTTCTCTGACAGAAGGGAACTCTCCTTTCTGGGTTAGTATAAAGTCCTTGTTTTGCTTCTATAATTAATTTCATTTTATTTTCATGAACATTTTAGGTGTATCAATACATGCATGAAACCATAACTGTTAATGGCTGCCCCGAATTCCGAGCCAGGGCCACTGCAAAGGTAGGATACGTGCAGCTGTTGAAATACGTGTTACCAAAGTGATCTAGTAATTGACTGTGCGCGTGTGTGTTTCAGGTATTCGTGTGTACACTGTAAGAAAATTTAGACATCAGTGGCAGCCCAGAGTCTAGAACCAGTGCTACTTCCCAGGTAACAATCATAATGGAAAATTTCAACCTTTATGCTGCTTCTGTAGCTTAAGAAAAGAGAATGATTTTATGGAATATGATGCTTTTTGAAAAGTTGCTTTGCAAAAGCAAATATACTGGTTCTTCTGTAGCAGTCTGCCTGCAACAACCAATATTTTAATGGACTGTTTTCCCATACATCTCATCCAGAGAGGACACAATTACTTGGGAGATAGAAACTAAACAGTCAAAATTCCCCTTTTAAATAATGGGAGCTGTAGGTGCTGAGAGAGTGGTGAGGATGAACAGTGACAGAAATAGCCTGATCAACATTTTATTGACTCCACAGCCAAATGTAAGCCTGGGTTTTTTTCTGATACATTACCTGTTCTATTAAAATGTATTCTCTCTTTGTCCATGTGGGCCTGCCTTTCTTATATCCTAAGACAATGACAGCTACGTTACTGCTGCTACTGAAATGATAAGGGAATTCACACAACCATGAAAGAACCCATTCTTTGTGCCAGTATGAAATATGCTCTGTATTTTCATAACATGCACAAAGATAGATGCTTCCCAACAAGGGTGTCCACCATAGCTTTCTTTTTCCCATTACTGTTTTGTACAAAACACTGTCTTTTATGTGGTGTAGCAGGTACTATGCAAAGTAACTTGCAAAAGCCATAGATCTTCTTTCGAGATATTTCTTTATGATCCCATTCCTGTGAACATAAACTCCCTGAAGTCCTAGTGGAACTAAGATCTCTTACCATTAAGTATTTATGTTCAGAGACTTTAATTTAAAGCTGTATCCGAAGAGGAAGGTTGGGAGTGTGTTACAAAATGATTAAGAGTATTTTAGAGGAGTAAGCTCTATAAGAGCAGCAAATAACCTAATATACTCTAAATTGCAGTGTATTTTCCATATTAAATAGGACTTTCTTTTCTGTAGGCTGTACTTCTGATTTTAACCTTCTGATTAAAAGCTAATGGTCAATGTAAATTTGTAAGGTCTTTGGTTCTATATAGAGAAATGTGTATATGAAATCCTGATTGTTTACACTGCACATAAACATAGAAATTATTGCTATGTTATTTAGTAAATGGGGAGAAGTCTGATTAGTGTTTCCCATTCTCATTTCTTATTCATATAGAACAGCAGGTTACAGAGCAATGTTTCAATATCGCAATATTTCCTGGTTATTTCTGGGCTGTCTGTATTTCATTCTCCTAGTGCATTCATGTCTGACATAAAATGTATGCATGATGACAAGTTCTGCATGTGCAAAAACATGTAATTGAGAATGAACCATTATGTCACATCATCCACTAGCTTCTATTGAGCATAAGTGTTATAGGATGCTCAAAAATATTAGTGTAATGCAAAATTGTCCAAGCAGTTTGAACTACAAACACATGTTAAAAACTATAAAATATTTTCTTAATGTTTATTTAATGCTTTATTAAGACCGATAATTAAGAAAATGCTTGTAGTGAAAAATCAAGGATAAATGTAATATTTTCCTGGATGCAAGCTTTACAGTATGTTACTTTTTTTTTTTTCTCCCATGGAATAAGCATAACAATCTAGATTTTTCTAATTGATTTATATATCTGTTGTTGTCTTAAGATTTAATTTTTCAGTAAAAGTTTCGACAGAATTATATAATAAAACCTCCTATTCCTGTTCCAGAAGTTATTTCACAAAGTTTATAAATTAAGCTTTTTAATTTAAGAATATATTTTGAGGATTTAAAATAAATAATTCCATAACTCCAAAAGCAAAGCAGAGAGTTAACAATTCAGTTCATCCATTTTATTTCAACTAGGAACACATTAGAGATCCCATTATCTTATCCCACAGGAATAAATTTTCTCCCTGTGAAAAGGCAAAGGAGAAATGTACTAATGGTCATAATGGTGCACCACCACAGAGGTGGCTTTCTGGTGCCTACTTCTGGCTGTGCTGGTAGCTTTCTGTATTATCTTTGACAAGTCACCTAAATTCTCTGTTCCTCTGTTGATTCCTTTATTTGAAAAACATTGGCATAGAACTTGATGTTTTTAAAATATTTTCAGATAATCAGAAAAAGTCAGAGTAAGATACAGAAATGTTTTCACAGGAAGGAGTTCTTCCTGCGAATGAACAACAATGTGTCTATCACTGTTCCCCCTAAATAGCCAAATCAATCTTTTTTTTCTTCCAGGCAACAGTTGCTGCATTTGCTGCAAGCGAAGGCCATTCACACCCGCGAGTGGTGGAGCTGCCAAAGACTGAGGAAGGCCTGGGCTTTAATGTCATGGGAGGAAAGGAACAAAATTCACCTATTTATATTTCTCGCATCATTCCTGGAGGAGTGGCAGAAAGACATGGTGGGCTCAAACGTGGGGACCAGCTGCTTTCAGTTAATGGAGTGGTATGTGCAAATTTGATAGAGCTTTCATTTTCATCTGGATTTTCATTTCTCACAGCTGTTCTAATGCCACAATTTAAATGCAGCCACACGAAACAAAAAGAATGAGCTCAGTGAGAGACCTTCAGTGTGCGTTTGTGGTGCAGTGAGGCAGAGCTCCAATAACAACTTTGTGCCATTACAATTTCTATTGTACTGGAGAGTGCTTGAAGAGCTTAATTTCAAATCCTCACCACCTAATTTATGAGGAACCTATGTCCTTAATTGATAATTCTGTAAGTTCCGCTTGTAGTAAAAGCTTAATAACAGACTGTCGTTCTTTCATTTCATAGCCTTCAAGGCACACAGCCCTTTCCAAGCACGGTGATGCCACAGTGGCACTTGTGTAGTCTTGTGACCTTCAGAGCCTTTGAACACATAAAATTGAAAGAAATTTGGTAAGCACATTTGGTGCTGATTTGCAGTGGGGGGCACATTCTAGATTTCTTTTAGTGATATTCATCCAGCTGTGATATCTTTGTCGGAGAAATCAGCTGTACAAATGTTCGCATACAGAGAGCATGTATGCTGGGTAAAAAGGTACACTTTTTACATGGTCATTTTTCATGTAAGTCAAGGTGGAGTATTTTGCAGTAATTTCACTGTGGATGTCAATATGGAGGTAAAAAAAAGGGCTGTTGGAATAGAAGACATACAAGGTTCTGACTCCATGATATGGGTCAAATTCTGCCTTTCATTTTGCTTTGTGTCTTCTTTTACAAAGAAAAGTAAAGTACTGAAAAGGTAAGGATAGTCGTTTATATAACCCTACACTTCCCTTTATGAACATGTAGTCCTTTTCCATGCAAACCTCCGTCTGACCCTGTATTTAAATACATCAAAGGCACATAGTAACAGTTTCTGAGTCCAGTCAGGAATCTAAGACTTTACAACTTAAATTTCTTCTTCTTTGCAAGCCTATAAAAAATAAAAATGATTTATGTTTTCATCTTTTTCTGTCAACACTAGCTATTCCCTTTCTCTTGTAACAAAGTATTTCTGTAACACTTCAGACAGAACTTTTTCCACTTCTTGTATTAACTATCATGTTCTCAAAAGAGAAATACTAGTTCTGGAAACTTGTACACAATGAGGAAGAAAAGAAAAACCCACTGAAAAGATTATTTAGTCTCAAAGAAAAACAAACTGAATATTTAAGGAAGTTTGTTACTTGAACTTCACTGATTGAAAGTCGATCAAAAAATTTTGTTGTTGTTTCTTTCAACAGGTGATTAAAAAGGCAGACAAAAATAGTTTTAATTTACTAATTGATGGATGATTCTTGAAAAATCCTTTTACTGTCAACAGCATCTAGGCAAATACCAGAGAGGAAAGTGGCGAACCTTCAGATGTCAAGATATATTGAATTTGACCCTCTTGTCACCTCTGTTTTATGATTCTCCATTCAAAAATTTGATGCATGTGCTCTAGAATATATATTTAGGTAATGCAGCAAAAAAACACAGTACAAAATTTCCAATTACATGTGGACACATGAGAAAGTTTAGAGATGCAAGAGAAATGTTTTTGTATTCAGAGTCTAAATAACAGAATTTAAAATTTCAATTCAACTGCATACTTGAAATAATCACAGAATCATAGCAGGGTTTGGGTTGGAAGGGACCTTAAAGGTGATCTTGTTTCAACCCCCCCAGCATGGGTAGGAGCACCTTGCGCTAGAGCAGGTTGCTCAGAACCCCATCCAACCTAACTTTGAACACTTCCAGGGATGGGACATGCACAAATTCTCTGGCAACCTGTTCCAGGGCCTCACCACCCTCACAGTAATGAGCAACTGTTCATAAACCAGTCTTGGGCGGAATTAATCCCATACAATATAATTTGTAAAAAGGCAAAAATTACGGATGTGATTATTTGTTGCGATAAGGAGCAGCGCAGATTCCCCAGGCAGGTGCAAAGGAGAGCCTTTATTGCAAAAACTCACCCTTTTTAACCAGTTAGCCATTTATCAGTTTACGTAGTTTTAAGGGATAACAAATATGATTCAACCAACCACCATACACAATGTAAACACATGATGGTTATATAACATGTTTTTCTACCTTAATTGAACTGTGTCTCTTTCCCACAGTCCTTTTCTACTTAGCCAAAGTAACAGGCCTGAGCCATGATTTTACAAATGCAACAAGGCCTTCATTTTATAAGGTTTTACCTATATGCAACAGTTATTTGTTTGCAGACAGCTGGAGACGGGACAAAAAAAATCTTAATTTAGCATTGTTTACTGGGACTAATTCACTCTGATTCTCTTAATTTAGCTGGAGAAAAGCAAATAATATACAGTATGTACAGTAAAACATACAGCTCAGTGGTGGGACATGAAATGAAAATGAAATATCTGTAACTTGTTTGTGCTCAACCATCGATGGTTATCCAACTTCATAATTAGCAACATAAAATTAGAGCTGTGTATTCAGAATCCAGATTTGTTATCCCAGCATGACTGGGAAGACTGTTCCTTGAGCTGTTTCACTGGATGTTAAAAAACAGTGTTTTCTCATTATGCTGAGGATTTTGTTACATACTTTTGTCCCACACCCCCTAAAAATAAAGGAAATTGAAAGCAGTAAGCTCTGCAGATGGCTCGACAAAAACACTTGCTGGTGCCTGTTGATATCTGGCAAAGATTCTGCATTTGTCAGATACCTTGTGTGAGTCAGATACAGAAAGGATGCAAAATAGATTTATAATGACTAGTTTGTCAACCAAGTATTTCTTTAGAGATACCTAATAGAAAAATTCTTTTCAGTTTCTCAACTTGTGGGCTAACAGTCAGATTTTCTTTTTTGTCTTCAGGAAAGTTAATTTTTTTCTTTTCAATTTATGGCAAGTCTGTGAACCAGGATAGAGTAATGGTTGGTATTTGCCCACACTATATCTGCAGTTCTTTCAGCTGTTCTTATCTGTACAGTGTTTTACATTCTTCTCTTTGATGCAATCTGCCAATGCAATAATGGAAAAAAAAGAGTAAGTATATGTAAGTATATGTAATAAAGATTTTATATTAAGTAAATATATACTTTCCAAAACAATTTTACCCATTTGGTGGGCAGTTCTAAAGTAACGACAGTGTCAGATCCTTGCAGTGTCCCCCACCACCACAATCCAGTCAGCAAAGTACCTTGTGCAGGAGTGACCTCTACCAGCAGGAGTCCTTTGCCACCACAACCTTAGAGGTTTGCAGAGGCAGAAAAATTCCAACAGCAAAACAACTTCCTTTGCCCTTTCCTTTTCCCCACTCCAAGGGGCTCTGCTATTTCACTTGTACAGCTGCTGTTAAGCAGGTAAAGTTTTTGTAACACCTTGAAAATTGAAGTGCAAGCAGTAATAAAGACATTAAGAGCAGGTATAACGATCATATTAATAACAGCTGAAAACTGTGGTTGTAAAGATCTGGGTGAGGTGTGTTCAGAGAGCAGGATTTGTATTTAGCAGTGCTGTTTGCCTTTGTTATTTTCCCTTCTTTTGTTTATGGCTCAGAGCAGTAGGCTTAATTCTGTATCATTACTATTCAAATCAACAGTTTTCCATTGACCTGAATAGCAACAAAGTCAAACCTTTCATTTCTAATTGGAAAATACCATCTGAACTGGAAGAACAAGGCTGGGAGCAAACAGGAGAGAAAATAGACAATCATGATAAGTGCAGTTTTCTGGGTTGTTGATGGAATTATTAAAACACACCAGCTTGTTATTCCCCTACAGAACTATCACAATTTCTTATTTCTTAACCATCCAGCTCTTTGAAAGCAAAGTTTTTTGAAAGAAAATGTTTCTACTTCATGTAGGTTGGGAGCTTACAATGTTTGGTCATAGCCTGTTCTAAGTTCATACTGTTGCACAGCAGCAGAACCAATCATGACACCACTGAATACCCTATCATTTCCCCTGAATGTCCATGCCATGCCATGCTGACCATGATTTACAAGCAAAAAAGGAAAAATAAAAAAATGCTAAATTTTGTACACTTTGTCTTAAGGTGAGACTTACATTTCCAAAAGCCAGTATCAAAGCCAGTCACAAAGAATGTGCTATAAAAGAGAGCTAGTTATAGCATGTGTTAGTTATGATCACCTAACTAACATTGAACAGTTACAGGCTAGGGGATGTGGGGAGGAAGTTTTCATTTGTATCTGTGACTTGTTCATTACAGCAATTTCACAAAACGCCCTGTTCATCTATAGCTTTTTACTTTAGTTCACTTTGGAACATTAGACACATTCACTGTTACTTATGCAACGAGAGTTTCCTTTTTTTTTTTTTTAATATTTGTAAGGAAACAATTTCTTTCTCCAAGTTACTTTTTAGTAGCAGTGCTTCTCCAGCAGATTTATCCCAGTTGCAGTTTCTAAAAAATCTGGTCATCGAAGATCATGAATTTTCTTGAAGATCTTTGGATCTACTGGAGGAATTTTGTGAACATACAACTCAAAATATATATGTTCTTTCTCTATTTCTGGTAATCATTTCAGCACCTGACATTCATTATTTCTCTGAGTTTCATTAATGTTTCCAAAGCATCTTAAAATTTCTATAGAAACTTAAGTCTGGTCAGTTAACTCAGACATAAAATGATTGTATTAATATGTTGAAGGATATTTAACAGGAGAGGGGAAGATAACTAGCAAAGTAATAACCTTGAATTGTTTATGCTATCTGTATAGAGTGGCTGGTTTTTGAAACTTCTAAATCATTATTTCTACATCTTAATGTGCCACATCAGAAGTAGTTCTTACTCCCTGTTCCCGCACAATGCTACTCAGTCAAATAGGAGAGATGAGTATAGAAAGAATTTTCTTCTGGCAGTTGCTATAACAATGCTAAGTTATTCTTTTTACGTGAATCGAATTTAATATTTTGAATGCTGCTATTTCTCTTTGGAAGCCTGTGGGTATAGTTTCATTTTAAATAGCATGGTATACATAAGAGTTTTCAAACACAGCAGGTAGCAAAACTTGGATTTAAGTGGGAAGAAAAATACATATTTTTAGATGATCTAAAATCCATGTGAAGGTTGCAGATATTCAGGCTGTTGGGTTTTCTTCTCTGCAGAGATACTTCTGTTTTTTGGAATACATCCTACAACACATGTGGACAATCATGCACCATTAGAAAATTTTTCCCCATGCGCATGCCTAAAAAGCACTCCAGTCAGTCCACTTAATGGTTGAAATCGAATACTCTTCTTTAACAGCCAAGTCACCTCCCTGTTTTGGAAATTTACTGTTTCAAGCAACGTTAGCATAGAAATCAGAGCTTGAAAATTAATACATGCCCAGCAGTGCATAAGTCTTACTTAAGGTTTTCTTTTTAGTGGTCCCTTAAAAAGTGTAAGGTGTGGAAACTACCTAAAACTCTGACAGGCTTTCCATATGAAAAAGACAGCTCTAGATCAAAGCACCATTTTCACTATTAAATCTGTTCTCCCTGCTCCTAGAGTGTGGAAGGAGAACACCACGAGAAGGCAGTGGAGCTGCTGAAGGCAGCCAAGGACAGCGTGAAGCTGGTGGTGCGCTACACTCCCAAGGTGCTGGAGGAGATGGAGGCCCGCTTCGAAAAACTGAGAACAGCCCGGCGCCGGCAACAGCAGCAATTGCTCATTCAGCAGCAGCAACAGCAGCAAACGACACAGCAAAACCATATGTCGTAGGTGAGAGGATTCATTGTTCTTCCCTAAAGGCCACTGACAGCACCCCACCTGGGCCAGCAGCTCCCAGGGGTCTGTCAGGGCAGCATCCCAGAGCCCATCCCAGCCCCAGACAGGAGCAGGGCAGCCCCAGGCCTGGCCACCTGCCTGGGGATAGAGACAGGCTGGGACATGAGCTCACAGGTGCTCCCAGTTTAGTGGGATCCCATAGCTGAGCAGGGCAGGGCTATGGGGAGCAGGAGACTGGCCCTGCTGGGGCATTGCTGTGGCAGGAGATGATGGCCCTGGGGGCTGACATGAGGTCTTGGGCTTTGGATGGGATGGAGGGAGCCCCAAGGGGGGACAGTCAGGGGCCTGGAGGTACCCTTGGGGCCCCAGCAAGCACTTAATGGAGTCAGGATGAGCAGAGCTCATTCTTTGGTATATTTCCACATGGTTTTTCCCAGTAAAAATGCATTTTGAAAACAGGTTAAAGGCACTAGGAAATTCTGGAGCCAGTTTCCAACTAATAAACCTGAGCTCAGTAGCCACTGTGCAGTTCTGGCTTATCTGCAAGTGAAAGAAGTCCTGGGAATGTTTTTTTATATTGACAACCAGAGCATTTATGACAAGTAAGAATATGCCACCAGATTTAAAGCATTTTCAACAAATCTGTTACCAGTCTGCAACAAAACATCAAGGTTTCTGCAACAAAACATCATGGTGGCAGGTGAAGAAAAGTCTTCCTTGCTGCAGGGAGCCCAAACTTAATTCTGATTACTCTGCAGGGCACTTCTAAGTGCTTGCTTTTAGATACAGTTTGGTAGGAAGTATTTCGTTCACTCATGACTGACATTCAGTATTACAATAGCTTCCAAGAGGTTTGCAAGTCTCCCAAGTGGCATATGAGGTTCAAAGATGCTCTGCATATGCAGTTTTTCTGAAACCAGTGAGAGTTTGTGCTCTGAATGCATTTATAGATACGCTCCACTTGCCTAAATAAAATTAAGTAGGAAGCATGTCCCAATGACTTACATCCCAACCCTCATCTTGTAGCTGTTTGTTCCCAAAACAGTATGCATGTACTAAAGAGACAACAAGTGACTCAGAAAGTCCCCAAATAGTTAAAATCTGAAGTGCCCAGTGATGGTTTCATCCTTATTAGTGTTGACACTGACCTCTGTTGGTAATCATGGGAAAACACCCTCCTTGTAAATACCCTGTCCTGTGACCACCAGAATTCCAGATTTGTTGATGCAAACAAGGGCTCTGTTTTGAATCCCACCTCAGGGCCTCAACTCAAGACAAGAGGTATAAACAGTAGTATTTCATTAAGTAGGCTTGAGGTTTCTGTGTAAAACAAGGCCATTGCAGGAGACAGACATACACATGAAGTTTTTCATTTTTTTCAGTTCCTAAATCATTTCATTAGCAAGTAAAGAATTTTTGCTGATTTTAAATTGAAAGAGAAGAAAGGCAGGCAGAGACAGCCAGCAGCTAAATTCTTCAGTTATTTGTGCTTGCTCTGAGGAATGTGTTTCTTTAATTCTAGGTTGTTCTCAAGAAAGAAGAAGCCTCAATCAAGAGTTCAGTAATCAAGCAACCAGAGCTGTACTCTAATATTCCAGCAAAAGCAAACAACTACAGGAACATGAAACAGAATTCATCTGGAGAATGTACAGTGCCAGACTAATATTAAGTGAGCCGTAGGGAGGGTACCATCATGATAAGGCTTTTCAACACACAGCAGTCACAGATACCTTTTACTTCTGTGACTCTGTTCCTAATGAGAACAGCATGATTGGTAAACCCTATGAAACAGCGAAGTCCAGGGCTTCCAAATAATTCTGTTCGATCAAATCTTGTACCCCTTACTCTGACAAATTTCTAGTTGGCTTTCTCTAGTCACTGAAAGTTTTGTTTAAGGAGGTTAAGATTGTCTACTTTTGAGAGCAGGATCTTTCTCTACAGTTATCTCCAAGAATGAAAAACATC
This sequence comes from Corvus brachyrhynchos, assembly GCF_000691975.1. Taxonomy (NCBI): domain Eukaryota; kingdom Metazoa; phylum Chordata; class Aves; order Passeriformes; family Corvidae; genus Corvus; species Corvus brachyrhynchos. The sequence goes on from NW_008240037.1 coordinate 3,290,912, forward strand.
AGTGCAAAATTTTGCCACAGACATCAAACTCGTACATCACGCTTCATAACCACTTTGTACTATATATTGTAGAGCTGTTTTAACCTAACTTCCTGTTTATAATTTTCAGATTTCCCTCTGGAAATAGCAATTTACTATATTTATAAAGTATTCCATTTGTAGAAGCAATTGGCTTTTTACTCTTGGTGTTTCCATATATTTTATTATGCATCAACAGAGTGAGAAAGTTTTAGGTCAACTTTAATTTTATTAGTAGTAAAGTTAGGGAAGCCTAGAACTGTATTTTTAAACGTAGGTATTGCTTGTATCTATTATAGTTACTATTCAGAAATCTATAACTGGATATATTATATATTTATTCCATAAAATATATATTGTCTGAATGTACCTGTTAGAGAAGTAGGGTCTTTGCTTAGCATGTATTGCAAATGTAGTAAGCTAATGTTAGCAAAAGACCGAGCTTTGTTTGGCAGATATTACTGTGATAGCATAATCTCTGCATTTCTGTATTGTTTAATTTATTTTCCAGTCTAATGTTAATATATTTTAGCGAGGAGGAAGTGTTAGTTGTTTCTTTTAAGACTCACACATTATCATTTAAATCAGTTTGAAATTAGAGTTCGTACTTTTTTTTTTAATTAAACAAAATTGGAATGTGCAAGCAAAATCTGTAAGTTCTTAAGTTTACATGTCTGCTTTTCCAAAGAAGATAGTCAAAGCTGGAAGGCTGTAAATGTCATCTACTTTTAAGAAAATAAGAAAATGGACCCCCAAATCCTAAAAAAAAGATCAATTTTACATGCCTTCTGTGCTTCATTAGAAAAGACTGGGGGAGAAAAGGAGTTCAGGGGAAAACCATACAGTCACTGCATGTTGAAAACTCCTGCCGATGTCAGTGAAAGTTCAGTAATGTGAAGAATGGAATGTAGAAATGGTCAGAAACAGTGTTCTGTTCCGAACTTGGAACAAAGTCAGAAACAATTAATATATTGGAGGATCTATTCTCAAACAGAGAGAGGCAAAGCAAAACAGGGGAAATTGGCAGTATCATAGCATATGTTAGAAACCAAATGCAGGCTAGCCAACAGTATTGACAGTGTTTCATCAGTGTAAGTAGCCATTGAAAGGAAATTACTGTATTTTTAAAACCAAACAGCATGAGAGAAGCCTCATTTTATACAGAGAGGTAATTGTATTCAGCAGTCATTGGTGACAATATCAATTAAGACAGTGGAGTTTGAGGACTACCAGAACTGAAGATGAAATGTATTGTGCTCTGCACGGTGTCTTTTTATACTTAATAAAATTGTACGTACCTATTTTAAAACTGTTCTCAAACAGGCATTGCTATTAATATTGACAGTATATAAGTTGTTATTATGACTGCATATAACTGTTCTGTATCTCATCAGTATGATTTGAATTACACTGATAGCTGCATTTTCAGAGACCAAGTATTCAGATTTAGTCAGCCCACTGTACTACATTTTTCCAAACTGCCTCTCCACCTCCTTCCCTCCTCTTCCTCAAAAAATTTGAGTGGAATGTGCTGATTAATGAATTTCAGTAATAGACTGTCATTCATATAGAGAAGCATATCAGATTCATTTTCATATATTATTATTCAATAAATTATTTATACACACTAAAATTAACATTCTAGTCTTTGCCAACATTTAGCAGTAAGAACTGTCAATGACTTTCAAGTGGAAGCAGGTAGAAATAACTTTCTGTTGCTTTTCATGCCCCTTACTGATCAAAGAAACATACTGCTACTCAATCACAGAATAACCACTGTCCCTGAGCCTATGGTATGCTTTTGCTTGTAACCAGTATTTTCATTTGTGATTTAAATGTATTTGGTCCTGATTCAGTACTGCTCTTCCGTATGTGCACGGCTGAATTAGTATCCAAAAGAAGTGCAGGGAAGACAGCCCTTTCCACATGCAGGTCTGCAGGTATTTGTGCATTGTATTTTAACTGATTGGTCTTCTGGCATTTGCTGTTCCACTGCACTAAATTGATTTTCTTTCATTCGACTTAGTGAGTTTTATTGCCAGTATTTACCTTTGGGGCTCCCTCATGTTTCTCTGCACTGGTAGCAAACTGAGGTAGGAGATGCAAGACGCCTCTTCTGTCTCTTTATTACAGTAACCAAAGGAGTGTTTACATACTCTTGCATCATGTTCACTTAGACTGAAGATCCAGATGCAGGATCTAATAATAGTAGAGATTCGGGGTTGGTGGCATTTACTTAGTGAAGTTGATGGTTCTGCTGTGCTAGCCATAGTTTTTCTGTTTGCAGCATTTGGTCTGACTGGCACTTTATAGTGTGTTGAAGAATTCCATAGTCTTTGATGAAGCAAAAAGCTCACCAGCTTGAATTTTTCTCTTCTAGTGACCAATCATAGATTAAAAGTCAATGAATGCGCATGAGTGGAAAAAATGACATAAAAATCTACCTGCAGTTTCATGGTGAATAATACTACAGATTTCACAGTCCCGTACATTGTCCCTTGCGTATGTATTTATCACAGCCAAGAATCCAGTATGATTTAGTAACCTTTGGGAACTCTTGCAGAAGGCACAAAATTATATGCCTTATTTGCAAGAGAAAAACTGTTTACTCACCTACTAACTAGGGATTTTAGAGTTCTAAATGAAATTAGGATCTCATGAGCAAACCAAATTCCTAGAATAAAAAAAAAAAAAAGCTAAACAAGAGGGGGAATGGTTTTGCCTGTGTTTGAAATCAAGCAAAATTTTAAGCATAATTTCAGAATTTGAAAGTTATTATGCAGAAAAGTGTCTGGAAGTACTAAGGACTATTCCATATGTAAGCAGTGGATTATTAGCTAGAAGCAGTACTGCCCCTCCATAAGTATTAGTGAGACCATTCTCATACCCAGCATTCGATAAAACAAAACAGATTTCTAAACCTGAGAGTATTCTGGGTCAGTTTGCAAGAATGTGCTGCTTGCTGCAATACATGCCTGATGAGACATACAGCTTTTTGTGCTTAGCCATGAGAAAGTCAGGATGAATTAGGGATGTGCTCAAACAGTCATGCAAGCAGACCCATGTTCACCCTGCTTGTCCATGAAGCAAATGCAGTCTGAACGAGCAGAAAGATTTAGATACATGTTTGATGGATTCATTGTCTCTACCTTCAGCTGTCCAAAACCGAGCTGTGGAACTTACATTGATTTTTTCCAAAATCAAGAGTTAGAGGTATCCATTGAATGTGGTTCATTCCACTTGTCTCTGACATACATCTTAAAATAGAGTAGGGCATTCTGTTAAAAAGTTCATAAGCTGAGCCACTACTGAACAACTTAAACTACTAGCTTGGAATAGGTAATGGCTTTTAAGGATGTGTTGCTGCTATGCTTGTGCACAGCTTCACAATAAATAAATAAAAAGTCCCCAGTTTTTTAATTCCCTAGTCTTAAACCTCTACATGCATAGCTCAGACGACCAAGAGGCCTTGCATGTATTGTGGTTTGTGAGGAGGTTCCTGTCACTACAGATTTCTGTTCTGAACCATTCTAAGAAATTTGAGAGCTCAGAACAGGTATTGTTAGCAAAATGCTTTAGTTGTGGTGCATACAGGAGCAGATTGTAAAAAGCTGCAGCCTGTGAATGCTGATAGCAGAAGTCTGTACTGCCATTCCCAACACTGGGCTAGTATGTGTGCATTTTACAATGCCTACCAAGAAGACGAACTATTGCTTTAGATTTCCAGTTACAAACAGAGATGCTCAAAAATGAAAGCCATTAAACTTCCAACATAGGGATTTGGGATAACGAGTCATAGCAAAATTTACCCAGTTGTGAAATCTAAAACCTGCAGCTATCTAGGATTAAGTAAAAAGATTACAAAAGCAGATGTCTAAAAGGAACAGCCAAGATCCAAGAAAAAAAAAAGTCATATAGGAGTTTAATCTCCGATCAGCTTTCAATTTACCTCCTTAAAGTTATTTTCGCTCCTGTCAACTTATCAACCACAAGAGAAGCATATGATTCAGCAATGGCAGTTCCTTTTGCCAAAATCATAAAGATCTGATAGGGTGGAGGAATACCTCTTCCTTCCTCTCTCTCAGATTTGTGAAGCTGGGTTGTGCTGCAAAAAGGTGATACCTAAACATACCGCAGTCCTACAGAGAGTTTCTTCATTAGTCCTTTTTACAGTTTCTTCCCACCAGCAATTCTCGAGAGAGCTCTTAAGTGTGCTTTCTCAATGTGAGTATGTTACATAGACACACAAATTCATGTTCATTTCGAGGAAAACTGTTTTAAGTCTGAAGCTTTAAATCTTGCCCAGCCTTTTAATTTTGACATCCCAAAACAGACCAGCAGTTGCACTTAACTATATTCCGCTTGGAAGCCTGAGATTAGCTTGTAAACCGGTCCAGTTAAAAACTGGATCTCAGGAGACGCTTCCCTAACATTTCTGTTGAAATTGAAGAAACATAAAAGACAAAGTACAACCTCTGAAGTACAGAGTAGCCAGTGCAACACTACAGAAGAGGGAAGATAGTTAAAATTTTTCACTTATCCATGAAAACTTGTCTAGGAATATAGAATATTATTTTTATCTGAACAAGTTACTTTTTTATGTTGGGAGGATAAACCATGTCTCTTACAGCAGTTTCTGGAAAGAACAAGACAAAATGCTTAGCTAAAACAGCATGGAAAGGATTCTGGGTATGTTAAGGTACCCATGAACAGTTTGGTGGGTAAGAGTGGCCCCAGCTCAGATGAGAGCAACTCCAAGGTACTTCTCCACTGATCTCTCTCCTATCACTCTACTTTTTGGCCTCACAAATTCCCTTTAACAAGAGCCCAAATGTCACCAAAAAGCTATTCCAACTCTCCCACTGCAGTATTCCCCTACCCTTCTTTCCACGTGAGTTTTCTGTTAGCTGAGCAGTGACACTTTTTGATCACGTGCAATCTCTTCAGCATTTAGGCTTTGCCATGTCTACCTTCTGGAGTGCTCTGCTCTTCACTTGCGCTCCATATCCATTAGCTGCCCTCTCATGGCCACCATAGTCAGCTGTCTTAGTTGCCTTACGCAAAATAATTGCACTAGCCCTCAAGGACACATGGGGAAAAATATGTTGAGAGGGTAGAAAAAATGGTAGATAAACCTTGAAAAAAAAATACAGATATGCCGAGGATGTTACCCCTTTCTTGAGTCACCCCTTTTTCATCAGGTGATGATTTTCCCTTTCATTTCATTCCCTGCTGACAAAGCACTCTATGCCATGACAGTGACTGGAACAACCATACATCCTCCTCTGGCTGAAACAACAGCTCCTTATCTGGAACCAATGGATATCTAGACCTGCTTGAGGCATTACACTGTGAATTAACTTACATGCAGTAGGTCAGAGTCACTGTGCACAGACTGAACAACTGAGGTTTACAGGTGAAGAAAATCCAGCACACCTGGCATGTAGACCCATGTCTGTCTAGAATTTCACAGGTAAAAGTGTGGAGCCAACTCCTGGCAGCATCCTAACATTGAGTCAGTGCCTTCAGCCATCCAGTCTGAAAGTGTTTGTATTATAAAAAAGCATCCAGGAACTAATGTTTTATTTGTTTTGAAATTCTATTTCAAATAAAGTTTCCAAGAGTAAGCAGTGAGAAAGCAAGAGCCTTTCTTAAACTCCCAGGGGTCAAACACATAACAAACTATTAATTTCTTTACTAACATCATGCTTCAAGTGCAGAACTTACACCAGCACCACCTTTCAACCTTGGTTTTGTGCATGTTGTCCTTACCTTGATACATGGGGTTGACTGAAAGAAGTTAAACTTCACCGTTGGGTCTTAGTACCCTTAAAGGGAAACATAAACTTGGTCACGTGAAGGGTGTTTAAGCATCAGTTAACTCAGACTAAAGTATAAGTGCTGACTAGGTGTTTTGAGCAGTATTTGTCTCCACTATGAGGGCACTGTATCAGGTTTACAGCCCCGTTGTGCGAATCTATCTGTGTGTCCCTGCGGACTCAGGGCTCCGTTCCGTGGGCACGGCAGGTGGAGCTCGCAGCTGAATAAGTATGCCAAGGGAGACGCCTAGTGCAAAACGATGTTCATGGCACCGAGAGCTGCTCATTCCGCTGTCACTGCCGAGGGCTTCTTTCCTCCTCACCTTAAAGCTACACGCAAAGATGTGCGCAGCATTCACTCAGCATATCGCCACACGTATTACAGCGAGTGGACAGTTCAGAAAACTGAACTCGATTTACATGTGCAGTAATACCACATGAGTGAATGCTCTCTGTGCTAAGAATGGCAAATGGCAATAGGATTATGGCAATAAAAGCAATACTCATACCTGGGTAATTATTCTAGGGTTAATGTAAATACTGCTTCACATGGTTATTGGACTGCACACAGGGTCTGATCACAGTTCACCTGCCGCTGCTGCTGTTGGAGATTATACATGTGCTGATTAAAAAAATGTCCCTCAGTGCCGCTAGGCAAGTGTATCATCCACGTTGAAGTAAACGAAAGATGAAGCCTTGCTAAAGGGAGCCACATAAACCAGGTGCAGTAACAAATCGATGCAAGTCATGAATCTCCCACTGCAACAGCTGCTCTGCTTTTAGCGGGGGACTTGCCAAAGATAGCCATCAAATTGGATTTCCATTGTGGCTGTGATTTTCTCAAAGATGATAACAGTCTGTACCACTGCCTGGCACTACCTTCCTCAGAGGGACACCCAAACAGAATCTTGGGTTATTAGATCCAGGTGTATCTATGGATTAGCTCTAGAGGCATTTTTATTTCTCCCCTTCTAGACACTCCTATAATTTCTTCCTCTTTCTCCACCAGCTATAATCAAGGCTTTGATATTTAGCTGAAGTATGCAGACATCTGAAAGTTCTCCTTTTTTTCAGCAGGGAAAAAAAACTAGGAGCTACATTTTGTACACCACATCTTATACTCTCAGGTAGCTTCCTCTCTGAAAGGCCTGGGAGAAGGCAATACCCCCAAGAAGCACTAGTTTGACAAATACAGGAGCCCTCAGAAAACTGGCACCAGTGTTTAGAAGAAAGGATAGAGGAAGGAAGCCAAATGATAAAATAGTCCTACCTTCAGCAAGCTTCAGAGTTTAAGCCCAGGCTCTGACAGCCTTCGCTGTCTGTTAAGGGCCAGGTATGCTGTTCAGTTTTCATGTTCTGACTATGGTGCTTAACAGCAGCCCAAATTCTCCAGTTCTGTTAGAAACCCACTGGCTCTGGTAAGGGTTACAATCCCAGGCAAGGAAAGGTAACAAGAAACCTATACTCACCTGGAATTGTCTGGTGTGACTACCTAACTGTTTGCCAATTTAGACTTTAAGGCAAGGTAAGGCCAAAAATATATTTTGTCAAAATGCATGCCAATTGCTTCAAATAATAATCTCCTGACATCTGTAAACAAGTCTTCCACTGAGGCTGGTGTGGCTGAGACTGTTTCTTCCCTGTATCCCTGGCTAATTCTAGGATGATTATTTTAAATCTGCATGGAGCAAGGATGTGAGAAATGTCATTGACTCCAAAGAAGTGCAAGTGATTTTCATGTGATACAAAAGAGTTTCCAGCCAGATTCTTTGCTGAACTAATGAACCCTCAGCAGCTGTCTGCATTACAATTAGCACACCTCCAAAGCATGTTTTAGAAGCATTTATCTTGCCTTTATTAAGTTATTCAGCTCAGATATGCAGGTGATCTGGGTTACTGAGGAGATGAATGCAATCTTAAAGCAAATTTGCTCTGTAAGCCAAGAGTCAATGACAATCTTCAAAGGTGGAAAAAAATAGGAGGGAAAAAAAGAATTAATTCCAAGTATCAAATCAGATGAAGACTTGGCATGTTTCTTTGACTGTAAAACTAACTTGAAGCAGCTGAAGTGACTCAGAAGTCAGACGAAACACCTGACATTTTTTTCTGAGACCAGTGCAATTAATTGCAGCTACCATCTCTCTGCAGCTAATGGAGGGAACAATTATCTCCAAGAGGTGATTCACCTCATCTGTGTAATGGTTACTGACACAATATAATACCTTTTTTTTCAGTGAAGACAGCAGAAGAGTTTTTTAGTCATCCTCTTCCATACCTCTCCCCTCTGCCTTGCCAGTCTTAATTCCCACCTCAGCTTTAACATGTTTCTCCTTCAGCCAGTGTAGGAGCATAAAACCATTCTCTCACTTTCCCCATTGAAAGCAGTGGTTTCTTGGTTTGTCTGTAGGAGCATCGTATTCCCAACTTGTCACTGAAGAAAATATATTGGGTATCTCATATTAATAATGGGAGATGCCTGTTTTCCTTCATTCACTACAGAGGGAACTTAGATGAATATCAGATAAGAAGCCTAAATTTTATATGCTGCAGAATGCAGCATTTTAGCTGACAAGCACAAAAACTTTTGCCACAGGACAGTAAGTGCCAGAGATGAGTGCACAGAAGCTGAGCAAACTGTGACTGTATGAAGTAGTATGCTGTAACTGAGACAAGGAACGATGTCTGTACATGTCTGCAGCACACTGAGGATGCTGAATCAGTAGCTTCAACTGAACAGGCCCAGCTCCCTCAGGCCATCATCATAAGAGAGATGCTCCAGTCCCTTAATCATCTTTGTAGCCCTCTGCTTGACCTGCTCCAGGAGCTCCATGACTCTCTGGTCCTGAGGAGCCCAAAACTGGATGCAGCACTCCAGATGTGGCCTCACTAAGGCTGAGTAGAGGGGCAGGATCAGCATTATTTATAACTGAGAAGCTTGGGAAGCAGCAGAAAAAAAGGCTCAGTTTAAATGCATAAGAACAGCATCCACATATCCCCAGACCCAGATGGAAAATGGTTTTGTGCATTTTGATGCCACTCCACATCGCAACAACTTCTGAAAGCTATAAACAGCAGCCTGGCTCTTTGTCATGCACTAGTAATAGCAGATGGGTTTATTCAGGCTGTGTACACTTTTTGATCAGTTTTTCCTCTCAGGGAGACATCAGCAGGTTCAAGCAGGATAAGCAGTTAGATGCATCCTGTGTACTGTGAGATGGACCTTGCTGCTTTAGCATCCTTAAATGTGCAAAATTACAGGAATCTGACATGGGTGACTGCCACCACTTTAAGTCACTCTAAGTCACAGGATTTAAGGGAATAGTGGGGGGGAAAAAAAAAAAAACAAGTGACAAATGCTGGTCACAGAACAGTACAAGCATGTAAGGAATCATGCCAAATTATGCCACCTGTGGTGCAGCAAAAGGACAAAACATTTCTGCCTGGACATTGCTGTATCCTTCAGCATTATTCAAGAGTCACTGTTCACACACACATTTATTTTAATGGTATTCAAGCCAGGAACTACTTGAGCATTGGAAAAAAAGTGCTCACACTCTGTGATCTGCTGCAAGCTCACCAGTCCTTAAGATACTGCTGCAGCAACACTGCACTTTGCTGCTGAATTTTCTCAGAAATGTAGGAGGCATAACACAACAACATACTCCAGATGTATGCCTGAGGTAACTTCCATTTCATCCTCAATTCATTAACCTTCTTCCCCAGGGAGTAATAATTCAATTCAGCAACAGAGGTTACAGATACCTGCAGGTAGCACAGATTTCTCTTTGTTTCTCCTTCAGTGCTCTGAGTTGCTGAAGCAGTTACTATGTGTAATATGCAAACCTGTTCATCATTCTGGGACATAACTATTCAAAGTGCAGTGACCACCAGAAAGAAACTTCCTCCAATATTTGATGAAGGCAGAGAATAAGTTATTATACATTGCTATTCCAGTATGTATACTTGATGTTTATCAGAAACCTTCTTGTAATTGTCCTAGAGCTCCAGCTTGTCCTAAGAGGATCAGGTTTGGCAAGGAGGCCTCCTCTAGAAAGCAAAAAGGTCTAGAAATACCCAAATACCCAAGTCACTCAGCAAACAGCTGTGGTGGATCAAGACCTCCCTGTTACTACTGCTCATACTCCTCCCAGGCCACAGCAGAGTTGATGGATTTTCCTGTCACAGGGTCTCCAGTTCACAGCCCAGAAAGATCCAGCTTCTGCAGCAGCCCAGTGGTTACAAGGCTGTTGCTCCAGGATATCCACTCAGTCTGAAGAAGAGGCATGGGCTATAGGTCCTGACCCTGCCTATTTGTTCTCAATGACAAGTATGCCTCCTTTGAGACCAAAATACATGTTGCAAGGGACACACCTGAAAATGAGAATGAGCAGACTGCTCCCATCACATCTGAGCACACACAAGAGGTCTTGTCACAGGACTGAATTTGCTGTCCTTGCAGAATGGAAAACACCAACAGTTTAGCCATGTACTAGCTGCGCTTCCAGACACATAACCAAAAAGATCACAGAGCCCTTCAGAAAGAGATGATTATATGCCGCACAACTCATCCATCCCAAAACCTGGGGAAAAAAAGAAGCAGAAATCTGATTTAGGGGCAAATTAAATGTCTGAGAAGCCAAAGTCATCATTCAAGCTGAAGGAAGGACCATCTAGTTTAGTCCATGTAGTAGTGCAAATCAAATTTGTACTGGAGACACCATGCCCTGAAACACCCTCTTCTCTCCTAATCAAAACAGTCCCTTCAACACAGGCAGAAAAGGGCTCAAACTCATCTTCCCACATCATGAGTGAATGCTGTAAGTGACAGCCCAGTTAATAAAAGGGGAACACTTGCACTTCCCCTTTTAGTTTGTAAATGAAGTATTTATGCCTGCTTAGACGATGGAACACGGGGCTTGGGCACAGGATGGAAAGGCAGACAGACAGAAAGAAAGATGAACAGATTGATCTTGAAAGACACTATATTCCAATCCAGATTAAGACACTTAAATCAGGCATGTTCTTCATCAAATTCTTGCTATTTAGACAGAGCCCTGCTTCACATTATGTGTTTCCAGACACTTTACTGGGGCCCAGGTGCCTCTCACCGCATGTTGAGAATTTCCCGTATTCCCAGTGTTCTGTATATCATTACAAGGACAAGGCCCTTGGCACTGGGAATCCCTAACCCTGCTTGTGGATCTGGAGTCTCTGATTCTCAGCTATATTTAAACACCTAATCCCCCTGGAGAATTCGAGCCTTCGTCTGCCGTAGGATTTTGTGAAGTGCCTAACTCCTATGTGTTTCAATGTTTTAAATAGTACAGCTGATTTTTTAGTCATCTATTTAAAATTCTGTACTTCAACATTTTAGAAGAATGACACTTTTTTTTAAATCCTACATTCTGTAGAAGATCTGTCCCTTAAGTGTCAGAATTTTTTTTTTTTTTTGGGGGGGGGGGGAGGGGAGGGGTGGAGAAGCAGAGTTCAGACCTTGTCCTGTACTTCCTACTTTTTTTATTCAGACTGGAATGATTAGAACTACTACTGGGCCCAAAATAGATTTACCACTTTCAAATACTCCCCAGTGACAGCTGAGTAGCATAATGATGCTTTATCCCATATTAGTGGCAAAATAAATTGCTTTTCCAGCACACACACAGAGCCTTATAAAAAGAATAATCCCACTGGAAAAAGGATTCTTCAGCTTTGAATTCCTGCACCTAAAAGGGCCTCAGCTGCAGCAGACTTCTCTGGAGAAGCCAGAGGGAGTAAAAGCTCACAGAAGTGCAGGGTGTCACTTAAAGGTAGGTACTTCTATTAAGACCGAAAGAATACAGTTTATAGTGTTCTTATGTTTGGATGCTGCTGAGTTATTTTTAATTTTATAAGTATTTGTGTGTTATACTTTCTGCTGGATTGGTGTTATGCTTATAAATTCCAATTTTCAGGCTACGGCTGTTTGAGTCACATTTGGCTCAGATGCACAGCATATGCCTTCAATATGGATTCAGGATTTTTTCCCTTCTCTTACCAAGTGATTCATTTCATTTCATTGCAGTGGGAGAATTACAGCATCAGAATTAATCCAGAAGCTCTTCTCCCTACTTCCAGCTCTAAGTTAGAGCCTGGTATGCTGGTGTGCCATGCCGAACAGCACCAACGTCAGCTCTGACCTGCCAAACCCTGCCTGAGCATGCATGTCATCAGAAGATTTTGAGGACTGTTTAATGTTGGGGCAATGCTCTAACTCTTACAGCACAGGCAGTTCTCAGATAACCCACATTTTCAAGTGGATTATACACTGCTTTTCTCCTTTTCTAAAGGAAGCAGGAAACAGGAATATAAAAGCATTCATAAACCACAAAATATTTGCCAGGCACATTTCTTCCTGGAATTGGAGGAAGAAGGGTTGTAGGTGTTGCTCACAGCTTTTAACCAAGTGACCTTCAAGATTAGAATAGAACAGAGCTATTCAGGTAGCTAAAAGATGCAGAACCTCCCCTTTGCTGCTTGCCAGGAGACTCTAATGTCTCTAAAGGCCCTGAGCTTTCTGAAAAAATCACCTGCAGCAGTATGATGAAAAAGCTATGGGGAAAGACTTTGCCCAAAACACTACAGACATCTACATCTAACATACCAGGATTACATATAATAAAAATTATGTGGGGGCTGAAGACTCAGTCAAGCACCACACGACCGATCCTCCCAAAAATACTCCTGTGTCATTTTAAATAAAGAATCTGGTAATACTGCTATATTGGTTTTCTCCCTTCCCCCAAATGGACTCCGTTTTTAGGCTTTGAACATGCTAAAAGCTGCATATATAAAGTATGCCTGTACATGGGTATTTCTACTAGTTCAAAAGGATGTGGAAATAAACTTGGTTGCATCTTACTCTAAGATCTTACACATACTGATTTCTTTCTAAAGTCTGAAATTTGTTTTTAAAAAGTGGAGGGTTTTATCATGTCTTCAGCAACATTTTCTCTCTGACTTTATTTCTAACTAAACAGATGGGCAAAGTTTTTTAAAAAATAATTAGGCTCCAGAGGAAGAATTCTTCAAGAGCTCCTTGCACTCTACTGCCTATCAATAACTACTGTGCTAGGTAGGGAGGTACCTACCTTGTCTTACCTATTCAATAAGAGCTGTTGGCCTCCAAGACCTTCAAAACAACACTGCAGTTATTGTGAGCACAGTTTCAAGCTTCTACTTCTAGATATCATGGCCAAATTAAACACAGAACATGATTGTACTTGATATGCCAGTGTGTGAACAGAGTGTGGGCTCTGGCTGTCAAGCACACTGCAAGTTATGTGAACCACTGTATCCATTATAATCACAATAACAAGCAATTTTCCACAGTACTTTTCATTTAAAGAAAGATTCCTCTGAAAGGGGGGCTTGGGGAATGGGGCAGCAAGTCTCACAAGGATTTCTGAGCTGAAAGGATCAATAGGAAACTTTCTGCCACAGGAGCAGGAAGGCAAGGCTGGTGGAGAGAGCACTGGGCAGCCTTTGGGGATGGGGCAGTGTCTGAAGACACAGGCTTGCTACAGTTAAGCTTCAATATCAGCTAGGCTAGTCCTTATTTCAGCTTGAGCACCAAAGCTGTGCCCCTGCCCTTGTTTACCCTCAGCAGCAGTAGACCCCTCCTTTTGAAAGCAAAGGAGCAGTTTCGGATACCAGAGGATTTGGAGCAGAGGATCTGGATATTTTAATGTTGTTCAGGCTTCAGTCATCATGAATATCACTTTACAGCTCGGCGCATAAACAGTTCATTTTTGAAGCATGAGAAAATGAATATATTGTAACTACATTCTAGGCCTTCTGGCCCAAATCTGTTCCTGGTGAAACTCCAGGGGCTTCAGTGGAGTTGCAGCAAGAATAAACCTAGCTGTCTAGCTGTACTTTATAATACATTATTTCTGATTAAAAGAGAGTTTACATGAAGATAAAGCTGTTTCTGTACGTATTCAACCCAAAAGGAACTCAAATTTTTTCATCTAAACAAGAGTATTGTTTATAAACAGTAAAAACTTTATAGAGATGGGAAAAAATGGAAAATAAAAAGCAGTAAAAAAATAGGACTATTCACTTTACAAAAAAGAATGTAAGTAATCATGATATTGCTGAAATGATGTATTAAAGCAAGACTATACACCAGAATACATACTTCTTTTTTTCTCATGGTCCTTATCATCCACACAAAAGAGAGTTTGGGGACGTGGGTTGTGGGAGGCAGACATGGTCAGGACACCCCTCAGAGCGGACAACTTCTGCTTGAAAAGTCCAGTTTCATGAGCACTTTTCTAAAAGGAGTTTCACTGTCCTACTTCTTAGGAAGTTTAGACATAACAAGTTTCACATTTCAAAGTTCAGTCATTTTTGTATTTCACCCAGGAAATAAATGTGAGAAATTTGTGAAACCCAGTGAGAAATGTGCATTTCAGGCACGGGTAGGATACAGCTGCCTCAGCCCTTGTTTACTTGGTTTCTCCTCTACTTCATGCTCAGCAAAAGGAATTTTAGAGTTATTAAACTTTTTCCAGTTGCCCTGAGTCACCATCCCTTTACTCCATATTGAGTAGCTGCATACACAGCCATGTGACCACTGCCCTCCCTGCTTTCTGTGCTTCCCCTCCTGGCT
>NW_008240037.1:3305445-3310216 GCF_000691975.1 Corvus brachyrhynchos
GTCTTCCGAAGGGAATTCCCAATATGAGACACTCACTTTCTCCCAGACTGGGTGTTAATTCACCCATATTGCCAGCAATCAAACAGCTTCAGATTAGTGAAGTGTCTGCTTTCCCACTGCATGAAGCACCTTCATGGGATGTGTCTTCCTTGGCCAGTTGCACAGGAGGAAGAAACTCGGCACTGGTGGTCACTCACTACGCTGTGACAAGGTAAACAGTCTCATAGAGTTTGCAAGGAAGGTGAGGGTGAATGCTTAAACTCAGGGTGAGGCCCAGAAAAATCCCCATTTAATCATGCAGGGATTATGAGTTCAAATCTTACTATTTAGGTGCTGCTGAAGTCTTCATTACTGCAGGTCTGCAAGGGAATGGTGCTCACCCATTTGCAGAAGTTTTACAGCCAAACTATTCCCATTTGGGAGTTCACAGCATTATATACAACCTGAGAAAAAAAGACCAGACGGACTCCCAGCTGCCCACAACACAATGCTCATGAAATGTGGGAGTCCTAGGATCAGAATGACAGCCCTTGGTAGGCATATGCCCAGAGGAGAAGGGAGTGTGGTGTCTGCTCCCAATATCAGCTTGATACTATCCAAAGGAGAGAGAAATATGACAGTGAGGACCAGAGCAAAGGCAGCCACCTCCAGATGACTGGCTGACTCTACTCCAGCCAGCTGGAAGGGGGTTTAATGCTTTTAAAGCTACGTTTTATGTCATGTTATATGGATTTTTAAAACAGAAAATAATATCAGTTCAAAAGCACATATTCACAGAAGATCAGAGAAATAATGAGAAAATATGCAAATTTTTTCTCTGCTGCTACTCCACATCTGAAGGCCTCTCAGAGACTGTCAGACCCAAATTCACCTGATTTAATACAGATACTGAAATACCTTTCTGATCTCTCTCTGGGCTTGCTGACCCTCGTATATCATGGTATCACCTTTTTCAAGCACAGATGAGCAATGCCTTTGGCATCATAGCCAGCAACATTTTTCAGCAGATTGCCAGGCAGTTCATAAATGTTACTAATGCTCAAAAAGAAAACAGACTCCATGGATCGATGCTGCCTTTCACCTGGTCATGGGAGTGGAAAGCAGGAGATGTTTGAGAAAGTAGCAGTACAGGGTTTTGCATGAGATCTATGAGTGTCCAAGATGGATAAGCTCCTGGAGATAGGAAAGTGGGGCACCTGCTGGATAAAGGGAAAATATATCCCACCACATTTGGGAAGGGGAAAAACTCCCTCAGTCCAGCCCTGGTCTGGTGGATGGGTGTATCTCTTGGACTCCGTGGAGTGAACACTGTGAGATGCAGTGAGGGTAAAGGCCACTAATGAAGCCTAATCTAATACTCAACAGAAAACTCCAAAAAAGCATGTGAAAAAAACAGCTCTGCTGTCTCTTTTTTTAGTCATTCCACTAATCCAATTGGGTGTAGGGGAAGCCTGGCTCTAATGCCTTGGGGCAGCAGCACATAGATGGAGGCACTGCTCACTGCCTCCACATTTGGGGATGAGCCCCTCAGTCCCTCATGCAGGGTCAAATCAGCCAGCAGGATTCCAGCCCAGTCTCCAGCTGGCCAAGCTCATTAGGCCTTTAGTTGCCAGGAAGGCAGTTGTGGCCAGCTGTAAGGCTGATACCCCATGCAGAACCTGCCAAAGGTCAGCAGTCGTCAGCTGGCCAGCTGTGAGTCCTCCAGCACGCCAAGGTCCAGCTGAGAGGAGCAAGGAGAAGTGATGAGCGAGTCAAGGGTTCTGCAGAGGAGAAAGAGAAGGTGGAGAAGGAGGAGTAAAGGAGGGGAGAAGGGAGTGAGGGAGGAGGTTTAGGATGGGGAGAGGTGAGCTGCCTGCTGCCTGCTGCCTGCTGTGGTTAAGGCTGACTGCTCCTGACAAGCAGGGTGAACTGGGAAGAAGAGATGCTGAATTTCCACTGAAATGTAGCTATGAATTTGAGGTGTTCCTAGGCATATTTAGACAAGCACTAGGAATAAAGATCTCTTCATCCTCCAAGAACTAACTACTAAAAATGTATCACTTTTAAGCCTTACCACAGGAAAAGGAAGAGCTTGATCTTTTCCTACAGGCAAAATGAGTGGTTTTCCACACAAGCAACTCAAGAAATTTGAACATAAAGAAAGCAGGATTTTTGTCCTGATGTTATCTTTAAGAGACCTTTTCCAGGTTTCTATGTTAGTTTTGCAATGTGCAAATGTCCCTTTTGATCTGAATTTAAAATATGTATTTCACTAAAGATCTCTGTTTGGTTTGTTAACAAAAGATACAAGAGACTTCACGCACAAAAAAACCCAAAGGTCAGCTGCCTCCCTCAGTCATAATTTAAGCCAAATAAGCATGGTTTTCAGAGGTAAAATACAACATCAGTTGTATTGTAAAAAATGTACAGAATTATGCCCTTCCTTGCAGTGAGTGATAGTCAAAAAACTTGCTGTAACACAGCTTCTGTGCTACATTCATTATTCTGACAGCATGAGACATCCCTGCACCTTGCCCACCTGCCTGAGAGGCCACTACATGCTGTCCCAGAGCCTTAAGGAATCAGACACATAGTAGGAGTTGGGATAGGTGGAGCTCAGATTTTCTAGACCACCACCTTCTTATTTATTTCTGGGTATAGCCTTCTTTAAATGAACATGCTTCATATAGAGCACAAATCCTTCTTTTCAGTTCCACTTATTAATATGATTATTAAATATGTAAAATCTGACCACAATGGTGTATCTCCCATCAGCCTTGTTGTTATTCCCAATCCATAGACTAAAGGTAGTTTCATGGTGCTCACTTCCATTGCTTACAAGGATTGTTGCACTTTTCAGCTCATGGGAGCTTTCTTCATAGCTGTCCTGTAATTGTTTCCCAGATGTGTATAGTAAAAACCTACAGCTTGTAAACTACCATAGTAGGACTTAGGAGGCTACGGACAAACATCCCACAGACAGAATGCTACTCCTCACACTCTGAAAAGCTGCTTCTCAGAAGTATTGACCTTTTTGTGACTCTTAAAATGTCTGCCAGCCAAAGAGAGGTGTACATTACCAACATGTGATTTGCTAGCGTTACTCTGCATACTTCATCCAAGATCACTTGCCAAGGTCAGCACACTGCAGAATGAAATGCTCAAAGTTCTCTAGCTTAGCTCACTCTAAAATACCATTTAAAATCATCTGCACTCTATTAAATCCTAGGCATAAGTATCCTTGGGATAGTATTTTGATTGAGAGAAGTGAACACTGCAACACTGCAGCAGCTTGTGAGAAGCCAGGAAACAAAACCAGTGATGTTCACAGTCTTGCATAAGGATTCCTACGAACAGCAGGTTCAGGAAGTGATCCCCCAGAACCAAGAAAGACTTGCATACTCCTGAAGCATCTGCAATGACAGGAGAGTGAGAATACCTAGTTTGTACCTCTGCATGACCGCAACTCAGGGGTTTAAAACCACTTTTTCTGCTCCATCATTACTTCAGACATATCTATATACACAGAAAGCCCATTCTGGTCAAGGCTCCTCCTGAAATACTCTGCAGGAAAAGAACACTTACCTCAAGGCTATGCACAAGGGCAGAAAGTAATTTTGAGGAAAGCTGGGCATGAAGGGTGGGCTGGCCTTGCTCTGTGTCAGACACACACCCTGCTGCAGGCTCAGGCAGGCAGGTGCCACCTCACCTCTGTGGCCCCTTGTGGGACACACAGTCCCTCAGTATGTTACAGGGACAGAGCCATCCCTAAGCAAAGGCTTCTTTTGTCTTTGGTTCAGAGACACTGACAAAGAGCATTCAGGTGATAACTTTTGGTGACATGACCAAGCTGGGCTGGGTTCAAGTGAAAGATTTATCAGAGGTGAAATACCACTACCAGGCCCCTTGGGCACTGAGCGCTAGCAACACAAACACAAATGGCAAATACATCCTTAACCCACAATAGTGAGGTGTGTATATATCCCTTCCCACTCAGAGTATTTATCATATGAAACATTTCTGGATGCACTGAAAGAGCCCATCTCTCCATCTCATATATTGTTTTTCTTTTTCTTTTTGTTTTTTTTGTCAAGTGCGTGGGAGGGCTTGGCTAAGAAGATTTTGAATTATAACTAGAGAAGTGCAAAGAGCCGGAAATTTTTCATGATAGATAGACTTGATTTAGTGCCTGGAAGGAAATACTTGTTAAGTCTGAAGATGCATGAAGATTTGACCTGGCTATTTCCAGAGCCATGTAGACTAATGAATTTGCATCCTGATTGGTAAGACCTAAGTCATTAGGAGCAAATAAATCTGTATTGCTTTCGGAATATTGTGAAATATACCTCGTGGCTTGTGAAAGAGATACATGAGGTTTGTTCTTACTGACTTTGCTAAACTTGTCTCTGCCAGAGCAAGAAGTAAAATTCCCCAGCACAGCATCAGAGCTAGATCATACAGTTGTTTTAAGAGCAGAGTCACCATGCAATTTTAGGGTCAAATTCTGGAATACACAGTCCATCTTCATACCCAGCGAAGAAACATGAGCTTTGCAGGGGTGGATGGGAAAGGAAGGGGGGGAGGAGAGGATAGAAAAATATTACTACGAAATATTACTTTTACTTTTGCAGAAAATAAAGGAACCGCTGCCCATAACAGGACATATAGTGTGAGTATTTAAACTTCCACGGTTTTGTTGCTCCATGAGGGGTCTCAGAATAATATGCACTGGTGGAATAAGAAATAAGCTGCCAGGCCCCAGCCCAGCCAGACACTCCACGTGCCGGCTTGG
>NW_008240037.1:3310903-3314810 GCF_000691975.1 Corvus brachyrhynchos
GCGCGTCCCGGGGCGCCCTGACAGACCGCGAGGGGCGAGTGCCGGCCCCGCCGCCCCCGCCCAGGGGCCAGCGGGACGCTCCCCGCTAAGGGAAAGGGCCATAAAGGCCGGCGGGGAGCGAGCGAAGCAGCCGCTCCCCAACCAGGCTGCTGGCGCTGGGCAGCGCCTTCCCCGTCTCCCCCAGCCTTACCCCTCTAAGGCCGCACTAAGCGGGCAGGAGAGGGGACGCCAGAACCCCGGGGGCTGGGGCGCCTGCAGGGTGCCCTCGGGCAGCGCTACCTCCGCCCCCCCATGCATCCCCAGATAGCCCACGTGCGTGCTCAGCGCAAAATCTGGGAAGGGGCCTGCTCTGAGGCAAACCGCCCGCCTTTTCCTAATGTCCGGATGACTTCGGCCCGTCCCACACCCATGGGACCGGTCCCACGGCGTTGACCCGAGGGGGCCCTGCCCACAGGCCGTCCTGGGGTCCCCACAGCCCTATCACTCCTGCCTCTCTCTTACCATCCCATCGGAGCAGCTCGAAGTGGGGCTGGTCGGTTCGGAGCAACTCTGTCCCGGCAGGTGATAGTAGTTTTCTACCTGTTCCCTCAAGAGCTCCTGGAGGCTCTCGATGTATCTGATGGCGTTTCTCAGGATCTCTACTTTGGGGAGTCTTTGGTTGGGGTTGGCAGTGGTGCATCTCTTCAGGGTCTCGAAAGCCTGGTTCACTTTCTTCAGCCTCCTCCTCTCCCTCATGGTGGCTGCCTTCCGCCGGTCCATTGTGGTGGATTTTCTTTTGCAGGCTTTGCAAGCCCACATGAGGCAGTGACCAGCTTGGTGGTGGCCAGTGGGAGCTCGGACATGCTCCTCTTCCTCAGAGCAGGCGGGCTCTGGGGGCTCGTGGGCGCTGAAGGGGGGCAGATCCCTGGGCTCAAAATCCTCGGGGAACTCGCCCTCCGGAGAGGAGAGGCAGGAGCTGTCATAGAAGAGCTCGGACCGGGAGAACTTGCAGCTGTCCATCACCTCCATCCCTGCTGCGGAGGCGTCAGGGCGGGCCGGCGGCCACCGGCTCTCGGCGAGGCGCTCCGCAGCGCGCTGGGGCAATTTCCTCCGTAATTAGCGACCCGAGACCAAGTGTCCTTCGGCTGATGCGGGGGGCCCTTATATATACATGGAAAGGGAGGCTGGTCCGCAGCGGCCAGTCTTTATTAGCATATCCCACCACAGCCCCTGCCGGGAGCTGTCTGGGCAAGCCCCCTCCAGTCCCCAGGAGACAATTTGCTCCGCACCGCTCCTTTGGAGCGCCGAGAGATGGGCACTTTTCTAATGAAAGACCTCCCAAGAACTGCTTGCGACATCTCCGAATTTTCAACCAAGTCTGTGAATTTGCAGTTTTGGTGTGGAAAGAGAAAGAGGGGCACTGGACGCGCACGAACCACTGACATTTCCTACTGAGCCCTTCCTCGTCCCGGTGTTCCCATCTCCCGTTTCCCATGTTTCCCATCACAGTTTTCCTCGGGAGGGACACCTCCAGTGTCTACTTGCATATCCTTACCTCCCGCAGCCCGTGATCCAGATCTAACCTGAAACAATACAACTTTCTTCTTAGACCTAAGATGTGTTTATTTATCTCAAGGAGCGCTTTGTCCTGTAATTAAAGTTCTCTCACCAACGGCTCAAATTTACAAATTCGGGGACAACAATGCACAGCTACTTGTGGCTAGGAGAGACGGGGAGGGGGGAAAACAGATTTTACTGCTGTCGGATCGGGTCACAAGGAAAGGTACTCACAAAAGAAAAGCGTATGTGTTTGCTCCGAGACAAATCCCCTTCCCATTCTTTCTCCTACTCGTGTGACCTGGTGCTGCTAGAGACACAACAGTCAAGCAGTGGCTTGCTAATTTTCTGCTTTCAGGCAAACTTGTACCGTTACAGATGCGTCCCAGCTGCCAGTGCAACAAACCCCTCCTGGAAGTGTAAAATTTCTAACCCCGCAATCCCTAAGTAACTTTACACAAGTCGGGGACAAAAGCCTCGCAGAGCCCCAGCCGCAGCAGTAGCCGAGCGGAGAGGTGCAAGGGTCATTAGAGTGGTAATGAAGCCATTTAACAGGCATTTGCTAACGCGCAGGAATCCTTTGGTTTCATCCAGGTGGCTTTTGTAGCTGAGGAAAATACTATGAGAAGGCAAAGGAAACCTTCTCTACCTGGGAATGAAATTATGTGACCTAGGCTAACTCAAACGGAGAGCAAATGACCCAGCAGCGGTTCAAACGCTACGGAGCCGGTTTGTGTGCCCAGGAAAAAGGCGCCTTCAGTTAGCCTCCCTTCAGGAAGCGGTAATGTGGTGGCATGGCGAGCCGCTTGTCTTCGGGAGCCGCTGATTAAGTGAGCAAGGCAGGTAGGGAGTATCCCCTGAGAGAGATCCCCTAGCAGCGCACACAGCTGGGAAGCCCTCCGATCCACACGGGCAAGGCAGAGAAAGGCAAGCACCTCGGCCTGGGCTGGGGCTGGAGGGAACCCATCCTTGTTTCCCCGCTACCACCACCCCCGAGCCCCCAAAGGCGGATTTCCACTCTTAGGCTAAAATTTTTCCTAAGAAGCAACCATGCACACACCCTTCTTCCTACGAAGGGATGCATAATTATCTAAAAGCTGGAGAAGGCTACACCTGCACTTGAGGCCATAAAGGCGGGGAGCTCTCTTTGAAATGAATACTGTATGAAAAGCAGAGAGTTGATAAAGGAGTAAAGGTACAGAATGGGAAAGCTCAGAATTTCAGGCTTCTGCCACTCTGAGGTGCAGGTTGCTGTTTTGTTGGGCCACATCTGAAACAGGACAGTTCCTATTGTTTTCCTAAGACAGCATCAGTCAGGAGGGGTCCTGCTCGGCAGTAACTTGAACTCTTCACTGGGCTGTGGCGTGCACACACACAGACACACACGGACACATGCACACAATTTGATTTATCACGTTTGCGCTGGCTAAAATAGACATGTTTACATATTTATGCTTCGTGCACAAATAAAGCTGATCTTTAAAGTGCCAGTTGCGGTTCCGATCACCTTTCTGGGTTGGTGCATGCTTGGTTTCTCTCCAAGCATGCACTGTAGATCTCCCGGTGCACAACGCCAAGCCCCTCAGTCCCGCTCTCCTGGCATGCAGAGCTTTAGCTCGCAGATTTGATTCTTAACTCAGCGGAGCTGGGGCTGTTAAGAAAAGCGCTTTCCCCCAAAAGTCTTTGAAGAGCTGGAAAAATGTCTTTCCTTTTTCCTTGAATATTTTTGGGGAAATGGAAGAAAGCATCGAAGCATTTTCTTCCTGTCACTCAGGAAGAAAAAAAAAATCAGTAATTAGTATCCCTTAAGGAGCCCCCGGCTCCTCTGGTAAAGTGATCTCAAAACAAATTTGCAAAAATGCAGTAGGCGAGTGGAACTAAAGAAAGGGGAGAGAAAACACGAACTACAAGGCTGGCTAATGAGGCTGCTGGGGAAGGGCGGGGTGGGGGGCGGGGGAGGATAGTGCTGCATTTCAGGAGGCTCAAGTCTCAAAAGCGGGAGCAGCTTTAGCATCAGACACTGTCTGCTCCTGTAGACTGGTAGAGAGAAAGTGGTAAACGTGTCAGGATCCCTTTAAATTGTGTTCCTCACCCTAGCCCTCCCCGCTCCTCAGGAATCCCCGTGCCGCACCTATTCCTGGAGGGATTCCATCCCGTGTGGGCACCGTTTGCAGAGCGTGCCATTTTCTTCCGTATCCCACGCCTTTCTGTTTAAGAGAAGAAAATCCTACCGAAACCATAAGTCACGGGACTGAGGGGGTGAGAGGTGTTTGCGGTCCCCCCGAGCGCACCCCCACCTCCGGCCTTCCCGAGCGCCTCGCGCTGTGCCCGCCGGCCTCCACGGAGCGCACACCCGGGCCCCGCGCCGGGC
>NW_008240037.1:3314850-3318649 GCF_000691975.1 Corvus brachyrhynchos
AGCCGCAGCGAGGGCTCCTCCGTGATGCCCCGACAACAAAACTGTTTCCCAGTCGGGCTGGTGGGGCCGGGCGCTTTCCAGCCGTGTGAGAAACGTTTGGTTCCCCCCAGCGCTGGGAACCGTGCGCACCTAAGTAAACACATTAGTACCTGCCAGAGGGATTTGTGTAGAGGACAGCTGAAGAAGGCATTGGCCTCTGCTGGCTCCCCGGGACTCCCAGGAGAGATCAAAGGGACATGAGGGGGTTTTTAGCAGCCTTGAGACTGGGAAAAGTTGCTAGTTCCTGCTATCTGAGGGACGTCCCAGCGAGCACATGGTTCAATTATTCAACCTCCACCCTCCCTGCCCCCTACACCCATCCCTAGCTCATTCTCCACAGAAAGACGGAAACTGTGGAAAAATCGTATGGGGTCCCCAAAGCAGCAGTGGTCCACGCAGGAATTCTCCCGTGGAAATAGCTGCTGTGTTGCCTCTTGACCGCCTTGACTTCCACCTCAGAGAATGAGCTAAGCCTGCTGCTGGCTGTCCGCTTCCCTCCCTGGACTGCGGCCGATTTTACCGAGGAAAATAAAGATATACAATATAAAAACCAAAACCAATCAATCAAGAAAACCCAACAAAACAAAATAAAATAAAAACCCAAAACCTCAAACTAAAAGCAAGGCTTTAAACACTAGGTCACGCCACTTCAGAGAAAAGCGGTGTCAATGCGGCAGCACTGCAGACAGGCACCCCATCTTCCCCCACTTCCCCTGCCTTGCCCTCATCGCTCCCGGTCCCGCAGGCACCTCGGGCGGGCGGCGGAGCTCTGCCACGCCGGGCCGGGCACCCCGCACCGCGGGCCGGCGGAGCCCCGCATCCCTCCGCTCCTGAGGGAGCGAGCAGGTGGTTCCCGGGGGAGCGGAGCAGGTAGAGGCGAGGGGGCCTGCGTTGAGCGTGGGATTTTCAGCCCGCAGCGGGGAGGAGGGAGCGGCAGGGGCACTTGCATTTGCGTAAAAACTTCGATGACTTTGTACGTGGTCCCTCCGGAAAAAGACTTCATTAAATCACAAACCTCTTGTCTTTACCCAGTTATTGCCCTTTGATTTTGTGATTCCAGGGCCCTGTTTGCTTTGGCTGGGGACTTAAGTAAAGATTATCGTTATTAATATCTAACACAAACATTTTAATTGCAAACACACTGACGACCTTCACTGGGAAGCCCGGCATGTCAGCTGCAGCCGCGGGGGGCACGGAGAGGCTCTTCGGGAGGGATTTTCTTTATTTAATGAAAAAACTCTCCTTTAGGCAAACTTACTCCAAACAATCGCTCAAGTTACCCTGCTGCTGGAGGAGGCACTGCCGTGGGGGTCCTACCGGGCGGACGGGCAGCTTGTTGAGGTGAATGCCCGGCTGCAGGCAAACCTGACAGTCGGTTGCTCCGGTGTCGGCGCGACACTGTGGCTTTGAGGGGTGGCTCAGCACGGCTCCTGCCCTGATGCGGGCAGCGGGTCCCGTGGGGCTCGAATCGCCGTGTGAACTGTGTGTAGCCCTTCCCGCGGACCCAGCGGGGTTTGAAACAAATTAAGAAGGAAGACGACGAGCTACTAACCCGATCGGATATACTCTCTGGCTGGGCAAGTGCCTTCGCTATAGAAGCGAGCTACATGGTCTCCTCTCTCGCACCAGGTCGCAGAGGCGGCACGCAGGGATCCGCGGTCCCCGATGCACCGCTTTCTGAAGAGTCCCAGGGTTCCCCGAGGCAACGGGGTTTAATTTGATAGGAGAAAAAACGGGGAAACTGTTGCATTACCATGCCCACCACACTGTTCCGCCGCAATTACTCCTTACAACGGAGTATCTCATTAGAGAGCAATTAGAGCTAGCACATGACTGGTTTAAAAACCCGGCTGGCCACGGCGACACAGAAAGGGTGGTAAGAAGGCACGGTCGATTGGAGAGCTAGCTCTCAGGGTAGGCTTTGCCCAGAGTTTCCACCTCAGGCGGGCTTACCCGCGCCCGAGATGGCCAGGAAGGGGGAGACCTTCCCGAAACGCGACAGTGACCTTTCAAAAAAACAGAAAAAAAAAGAATAAATCAAGGGCTAAAGTTGACGAGGAGAGCGCACGCAGGTAGAGTTGAAGTGTCCTCTGTTTACTTGTGCAGGCTCTCCGGCAAGCCCCGTGTGTGTGCCAGGGGCAGAACGCGCTGTTCCCTGGTGGTCGCCCCTTCCCGGGGGCACAATCTATTACAAACCGTAACGCTCTGAATGTGAGCAGCTCCGTTCCACCATCCTCAGAGAGGCTGTGTTTTTTTACATCACTGAGTGAAAGGCTTCATATGCTGTTACCCCCCCACCTCTAAACCCTTTCGGTCACTTAACTCTTTCCTCCCCGAAGGACCCCATTCCCTTCTCCCTCAGGCTCAAGGAAGTCAAGGGGAGTTACCTTTCCTGGGAAGAAACCACAGCTCCCTCCAGCCCCAGAGGGAGCGGGTTCCTGTCACAGCCACTTGCTGCCCCGTTAGTGCAGCAGGCCCGTCATTTTTGCGGCAGACAAGCCCTTGCGTTCAAGTCCTCGGTGCCGAGAGAAGGTGAGACACACTAAGCTTCTCCCAGCTCAAGAACCGGGGCAGGAGCCCGGGGCGGGGGGGACGGGCGGGGGTATCTTCTTGCATGCCCAGTTTCTAACCTCACCTTCCACGTGCAGGGCAAGGCCGACGAAGCCTGGCAAGGTACTCGAGCGGCACTGTTGGACATTTTAGGGGGGCAGTATCGCTTTCCAGGGGGACGTGCGTTCTGCAAGCACGGCGAGGAACCGGAGCACTGCGGGCGGCCGGAGAGGTGGCGGGTCCTGCCCGTACACCCACCCGTGCCCGCCCGGGAGCCCACGGGGAGTGGGTGATTCACACCGTGGGTGCGGCTCTAAAGAGGGAGAGACTGTCCTTAGAGGAGTAAACGAAGGAAATATATGTCCCCTGTCCTGCCTCCAATCACACGGTTCGTGCTTCTGCTACGTGGGTCTGACTCTTCTGGCCTTCATCTCGCTAAAGTCAGTGGTGGGTTTTAACTCCAGGATCGGGTTATTTTATGAAATTACGGGGAGGGGAGGAAAACACTAACACAAAGAGCTTTATTTTACAATCCAAGAAATCCATCTGTTCTTATATACAGTATCACATTCCACCATTTAAATATATATGTTATGTTTACAAAAGAAAAGACAGTACTGAAATTATTTACAGGAACGAAATGAGGCGGGAACTCTTTAAATATGACTCACACGAAAGGCAACCAACAGCTTCACTCAGACAGGAATGAACTTCCCGGTGAGTCTCAGACAAGGCGGATCACCGGTACACAGGTAAGTATCTTAAATTTTAAAAAAAGGGAAAAAAAGAAAAAAAAAAGGGGGGGGGGGAAAGGAAGGGTGGTCTATGCAACACAATTTAAAGAAAACAAAATTCGGGAAAAGAAAGAAGGCAAGGGGTAAGCCTGGCTCGAGTCAGTGGGAGCCATTTTCTTTGGGGTGGGTGTACCTCGATTTGATCTTAAAAAGGCCCCTGCTTGGGCTTTCCACTGTGTGAATTTGCTTCGTTTCTTAGTTTAGAGGAAAGAGGGTGGGGGCTCCGTCTCCGTTAAATATACTACCACAAAACCGGGTTTATTTCTCCACCGCTTCCTCCGCGCTGGGCAGTTTGGGCTCGTCGGAAGAAATACTGTCCACTATTGAAGAGAGGCAGCGAAGGCTGCTGGAGGCCGACGACTCGACAACGGAGACGCCTGCTCAACGAGAGAAAAGGCATTAAAGAGCAGACCGCT
>NW_008240037.1:3319053-3319732 GCF_000691975.1 Corvus brachyrhynchos
GCAGTGCTTACATTTCCCTGCTTGGGGCTGAAGCTGAAGGGGTCCCCCCCGATCTCCTGCATTTTCTCCTGCTGATCCAGCCTGTGCAAGAGGTCCTGCAGCCTCTCGATGTAGCTGATGGCGCTCCTCAGTATCTCCACCTTGGGCAGCCTCTGGTTGGGGTTCGCCACAGTCCGCCTTTTCAGAGCCTCGAAGGCTTCGTTGATCTTCTTCAGCCTTCTCCTTTCCCGCAGGGTGGCTGCTTTCCGTCTGTCCGTGGGAGCCGACTTTCTCTTGCAAGTTTTACAAGCCCAGATCAAACACTGGCCGGGGAAGTGAGGGGGTTGTAGTCCCGGGGGTGCCAGCACATGCTCCTCTCCGCTGCTGTCACTGCCAGCCTCTGGCTGCATTTGGTCCTGACATGGAGACAAGGTGCCATCGCTGCCTGGGTACAGCGGGGATCCCTCAGCCATCTCCAGCTGCTGCAGGGCTCCATTCTCCCCGTCCAAGTAGAAGAAATAGGAGCCAGTTTCAAAAAGGTCCATCATGCTGTCCCTCGGCCTCTCTGCCTGCTTGAGTTGGGTGGCAGTCTCAAAAACACCCCGAGGAACAACCCAGATGGAATTTAATTAGTGCAGTGACATAAGTCCCCCCTGCTTTATATAGGAGCTGCTGAAACCATATCCAACTTTTAGCTGTC
>NW_008240037.1:3320089-3329881 GCF_000691975.1 Corvus brachyrhynchos
TTCAGAAGAAGCCCCTGCTATTTTCCCCCCTCCCCGCCCCCTTCCCCTTGAAGCATGCCATTCCTGTGACCCAAGCCACTCGGGCCAGCCCAAGGTTAGGAGCCAAGCTCGCTGTTCCTCCACACATGGGGAAGGTTGCCAAGGCAGAGCTGGGCTGCGATGATGAGGCACCCACAGACAGTGCCCCTCGGCTTAGCCTTTCAGTCTGAACTTTCCCACGTTGCCCATGAGGTGACAGGAGTGATTCCAGGTGACTGGGTTGCAGTGTGACGGGGCTCTCTGGACAGCCCTTGTCCTTGACGCTGTTTAGTGCAAGCAAAGCCCAGTCATATGGTTTAACTGAAGTTTAATCCCTTGGGCCTGGCAGGGTATACAGAGCTTCCTAGACACTGAGACAGAAATGGAGCTTGTGATCACCCTCTGTTAGCTTATACTGTAATGTCACATCATGTCTGGAACTGTCTGACATAAAGAAAGAGGATGGGGAAAACGGCTGCTTTGCCTCTTTTCCAGCACTGCCTTGTGTTCTTTAAGTACCATGTAATGTTTTTATGCTCGTGTAAATATATATATATATATGTGTGTGTGTGTGTGTGTGTGTATATGCATATGTGTCCATATCTCTAGGCACACACACATGCATATGTATGTATATTTATGTGGATAAGTAAGTACATTCCTGTGTGCTTATGTGTATACACACATGTAAGCTTTTTATAGAAACAATAATACATGAAGATGAAGCACCTGCAATGGTCTTATAGCTCTCAAATGTAGCTCCAAACTTCATCTTTCTGAAGGCAAATGTAGTGGTATTGTTCATTTCTCTAAAGCTACAATGAAATTAATCGTTGACTTGACTGGGTCTCCAAAACTGCAAACCAATTTTTTGGAGTACAAAAATCTTTAGCACTAAGAGTAGTTGTAGTTTTGTTTTCACCACATCACTGTTGTTGGAGTGGATCTCATTTCTGCTTTAATGAGGCAGAACAATATCCAGTTTTGGATGAGACAGAGAAATTCAGACTGTTCTCAGCAAAACTAATTTTCATACTATTCCACCACTGAGGTTTTTTTCCCTCTTCAGATTAAAGAAAAGGCAGTCTGGCAGTTAAGGCACTGACCATAAGAAACAGTTTCTCAGTTTCCATGTTTTGCAACTTGCTTTCTGTTTGACCTTTGACCAGCCACTCACTTTTCCTGTGATTTAATTTTCTACCTTTAAAGAGGGATATAATGTTGACCTTTACCCATCCCTTGTGTCTCTGATTTAATTTGCTAACTGTCCACAGAGAAGCTACCCCTTTACATGCTTTCAGGTATTACAGGGGTCTCTGTCCCATAGCATTAATAATGGTAGTAATAAAAAACCCCAAAGCAGCAACAACAAAAACCAACCAACCAAACACAAACAAACCCCTCAACAAACAAAAAACCCCCAAATGCCACAAACCAAAAGAGTGCTGATTGTTTAAATTTTTTTTTCACATTTACTACCCTCATTTTTTTTCTTTTAATCTTTTGCTTCTTCAATACTACTCTGGGAATATTTGGAACAAGACAGACGAGATCAGTCTATTGGTAAGGTGTACAAATGAAAATTTAGTTTAAAGGAGAAAGATAATTACCAAATTGTTGTTGGCCTTTCAAGAGCTTTAAGAGAACTCAGCAAGTTGGGAAACTGTAAGTTTAGGAGCCAGATGCTCCTGCTGCTTTCAACAGATTTTTTTTTAAACAGGAAACAAAATCAGTTCTTTCTTTCCAGCACTTAGTGACAGAGTAAACAGATTCAGTTCCTCGCAGTGATGTGGGCACAGCATAATTAGTCCTTTGTAAGACTAATTGATAGGAGCAAAACTCCTAACAACTGTAAATGAATTTTAATTTGAATGAACACAATGAGTTTCCCCATCATATCAGAAACTTGAATTTTGCTGTATCTCCCACTCCAGATCCTTGGTTTATATAACACAGCTAGAAAACAGCCCTAGCACATATGAACAAAATATCCTCAGAGATGTTCTCCATTACAAAGCTGAGTCAAGCGGAGTGGCCTTTTTTCTCTTCGTGCCTTGTATTCCCAATCGTGTTAGATATAAACATAAAGACATAAGAGGAAGTAAAAGCATGTGAATAAGAATAACTGGACATAGAATTGAAAGGAGGATCACTGCTGAAGTCTGCTTGTAATTTCAGTCCGCTTGATAGAACCTCACAGAAAAACTTACTCTGAAGCCACTTCTTTATTCAATTGTTCATGCTTCCACACGTGGTAGCTCTACTGAAAATACACTTTCAGCATATTTATATAACTGTGATGTGCTGTATTTGGTCTACAAGGTCTATTATCCTTACCAAAGAAGTATTTCAGACAGTCAGCGAGTTGTAAATTCAGTAAGTGGTCAGGATGACCAAATCCAAGAAAGATGCACTGCATTTTAAGTCACAGCTGGTCTCCAGGAGTTAGATCCCTTCAAATTCACTTTTCCACATACAACTTTTCTGGATAACTGTGGTTGAATAATAAGCCTGGAACTGCCTGGGTCACTCTTGACATATTTAAGCAGAAATTTAGTAGAGAACTATAGAGAAGTGTTTTGTCAGCTAGGACCTACTTAACACTTTATACCATTCCAAATATCTCCTTTTTCTCCTTCACTGTTCTCAAGATTCTTCCAACCACAGGCACAGTGCATTTTAAATCTTTGATCTCTTTGGCACTTTGCAGTGGCATTGGTAATCAGTGAGGATCCATCATATCCATTCCTATGTGTCACTGTGAAAGCACACCTGGGTGAAGGTGAAATTTTCAGCCCTTGTTATAGCCCTATTCTACTCATACAATACCTCATTTGAGAGATGGGTAGATACTTTGTCTACGAGGATAATGATTCTTAAATTGCTTCTTGCAGATTTCTGAAATGCAGGTTACCAGTGTAGGTCCAGCTGTGGGCATAATGGGGCTCTCAGAGTTTGTCTTCACTTTAGAAATGGAATCTTTCTGTTCGCATTCTTACTCTCCTCTTCTTCCTTTTACACTCATGTTCAACAACATCTTTCTTAGCAGAAACTTTCAGTATATTTTATTGTTAATACAGGATGTTGTTCTTCTGCCTTTGTCTTTTCAAAAGGTTTATATTCTTCTAAACATGTTTCTGAAATCCCTCTAACATTTGACTTTATATCTTCTACTCATTGCTATTTCTAATATCCTTTTTCTTTTCCCCACAGGAAAAATAACACCTTTTAAAATTGTAGCATTTTTCATCTAATTTCTCAACAGAAAAAAAGAAAAAATGCTTTCCTCATTACTGTCTCCAGGCAACCACTTGAGTACTGAAAACCTCTTTGCTACTGGAAACCTCTAGGCTCTTGCTCTTGTTGTGTTCTCAGTCTATTCCAGCTTACACAGACCTTCTCAAATGAGTTTAGTAGGTTGTTCAGGTAAGGGTAGGTGGCATGTCTAGAAATATGTGTTACTACCCATGTTTTGTTGTCACTTGTAGCCTGTGTGGTAACATAATTAGGACACCAGTCTAAGCTGTTAGAGGGTTAATTGTCTGTCATTCCTCATGATGTGTCAGTAGGTGCACTCAGATACTCACCCAGGATGTGTTTACATTCTCATTTCAGTTTGATAGGAATGCCTTTGTGGAGCAAATCTCTGACTAGCCCCAACTTACTGCACTTTCCATACTCTTGACAGGGTGCTCTCAAGGGTGCGTCATCTGGGTTCTGTTCATGAGAAATTAAGTTAGAAGGCACCCTGAAATGTTAAGGGGATGCTGGGTCTTCAGCACTGATAGGTTTGACAGATCTGTGCTTGGCTCACCTATATTAGCTGCTAACATTTGTAGTCACAGTTCTTAGGGAACAACGAGACAAGTGTGATTCGCTGCTGAAATAGAATATTATGCTAAGGATTGCAAATGGAGGATTAGAAACTTCATCCCTCCTTTCCCTTCAGAAGGATATTTTAAGCATCTACTTTGTAGCATGTTTGAAATGGCTGACAGATGTGTAAGGGGAGAGTTGGTGCACCAAAGATTGGTAGTTGTTAAAAAGCACGTACCTATTTCTGAATCTACAACATATTACAGAAATGTTTGGTAAATAAAGATTAGAGACTTGCCATGAGTTTTCTTCAAAGTCTGGGCAATGGAGGCTCTATGAGGCACCAACATTTTTTATGCCGACAATGACGTATGGGAAATTTAAGCAAAAGAACCTTTCTGACATTCATGGAAGCATAATTCCTGGTACTGGAACAAAGCATATGGAACTTCATGGCTTTTAGTATGTAGCACCACTTCTCAGCTGAATTCCATTAGCTCTTCTTGCCTTAAACTGAATTTCACATAGGTCTGTAGGGATAACACAGACCAGCTTTAATTCTTGATGGTAATTTATGTATGTTGTTAGACTTATCTGACTTTTGTTTACCTAGAATTTGTTGTTTACTTGACCCTATTCAAATTCTGCTTGTCCAAGGTTACTATTTGATGATATGCATGATATTATTTGCATATCCACTATGTCACACGCATTCTCACAGGAGATTTAGGAACTGATTAGAGGAAGTGTGTGTGTACTGTACATGCCAGTGCTTGTATATAAGTATGTGACACTTTAAAGAATTTAAAAGCACATGGGAGCAACCATCCCTCAAATGCAAGTTTTACAAATAGAGTAGTGAGCAGTGTAGTAGTATATGCTCTGGAGCTGGGGAGCCAGAAAGGTAGAGACCTGGAAAAGAGAACTTTGTGAAAATTTACAATCTTTTTAGGGGAAGACTTAAAAATTCTTATTCACAGAGGTCTTGACTGTTATAGCTGTTCCAAATTATTGCTGTTTGCCTTTGATTGGATATGGACTTTAGTGTTCATATCAGTTACAGTCCTGTTAGTATCTGAGAGGTGCAACCTTGCTAACTAAACAGACTTCTCCAGTTCAATATGGTAAGATAGGGTTTCATTGCAGCTCTCATGTTGGCCAGTTATGAGACACAGTTCTAAATGGCAGATGCTTTAATGCCTGTGTCAGGGTCTGCAGTGACAAATAGTCACCACTGCACAAACACATTTATTTTACTACAAGACGATTTCCTGGGGAGGAGGGAGTGCCTATCAGAAACTGGAGGCCCATTGCACTGTTGCTGGCTGGGACAAGGATTTTCTATGGTTCTATCCTCAAGCAGGGATTCCTTGCAGGAAGAAAAGGAGTAATAACGACAGATGTCTTCTACTTGTGATTAGGAAAAACGCAGGGAACATGAAATGTGACATGAGTACAAGACACATTGTGTGTTGTACAATCACTTGTTACCATGCTTTTTGTAGTTACATGAAAGGCTATTTTTAAAGTATATGCTGATTTGTCTCTTTACACTACAAACTGCTGGAAGCGTAAAATGCATTTTCACACCATGTTGTTTCTGAACATGATGACTGTGGCATCTAAACCTAATCTCAGTCAAGAGGGCAATAGTCAAACCATAATTCTGCAAGTGAAAGGAAGAAAAGGGTATGTGAAGGGGTAGCTTCTGCATCCAGCACTGGCTGATCACATCTCTGCTGTCTATGTACAAAAGAAGAGTTTAGTGCTCAGACTGTGGAAAAACGACAGCTTACTGCTCTGGGCCTCACAAGGATTTTTTGCAGAGCCATGGACCTTCATGGAAAACTGGAATGATAGCGGCTAGGAAGTGGAAGCTCTGGAGATGCACTGAGAGTAATGAATGAACACAATTCCCTCCTTAGCAGTAACACAGGGATTGTTTAAAACAGCACACCACGAAACCACAAAATGATTATGCCAAATGATATTTCCTTTCTTTCAAAAGGAAAATAGCTGCTGGTTTTGGAAAATAGAAGCTATTAAGATAAAGTCATCTGGAAAGAAATTTGCACTGTATTAAATAGCAGTAATGACCTTGAATATTGTATCCTGTTGTTACAGAAACTTATTGCACAGCTGCAAAACTGTTTTAGGCTGTGAAGGTCACTCAGTTATTCGTCTGTGTGACATTTAAGGTACATGCTCATATACAAGGTTGGTTACCTGTGATCTGCCACTGCAAGGAATACAACAGTCTGAACTGTATTCCTTAGCCTCTGTGTTCTGTTCATGTCTCATCATTTCACTTTATAACTTCTGCATGTTTATATACTAAGGTTTTATTTGCTTTGGTATTCCTGAAGGCTCAGAAACATATTAAAATACACTGGGATATAGAGGTTTTAACATGGTTTCTTGAATATGACATGGGTACGTGGAACAATAAAAAATCTGCAAATTTATTTTTTGAGTTTTTTGAAATAAGTAGATGGCTCTGATAACTACTTCTGTACCATGTTAAAACACCCTGGTGATATTCCAAAATCCAAAGTAGTCTTATGGTCTCTCCTAAAAGAGTACATGACATTTCTCAAGGTATGGAAAGAACCTTGGTTGAGCTGATACTCTTCCTTCCCTATGCAATTCATAAAATATAAACAAAGACAGGAATGAAAGTGGTGTAGTACTCAGAGATTCCATATCACAGAATGGGTCTTAACCTTCACATTCTAATCAGATTTCAAAAAAGCATGCCGAAAATCCACTTGTATTTAATTTTTCACTAGACTGCTCTGGACAACATTTCAGAGAAACTGCACAGACTAAAAGATTGCCAGATGCCTTCTTGACCAGAAAAAAATCATCCAAAATAAGGCTTCAACTGAATCGATGTAAGCTTGTGGATTTTTTGAGAAAGTGTATTGATTATATTTTTGGGGCAATTTGAAAATTAAACACTGAGGAAAAGTTTAGAAGAAGAAACATATTCTATTCTGATTAGATAAACCACCCTGACAAAGTAATCTTAGATCTATGTTTTGAAACCGGTAACTGACAACTTATAGCTATGTTTAGACTCAGAGAAAATCGTGAGAAAAATTTTTTTTGTGAAGTGTAAACCAGCTGGCTTATACCAGAATCTGTCAACCTGTTGTGTCATTATTTGTGAATAACATTCATGTATTAGAGCAGCCTAATAGAAGTGTTTGCCTGGAAGTGTATGCTTTACAATTATTACTTTGAAGTATTAGTGACTACTATAATAACTAAGAAATAGAATATACTTAAGTTATTGTTCACTAGCAATTCCTAAATAAACTCCATATGACCAATAATAAATTAATTTTATTTTGATAGGTCCATACCTAGTAGCTTAGTCATGTGCTGTTCAGTGGGAGTTGCTGAGTGCTTTGGACTTCTTAGAAGTCCAGTGTTTAAGTGAGATGAGCAAGTATAGATTATAGACATAATTTTGGGGTAATACAATTAATTGTAAAAACTTTGTATTGAAACTACTGCCTTCAGCTTGGAACAGCCATAGTGAAACAGCTCTAGCTTTCCAGTAGTGTCTGCAGCTGGTTTCTGAAACTGGATGATATTTGAAAAGGGAAGAGTTAGAATTAGATGAGTTCAGACCATGGCATTTACCAGTTCATGTAACTGCACCTTATTTTCCATTTCTTTCAGAATCGGTGCTTGTAGCCATATTAATTAGCAAGTTGCAAATTAAATGGTGAGCAAGGGGTAATGAGAGCAGTTGTGCTTACAGAGAGAGGCAGTCTGAAGGGCATAGCTAATCACAGATTGCTTTCTTCTTGCACTCACATTGCTGTCATCAGCAAACCATGTCTTTCTTTGAGGAATCAGGGTAAGTTGAATTAAATAAAAGATACACAAGACTGAATTTCCATCTGCAAACTACTACAGGAGAAGAAGTAATCAAACTGAACTGGTCATCACAATAAAGAATATGACCATCTCTGATAAAGTTGTTGGTGCAAACACTGAAAATTAAACCTAATTAGCATTCATTGGACAATACAAAATTATCCACATTTCTGCTTTGACTGTGGTGAACAGCATCAGTGTTTATTTTAAAGCAATGTAAAGATTCTAAGTGCTGCTCCTACAAGGTCAGTTGAGCACACTCAACAGTATGAAACAGAATCACCTAACAATGGCTCTCATCTGCAAGAATAAAACAAGTATTTAACAACAGGATAAACAAACTGTGCTGTATTTGGAAGACACACAGTGAAGAATACAAAGGCTCTGAAACATTTACAGGAATGACCATTAGCAGGAACATGGGTAAAAAAATATGTTGTCTCTGATGCAGATTCACCGTGAAGATTTAATCTTTTATCATCTTTCAAGCTGCAAAATCCATGCTGTACAATATACTAACTCTCAAGAATATTATGGTGAAGAACCTGACATTATGAGAAGCCTTAAAGACACTTTTTCTAGTTTTTTTTTTTCCCAAGGAAATTACTTTTCATTATTACAAGAGAATGAGAAACCAGCATCCAAGGTTTCAATGTAATTAATGAGGAATTACCAAGAAAGATTGCCAATGAATTAGTAAATAGTTAATTAATTGAAATTTATTTTGGAGAAGAGAGCCCTCTGAAGGTTCTGGATCACTAGGATTGGTCCATTTGGATCCAAAAGTCATGTCAGTTTACAGAAAGACTTTATATAGATACATATATATATATATATAGTCTTGATCCAGCTGATGCTAGGCCTGAGTATTTAATGGAATAAGGAGTTATTAAATGGTCACACAATTGACACCATCTTTACAAACTGTATTATTCATTATATTGGCTGAAAAGCAGTGTGTGAGCAGACTCAAGCAGCATCAATGCCACATGGATGCTGATATTTAGCTTTCTTTCCAAGCAGAGGATGTGTCTTTGCTGAAGTTGATTTTACACAGGCAGCAGCAACAGTTTATAAACAATAAAGAATCTGCAGAGGCTCGGATTATCATCTCTCATTGTGGAGCTTTCTCGGTCAAGCATCTCAAATTTGACGTTTCCATGGTCCCAGGAATTTTGTGACACTTCACATAAACTATTTTCCAGAATTCCAGCTGTTCAGTACTGTATTTATGCCCTGATTCAGTTAACAGTGAACTTGCTTAGCATTTTTTGGAACTGCTAGGCTGCTTGTGAAGTCATGTATCTGAAGTAAGAGAAGAAAATAAGAGGCTAGAAAAAAGCAATGTCACTTTCTTGAGATGTATGATATTCTCTGACAGAAGATAAGTATGTGCTCACAATGTCCCTGAACTGAAAGTCAGGCAATCAGTAGAGAACTGCCTGATGTGATCAAATAATTCTTTTCCTGACCAACATGAGCTATCTAATAAAAAATAAATTATAGCTGCATTTTTATTTCTGAAAAAAGTCACTGAGTCACCTTAGTTATAGCACATTCAAGAACTGCATGCATGCAGAGAACAACAGTCATGCCTGTGACTCAAACTGGTGTATATAGAGAGGTAAATGAGACTAAAGTTAGTCAAACTACTTGATTTCACTTCTCCATTGCTCCAAAAATTCTAAGTAAACCATGATCTAGGATGGTCATATCAACTGTACCAAGCTCTTGGAAGGAATTAGATTTCTGATTGCGATAGCTTTTGGTTTGAAATACTTTGACATTATTTTAATCAAAAATACCTCAGGCAGAAATGTGATTCTTTGTGATTTATTTGCAACTTTATAGTATCTGATAACAGAATTTATTTTCATCTGAAGAGTCCAAGTTATACCAACAGCTTTTTCGTTTGAGCTGTCAGTGCACATTGCTGATCCCAACAAACAGTCTTGCTGAACTATGGTGAAGATGAGAGATGCATAACAGATACTTCTGGAAGAGTTTGCATTATGACTTGCCAAGTTCTCATTGTCCTGCATAGCACTACTTGACCAGTTTATTAGC
>NW_008240037.1:3330066-3336656 GCF_000691975.1 Corvus brachyrhynchos
AGCAGGGTGGCATCCTAGGTCAGATCTTCATGATCTTAACCCTGTTGTACCTGAGCAAATGCAGTACTAGGAAGAACAGACTGGATTAATTTCGGCCATCCTTACATTCCTTTTTGCCATAAGAATTAACATGTGATAGCAACTATTGACCTGAACCAAATGGCTTCCTTTTACATATATAAGCCATCAGACCAGTCATGTATAGTCTATGCCCGTCATCCACACACCTGCTCTTGGACACAGTGAGCTTACAGAAATAATTAATGGATGAGTGTGACTCTTCCAATTTTCTGTGTTACAGAGCACATCCCTGCCTACTTCTGTTAGTATCTGTTTACAGACATGTTGCCCATGAATTTATCTAATCCCTTTCTGAACATCCCAAAAGTGTCTCACCTCCCGAAGTATTTTTGGCAATTACTTACATCTGATAGGGCTTGCAGGATTGAGTCCCAAAGGACAAGCCATTGAAGGGAAATCTAGATAGATAATCCTTCTTGGACTAGCCATGAGAAGGGTCTCAGAGCTGCCAAGAGACATCAGGAATTGCATATGCTAGCACATGCCAATTAGCACTAATGACATCAAGGGCCTGTTTCCACATGGGATTTATGTGCCTGTGCTCCAATTTGAGTGCCTAAATTCACGTGTATTTTCAGGCCTTGCTGCAAGACCTTAGAGATATCTGGAAAGGTATATGTGCTGCATTTTTCATCAGTAATTTCCAGAGGTACCTAAACAGAATCTTCTGGATGTATGCAGAAATCACTCACTGTTGGCTCGGCAGAGCAGTTAGGTGCATTATTTTTCGTGTGCTGACATATTGACAGGACCTAGAACAGATGGACTCAGAACACACTCTCTAGATTGAACTTCAAATACAACTTCTACTGGGGCATTTTATGTGGCAGTTCAGGACTTACTTGTCATTCTTGATGAGACTGTAACTACCTCTTAGTGAAGCCACAAGATAAATGGCCATCTTAACATACCAAGACCCTGAGTAACCTAATCAAACTTTGGAGTTGGACCTGGCTTAGATGACCTCCACAGGTCCTTTCCAGCCTACGTTATTCTAATACTCTATTTGAAACCTGAGGAAGAGCAGTCATAAACAACACAGGAAAAAAAGGTTGGGAAAGAAAGGATAGCACAGACACATAAGGACAGAATCAGAAAGGCAAGGGACAAATCAAGAAATCAATATCAAAAGTCATAAAAATTAAGAAGAAACTTCTATTAAGGTTTGCAATATCAAGAGAACAAAGGGAACCTAAACAGAGAGAAAGCCATTAACAGATGATGCTGTGCTTAATGCCTCCGTCAATTCAAAACACAATTAAAAAATGAAGTGCAATTAGCTGGTTAACAAAATTATTAGCACTAATGACAAAAATAGAAGGAGTCAGGACAGGACAGGAAAACCAAGAGGTAAAATTATTAGATTAACTTACATGTTAAAACTGGTTTGGCCTCAGTGTAATTAGAGAATTGCCTGAAATGATCTCAGTCCCATTTCCTGATGTCTTTGAGAACTACTGGTGGATGAGTGAGCTTGCAGAGGTGTATAGACGGGCAAATGTAATGCAGAAACAGAAGGACTTGTAGATGAGAAGTTCAGCCCAAGTTTCTGTGAAAATACTGGAAAATGATACAATATTTGTGTACACCTATAAGAATACAAAGGGGTGAATAATGCCAACACAGAGTAGTTTTGTTCCTGTTAAAAAATATTCAATAGTAAGCTGTGCCAAATCGATTTTTTGCCCTACCATAATAGGTGGTTATGGAATAAGCAGAAATATAGAAGAATATAAGGAGAATAAGCAGAAAACACTTGATTTAAATGAAGTTTTCTCTACATTTTCACATGACATCCTCATGTGAACACTATGAAAATGAAGACTATAAAATGAAACTCCTATGGGTGTTCAACTCTTTGCAAGCTCATCAAAGCAGAGCTCTCAAGTGAGGGACTTCCCAGAGTTCTGCCCTAGGAACTCTGATTTTAATTAATAACTCATCTGGTAGAATTGAAAATATGTTCATCAAGTTTGCAGATATCACAGAGACACCTTGAATTATCACCTTTTGGAGGACTTCTGTAGATTTCAAATTGTTCATGACCTCAATTCGACAAGGACAAGTGCACAAATGAGCACTTCAGGGAGCCAGATCACTGCAGAAATACAAACTGAGTACCTGGCTAGGTGGTAATTCTACAGAAGAAGGAAACTGATAGTTACAGTGAGTCGTAAGATGGATATATGTCATGCTGTTCAGAAAAGAACATCACACATGCCTCTAGGACATGCAAACAAGTCAGAGGCACATGAGGTAGTCTTTCCCTCCTGTTCCAGGCTGGGAAGACTTAGCTGCAATTCCATGTCCATTTTCAGGGGCTGCACTGCATCTCAAAACTGATACAGCTGGTACAGCTATAGAAAGCACAGAATGGGAAGATGAAAGCCTACAAAGAATCATGAGGTGCTTAGAAACATTGTGTAAATGTTGAATGAATGTGGTGATAAAGGGGACAGAAAAGTCAAGGGAAAGTGCTGGCAGTGATCAAGCAAGCAGTAAACACTGCTGCAAAGAGGAACAGAGTAAACTGATGCTGGTGTTTATATGGATAGAAACAAATACATGCAATTAGGTATAATTAGGCAGATTTATGTCAGTCTCCTGATAGAAAGAAAAACCCAGATAGCTTGGCTGCAGAGAAGCAGCAATATCAACTTCTGCTAGAGGGGATGTTGCTTTCAAGCAAAATATGCAGACTATGGGACAATGAGATTCCTTTTTTGCCCTATTTTGCCATGAAATATATTATAATTGTTTCTTATTATGAAGAATTCTACTTTGTTAGGGATAACTGAGGATCATTAAAGGTAGAAGAAGAAAATCAGTCAAGGTATCAGTGCTCTTGCAGGAAGGGAGAAGATCCAGCCAGGCTCCTGTAATTTTTTTTATTACTGTACTTTGGGATTTGAACAGCTGCCTTCCACATTTCATGTAAGAGCCTGCCCCCCTCAAGCTACATCCCTTTCTAAAGGAATATCTGAATATTCTTGAAAATGGCCCAGCAAGACAGATAGTGCATACATGATTCCCCAGTATGATGATTCCCTGAGATGTGATAAACAAGGATAAATTGTTCCCTGTTCTGAATAAAGAAGAGGATGAAAGTAAATCAGTGTATTATTTGAGTGTTTAAAATACAAGCCTAGTGGTTTACTTCTGGATTATTTTTGGAGGGGGACATCAGAATTGGCA
This sequence comes from Corvus brachyrhynchos, assembly GCF_000691975.1. Classification (NCBI taxonomy): domain Eukaryota; kingdom Metazoa; phylum Chordata; class Aves; order Passeriformes; family Corvidae; genus Corvus; species Corvus brachyrhynchos. Next base: position 3,333,343 of record NW_008240037.1, read on the forward strand.
ATTCCAGTTGAATTAGACAACAGTTTTTATCTATATCATCGGTCCTTGTTTTTTCCTAAGTCTCGTTCATAGTTTCTGAGAATGCCTTTCTTAACTTGCTATTTTTCTATGTGCTTTGAGTTTGAGCACTTGCCTGTCAGCTAAGGATTCTGTCCAAGAGTTAAGCTCTGTAACATTTAAATGTCCTTGAAATTCTCTAACACAACCCAATTCCTGTTTTATGTCATTGCTCCTTTCTCAATACCTTTCTCTTTGACCTTCAGTTAAAAAAACCCACAAAACTCCAACAAAAAAAGAAACAGTCTGTGGAATATGAAGCAGATTGTAATCTACCTGGTCTGCATACTGAAAACTTCCTGTGCCCAAGAGCCACCAGTGTTTCTGGTACACAGGGAAGCAGGAGAAGAGCACTCATTTGGAAAGGCTGGAATGCAGGAGATTGCCTTGGTTGTCCTCTGATCTCACTGCTTCTTTGTGGAACATGACTGGGCTGAGTGCCTGGACTATTCTGATGCTGTTGGCCTCAACAGCTTCCCCTGACTCACTTCCTCCCAAAGGCAGGGTTTGGATTACCCAGCAATGCCAGCAGACCATCACTGCCAGTCATGCACTATGTCTTTGGCATGGAAACTTTATTTGAATTGTGTGTGACCTATGTGCAGCACAAGGCTAGCCTCTGCTGAAATACAAAGCCTAAAATTACTCTTGCAGTCCATCTCCAGAAAGAATTATAGGTATTTCTTCTACAGTATATACTGTATTGATTTCCTAAAAGTGATTGAAAATACCCTATGTAGATTACAAAGGCTTATTTTATAATAGAAATAGTAATAGAAAATCTCTTTTAATTTGATTTGTATTCTCTTAGAAATAAAACCATGAAGTCTTTATCACAGGTTTACATCTTTGAAAGATTAACTTTTTAGTCAAGTTCATCAAAACACTGAACTCTGACTTTTATTTGGAATTTCTCTTAGGAAAAAGCAAAACACATCATATTATGTTGGATACCAATGGAATATAGTATTTCTGTATTTAATTAATACAGTATTCTTTTCTCCTAAAGATTTTAATACTCGTGTTTCAAACGCATTATTCAATGTACTTTTGCTAAATACAAAGTTCTTTTCATCCAGATATTGGCTCAATTAGCATGGTTTTTTCAAGCTCATGTCTAAGTTTTAAATCCTTCTGGAATTGACACCAGCTGTCCATTTTGAAACTTTTTTGCTCGTTTTATCTCAATGGAAGCATTCTCCTTCTTTCAGCTGTTGGAGAAATTTTGTTTCACAAAGTCTACTTAAAGATACTGCTGAACATTTTTTCTGGTTTTGGAGAACCAGAAAAAATGACAGCCCAAAGTTTATTTCTAAAATCAGAATCAATTACTTCTGTAGATTCAAGACTTAATGGTCACCAAGCAAGCTAGTCACACCTGACCTGACTGATTTGGATGTGCTTTTAGTTTCAAGAGCCTGAGTCTCTGTTTGTGCGTGCATACATAATAAAGGATGTGTGGATGTGATATATCATAACTATGATCACACAGCAGAAAAAGTGCTTGCATCTTCAGTTAATTCTTGTAATTCTTCTAGTATTCCAGATACAGATCTGGGAGATTTTTTCCCAAGGACTGAAAAAGAAGGAAGATGCCTTGTGTGACAACTACCTGCTGTACTTCTGAAATGTTCATTTGGAATCTTTCCAGAAAGATGAAGTTAGCTTTATGCAAAATCTCTCTTAGCTAATGCCCTTCATCTTGAGAGCCACTGCCTACCACTAGCTCTTCCTTGTCAAGACAAGCAAACTGAAGGGATGATAAAGGCTAAGCAAAGCATGAACACTATGTTGCAGTGCTGCCATCCATAGTGACTCTTGACAATCTTCTAGCCATTTGTGTGGTTTGAGATAGAGAAAGAATTTATTACTCTAATGTTGTTCTTAGTTGTGATAGAAGGTGCACAAAGACATTTGGGGAGAAATTGCTTTCCCACAGAGCTTTCAAATACAAATACATAGGACACATAAGCATCAGGAAAAAAGGTTTTACAGGTATATTTTATACAGAAATTAAGTGATCTGTTTCAGATATGGGCAGTCTGTGAAAACGTGGAACTAAGAACAGATTTTCTCCCACATTAGCAGAGGACGATCTTTCTCTGACTGCCAGCTGGCACTGGTAGTGATGCCAGGGATCCCTTCTGATTTCAGAGAGAGCACACCAGTATGAAGGGGAGGAATGTTTGACTCATTAAATTTTGACAGAGTTAATATAGCTGATGTATTAATCACCATTAACCAGCAACCTGATATGTCCCCAAAACCTGCTTAGGAGTGCCAGGATAGGATAAGAAGAATTGGAAGGGCAAAAAGAATGGGAAAATCAAGAAGTGATTAATGTATCTGCCTTCATGAGCATTCAGTCACACTCTTGGTGTGCAGGACATTTACTAGGTATGTCCTTACAATAATGGCCACCCCACAGGGTATAGGAGTATTTTTTAGTGATTACAATAATCTGTCCATTATTATAGAACAATTTTTATCAAAAAATCTTCTTAATGGCTGTTTTATCAGGACAGCTCAGTATTTTCCTGAGGCGACCTGTAACTATTTAAAAGTCGTATGTTCAAATTCCCACTTTGAAAGAGAAAAAAAAAGATGTAAAGGACAGAAATATGTCAAAATGTAAGTGCACTTTAAGTGCAAACCATGAAGACAGTAAGTCTTTGTAAGTTAAAAGCACTATTAATACCAGTTAAACAAGAGGTTTCCTTCTTGGTGTCCTAAGCAGCAAAGATGGGTTGCTGACAATGACAGTCCTGAATTTTCTTGTTTATCCTTAGCAGAGAAAGGTTCAGATTAAACTCCTACATATAAATGTCAGACAGCTTTGAGAACATTTTCTGTACTCCCTGAATGGGACAGTGCATTGTCAGATAACTATCCTGTTCTCAAAGGGGGTAGGATTACATGCTAGGCAGCCACTCTCCTCAGGTCATTTCCTTGCCTGGGCCTGGAGTGCAGTATTGTGCTAGTACAGCTCAGTGAAGAATTCTGTGCACAATATGCAAGCCCAGATTCACACTCTGTGCATTGTCTCTGTAATACTGACAGAGAATTAGTAGAATTCTGTAAGAAAAATAGTTAGATGGAGCTATGGTGAATCCAAACAGAAGGCTGATAGATGAAAAGACACCATTCTGTAACTGCTTTATGCTGGATTCTGAGAAAGGGATTACCAATATAGGAATCAAATTAAAAGTGAATGAACGCCATTTTTGTGAATGAATATTATTCCCAACTGGTGAGCA
>NW_008240037.1:3336719-3336922 GCF_000691975.1 Corvus brachyrhynchos
CCATGAGTGGAAGAAAATCTTCCTTGTCTATATACCATCTGTCCATGTTCTACACTTGTGGTGTCAAAGTATTTATCTAAATAGAGTCCTTTGGTTCCTATCACTAAGCTGAATCACAAAGGATGTTACCAGCTGTCATAATAGGTGTTACCTGCATTTGTGTTTTTCAAGTAAGCGAGGGATATTTTATGGTAAAGCTTATT
>NW_008240037.1:3336949-3427247 GCF_000691975.1 Corvus brachyrhynchos
TTCCCTGCACCGCGCATTACTCAGCTCAAGGGCTGTGTTACATTGTCCCAAAAATGCTCTTGTGTTCTAGGACACACCCCCTGCTCAGCAGGCTTCATGGAATGCAACTGTGAATGGTACAGCTTTAGCTGCATATTAGGTTTCCAGTATTCAAGCATTCTTTTTATATCATCCAGAACTCCATCGCCTCCAAAATATTTTGGGAACATCCTTGTAAAACTTCCCCCAGCTCTCACAGTATTGACTGTAAAGAGCACTGGAACGGTTTACTCATGATTACAGTGGATAGCTGGGTGCAGCTGTCATCCTACAAAAAGATCACCCTGGTAACACCAATCAACAAGCAGAGTAAGATGATCCAAATATATCTGAAACCTTCTAAATGTTGTCTTTCAACCGAAATACAGACTCACAGCTTCATTGCAAGCTGCCTGATGATGTGGGATCTATGAAATGTGTCATACATTGTTACTCAGTGGTGAAAAGCCATTGATTTTCAGTTTTGTTTACATAGTAGAATCTGAGAAAGGGCCTACATGATAAGGGAGATGTGAGAAGAAACAATTAAAATAAGTAATTAGTTCAGCATTGTTTGGGAAAAGTTATTGGGAGAAGAGAATCACCATGCAAAATATCGAACACTGAATCCATCCTGCTTCCTTCAGCTCACACTGAACAATGACCAGTGCTAAAATTTATACCAGAATTTATTAGAGCAGTAAGAGGAAGTTCTGGGTAGGAAACCAGCTTACCCTTACAATTGTATACAGAGCTGATGCTGCAAAGATGTGCCTCTGGTAACATAGCTCAGCTCTGGAACCACAGAAGTAGATTTGCACTTGCCTTGTAATAATAGCCACAGAGAGGATGGGGCAGAAAATGTATTGAACTGGAGTCAGAGCAAAAATGCAGCTGATATTCTGTGATGTCATCTGGAAATCAACTCATAGGAAAGAGATGGAGAGAATGTTTGAAGTATGACCACTACACACCTGTAAGACCACTACCTGCAGATCCTGCCTGCAGTATTGGAATTCAGATGACCCATACTACATTTACAATTCCTTCTAATATAGTCACATACAAGAAACACAACATTAGAAAAGAGAATAAAACATGGAGAACAACGTTGGGAGGACTCAGTTTTTTTGACACCATACATAGAGTGGTGACACAACAGTCACAGGGAAATGTTTGAAACAGAGCATCACCTTTCAGCACATTTTCTCTGACTCATTTCCTTACAATCAAAACTGACAAAGACATGTTCAGTGCTTCGTGTCAATGATTTCCAGCTACAATCTACTGTATTCAATGCGCTACAGATTTTGCAGCACTGAACGGGCACATAACTTAATTATAAAATGACCCTGAACTCATTATTACCATATGTATATCCCCTAAACCAGGGGCTAATTGAATATTTTTCATAGATCTTACAAGAAAAATTATTTTGAATCTATTTTTCTGTATATTTCCACACATAGACAATGACCTCGTGTTATGCTTAACACGTTACACTCTGAAACAGGTACTTCTCAAATTTTATTTTCATCTGCTGTTAAAACATTTTCAGAAAATCTGTTCACAGAATTCACAGGGCTTTGTGTCCTGAATCTCTGCAAATTTATATCCATATCTAGGATGCTCTTTAATTTCTGTATGCAGCCAAGAAATCTCCCTATCATGCTACCTTATTATGAAATACGATTGACTCATTCTTCTCTGCTGCTTTTTCTTAGTAACTCCTTATGAACATACTCTGTATTGCAGAAATATATAGATGGTGTTACGCAGATTAATTCACATTATTAATCTTTTATATAATGCTATGAAATCAAATTACTGAATAGCTCCACATATGCAGTAAAATTACAATTGAACTCACAATTATTTTTATCAACTCTTTTGACAATTTAAGAAGTGCTTTAAATTCAACATGAACTTAATGTTCTGCTGTCTTTCTGTTACCTTTGTGACCTGAACAAGTCAGTTTCTTAAGGGCACTGACAGTAGCCTCTTGTAATGATGTCCAGCAGAACTGGCTATAAATATATATACATAAATACTGCTTCTTCTCTGTATGCAGACATATCAGTCTCTAGAAATTTCCCAGATAATTTAATAGTGTGACTAGTTTCAATACGATTTTAATAATTCTGCAGAATTTCTGAATTTTTCTCCAATTTTTATTTGTTCCATTTCTAATTTTGGCAGAGTACACTCTTGCTATATTAGTAGTGCCAAGAATTTGTAGAAAATAAAGTGGTGACATTAAAAATGAATTGATGTGCTGCTTCATATATATAAATATATTCTTAAAATAGCAATTGGACAAATTCTGCTTGACTCCAGCTCTGCAATGCTGTCATTAGCACCACCATAGGTGTCATTTCATAAGAGAAGGAGGGATGGAAGACAAGAGACTATGTGGAAATTCTTCATTCATAACTGAACTGAGGTCTGGAGGAATTTCTTGATGCATAGATTCTCCCCTATCCCTGTAAAGCATTGGCAGACACACAGGAAGGTTCAAACTACTGCTGTGTTTATATTGAAAGCCAGTACTTGGAGAGAATTGCTTGAAGATACTTCTTTCCCTGACCATGTAGCTTCTGAGCTGTGGCCAGTTTATGCTGAATATTGTCTTTTACCCTGGAGATGACACAAAATGTGTCGAGGTAGCATGCATCAGATTGCTTATGTCAAACTGTACAGTAAAGTACTTGAATTACTTTTCATGAAGAAAAGAGAGTCACATTTTCTAGTCTCTTACTAAGTTGTCAGACAAGCAGGTTACTGAATGCAGTGTAATCTGCAGTGTAACCGTAGGCACATCCCCTAAAGGAGTATATAGGATTCTTCACCATTAAGTATTTTATAAAAGGCAGAAAACACTTAAGCACATTTAGAACTTCTGGAGTTCATCTCTATGATGTATAAGGCTTAGCCTTTTCCTCCAGATATTCCACCATTATGGATATAAGATTATACAAGATTCTGACTTTATAATGTCGATTTATCACAGTGCTCCCTGTACTGCTACCAAGTACAACCACAAATCATGAAAAACATCTGTAAGTCCCTATAAGCAATTTGTCAGAATACTTTAAAGTACATGTAAAATAAATGAAGAACACATGTTTCATAGGAACCAAATGAAACTAGAGCTGTACCGAATGCTTTGCCAGAGACTTGAACAGCTGTGGACATCAACTCTCTCTCCCCCTATCAAGCGTTAAAAGGCATTGTTTTCTTTTTTAGCCTGACAGGTGATGTTTACAATACTGTTGATCTTCCTAAAAGACAGATTGCCCAAATATCTCTGTAGACCACTTCTACCTCCTTAAACACAGTGTTTTGATTTTCATTTTAGATATTCGACACTTTCTGCCAAATTACAAAGGGTCTTCACTGTACCATCCTTGTCAGCTTCTAAAACCACCGTCAATTAGTTCTGAAAAAGTACCATGTTACCTTCTGCACAGCATTTTCTGTCTGGAAGTAGTGAAGAAATGGAAAGTTCTGTTCATTGACTATTCTGTTCGGAGTGTGCACACACAAGAACAGTCCTTCATATACATATTTCAAGCTTCTAAAGAAGTTTGTCTGACTTCCCTGATCTTGATGTCTCAACAAGACAGCTTTGATTTCTTTGATGTCTAAACACAATATGAGATGGCAGTTGCATAGTCTCTTTATTATTATGTTTTCCATCTCAGATTAAGGTTACAGCTTCATTGTTATTCAGAATGATGATACATTTCTTTACACTGAGAAAAAATTAGCAATCAACCCTTCCATCTAATAATATCAATTGAATACTGTCACTTCCATGTAAAACCAGAGCACACAGTTTCATTATCTCTCTAGTCTTCCTACTCTACCAGTTTTTGCTTTTCTTCTCAGATACAAGCTCCCTGCTTCTCACATTCCTGTTTCAGATCTATTTCCAATAATCATCATCATCATCGGGAGTGGAAGATGTTTTCTTTTATTAAATCTCCAGATATTAGCTCCTGTAATTTTCTGTGTGTACTGTGATTTGTCAAACCTGAGGAAGGTGAAAAAGCTTTTTTACTTAACAACTTTGTTATAAAATACATTGATATTAAATTTTAAGCAACCTTTCAAAATGCTGAATAGTGTTGTATTCAAGAAAGGTGAATGAATTCTAAACATTCTATTACACAAGCCAATCTAGCATTCATTATAATAGTATATTATTAGTTTTATGCAATCATCATTATATATTAAAAAAACCCCAACCTGCTGATTATAAAATGGCTTAAATAGCCCCAAGTGTCCCTGAAGAGCTACTGTGTACTGTGTAAAAGCTGAATAATCCTGCCCATGTCAGAAGGTGACTCTTCAGCTGTTCAGGATCATGGGCTGATATGCTACCACTTGTAAAAAAAATATTCAAAACACAAGAACATAGAGTTAGGTAAAGATCACTGTCATGGTCTTGGAATTAATCTGCAAGAACTGACAACACTGAAGCCAGTCTAGCAAGAATGAGTAAAGAAACTGTAGCTTTTACTTAAAACCAAAACACGCAGAACACAGCAAATTCACACCAAAATAAGTTCAGTGGAAATATTAATTTTTTACGTCCTATTTGGCTCATTTTTCTTTTACAAAGATAGTTTGGAAAAAAAGAATGTGTTCAAATACACTTTATATTTAAATACATACTGAATGCACTATTTATATAACACCAGAAGTACAGCCTCTGCAAAAGTACTCCAAACCATTATTGCTCAGTGTTCTGAATAAAATACTTTAAGTTATTTATGAAGGCACATTGATAGAAGAAAAGATGTTTCAATCATCTGTATTTTGTTTAATCAACAAAATAGGGGAATTCACTTTGGCCCCTGTGCTTAGAAAAATATGACTTTGATTTTCAAAATCTCCTTTCTGTAATATTTACTCCTAGTATTTACATGGTAGTTTCTTCCCATTCAAGCTCCACATCACCTGCAGAAGAAACAGATACATTACATTAACCTACCTTGTAAACAAATATTAACTAATGGCAGGTAACTGTTTTTCACTGAATTTAAAAGATCTTGCATGGAAAAAAGTGGGGAAAGCTTGAGCAATGACTATCACTATAAGGGGGAATAAAAAGCAGCAAAAGGCTAGATATGTATATTTTTGAAGCAAAAATATGCGTGTCAAAGGACTTTTTTCTGCTTCTTAATCTGGACAAGTCATTGCACCTGCTATGAAAAAATAATTTTGACACAGTCTGTATCTCCTTACCTTCCATGGCATCCAGAGAGTCCATCTTTTGCAGTGCTGAGTAATTTACAAAACATAAGGGCTGACTATTTCCCTTGGTTGTCAACAGATCCAATACACATTGATGTAAAAAAATGTATTGTGCCTGTAAGATGTGAATTTAAAGATGCTTGATTAGAAGAAAAATGTACTTGTAATACCAAATAACCTTTTTACTTTTTCTATAACACCTAGAAATATCTCAAAGTAACTGAAGTTTAACTCAGCAATCTCAGTACTTTGGTGACCATATTGTGTATGCCTGATCTGATTTCAATTATTATGAAGAATAATGCTTTAAATTTGTCAAAACATGTTAATCCTTATGACTAGTAAGATGTATGAAATTAGACTAACCATAACTGAGGGCTACTCCACAATTTTCTGTGACTGTTTATTCTGTGAACAGACATTTTGCCACTAAAGCAGACTGAAGAAACTGAACCATAAGAATGTAATATCTAGATAAGAAAATTTTCCTGTTTCTACCATAGAGAAAACCAGCAGGGTGCACTCAAATGCAGAAGTTCAAGTAAATCTAAATGTATATGTTTTAGTAGAATGCACCAGTGCTAGGAGCAAATCAACCTGGTATTTTGAGTGATACTTCTCGAGCTGTAGCCTCATTTTTAACAGATGATAGCACAAAGAGTGGGCAACTAAAGTTAATTTGACACTTCCAGGACATGAAGTCTGAAAAGAGGAAAACAAAATAAGACAATGTAAGAATGAAATAAAGGAATGAAAACTGATAGAAAGATAATAAATGGATTAAGCATATATTCACATAGGAGAAGTATTTTATATGTAGATGCAGACAATAAGACACGTGTTCAGGTTGGAAGAGACCTCTTGAGACCATCTGGTGCAACTACCCACTGCTCAAGCTGGGTCAGCTAAAACATGTTGCCCAGGACCTTGTTGAGATGGACTGGAATATCTGCACCAAAATCATACTATTACCATTGACTTTTGCACAGACAAAAATATTTATGTAATTTTTCTGCTCAGTAATTGCTATTTTGTTTCAGAACTGCCACCAGTTTGCAATTCAAGTGTCTCAGATGTATGAGAGAAATTTGCTTACATAGATAAGTTTTATGGTCACAGCTCCAGAGCTGTGGGGGTAATTAAAACAGCTTTTCCCAGGCCTCCTGCAGTATGCAGTACCATCACACTTTTCAATAACTTTCTTTCTGAAATAATAGCATGGCATTACTTCAAACTAGCCCTTGTACTAGGCAAGAAGATAAACTTTAACATGTCCGCTGGACAAACATGGACTTTTAGAATGAAGGTCTGAAGTTTCAGTGGAGTTTAGATTGGTTATTCCAGTTCAGAATGCAGACTGAAAGTTCCATAATCTCTTGGACTCATACAGCTACTCCTGATGATGTAGCAATGAAAATCTTTCTGGGTTTGCCAGGGGAGAGTGAGGCAGGCTACCTGGGCATTTTATGTGTAACTAGTTATTTTCCCAGTTAGAATCAATGAGAATCTTAACTATTCTCATCCATTGGCTACAGTAACAGATCAAGACTCTGTTAGAAAAAAACCCATTATTTTGAAGCTATAAACAATAAAAATACAGGTCTGAGAACAATCAGCTTTTATTTACTCATAGAACTTACAGACAGTTTGACTGAGGCATTTCTATACTGAGTCCTGGGGAGGCATTGCTCCTCTAATTTATATCTGCTGTGCTGATCACATAAAATCTGATTAATAGGCAACTCAACAGTGTTTTATAACAGAACTCTCAGAACAGTTTGACTTTTGAATCCACCATAAAAATTTACAAGATTTATTCCCTTTGGGCAAGTTTTGTCGATGATCTGACTTTTGTACTGTTGCGAACATGAGCTAGAAATTACCTAGACAGAGAACAGCCAATCTCAGAATTTTACTGCTAGCATACAGATGGATATTTGATTTGTTAGAAAATCTGAACTCTGACACCATCGTCTTGTATTGCATTTGAGCACACATTTTCCTAGCCCCTGCCAAAATATTCAAATGAAGAGGTACACAAAAATCATGTCTATTTTAAAAACAAACATTGATCTTATTGAATGTCTCACTGTTTTAAGATTTTATTTTGGGAGCTCGCCTATTAAATTGTCTGCCAGCCTTTGATTTATTTTTAGATGATTCTACTTCTAGTCAAAAGTGTAAGAGAAGGACCAAAAATAGGCCCAGAATTCATCATCACAAGAAAGTGCTGGCCATTGGTTAGCGGCATCAAGATTTCAAAAGGAAAAATTTAGAGCAAATGGTAATCAGACTGCACCTTACAAGATACATCATGCCAGAGTATCACCAGAAGGTCTCAAAAACGTCTGAGGAAGGGTTAACTGCTTTGCATATTCTGACATACTTTTTACATATTCTGATGTGATATGGACTAGCAGAATTGCATTCCCAATGGAGAAAGTCTCCTTACATTAAAATCAATTTAAATCCATCAGTCATGTGGAAGTTCATCCTGAAACTACTCCTCCATACTGAGAAGCTGGTAAATCACACTGTAGACTCAAAGGCTTCAGGCTGCCCTGGGTTAGATCTGGCCTGCAGGAGACTTATGCCAGAAGCCTTATCCAAATAAAGCTGATTTCCATTCCACTGGGCATTTAGGATCAGCTTTAAATTCTTCTATTGTTCCTTTACGTATACTCAGAATTCCAGATACAGCAGAAGGAAGTCTTCCTCATCAGCAGATCGTCAATGACTTATGTTCATACAAAATAAATCTGCCAGAAATGTACTTTTTAGACCCAAAACCCACCACTGATTTTGAAAAGTTTGAAACCTGTACTTAAATCTATCCATATGTGCTATTTTATTTCAAGCAATTGAAAAAGAATCAAGGAATCAATAATGAGTTCAAAGGTAAATGAATATTTTAAAGTCTGGTGGACTATGTGACATATGCATACACAAAAAAATTACACTTAAGTAGTAAATGAAGCCAAATCAAGTAGTGAATGAGCAAATCCATTTTTAATTTAACAATTGTTCTTCATTCAAAACTTGAAATAAAATTTCTTAGAGACTGAGAAATTATTATTTAGCTTCTAAAAATAAATAGCACTCTTTTCAGCACTTGTCAAGACTTTGCTGGCTAAGTATACTTAGGTGGACACATACAATATATTTCCACAATGCTTGAAATAAATGAAAGCAGAGTTTGGTAGAAAATTAATTACACAGCTGATTGTTATGAGCTTTCTAGTCTTGTTTAGTAGATCAGAGGAAGAGATGACTAATTTTTCAACAACAGGAAAACACAATAGATAAATCTTACCAGATTCTGTACCATACACATTCTTTCACTTCTTAGCTCAGCTACAAGTCCATAGATATCCACAAAATCATGGTCATTTATATGTTGGGTTAAATGGTCAAGTGCAATATAAACACCTGTTCTTCCAACACCAGCACTGCAAACATGATAAACAAGATAAAATAAAGCTATTATTTTAATGCTTTTAGCATTTTCTTGGAATATTCTGGATAAAATGTTTATTATGAAAAGAAAAACTTTTGAAAAAAAACCAAAATCTTTTTTCAGTATTTACATTTTGTGAATTCCTTGCTGAATTGGATCAAGTGAAATCTGGATTTGAACCATTTTCTAATTTTGAGTCTACAATTTCACATTTTCATAATTTTTTTTTTTTACTCATTTATATGACCCAAACCTGTTTGAACAGATTCCTATAGCTTTTCTGTGAGTTTTCTAGAGCTCATTAATTGAGAGGAAAAAAAAGCATAAGATTTTGCGAAATCACACTTGGATTCTGTGATACTTCTGGTGTTTGAGACAAAACAACATGGGATCTAGCAAAAAATTTAAAAGAAAATACTTTTAAAGGAGGATGAGTGTGCAAGACATGCTGGTAGGTAGTGTTTTATTTCAAGGTCTCATAATGAATAGGATTGTTTCCAAATTACTGTCAGACTTCTCTGCAATTGGTGTAATCAGTGCAGGGTATATATCTCTGCAGATAATCAAGAGATATATAGCAGAACTCTTGAACTTGCAAGATCTAATGAGGAAAAAGTAATGAATGAATTTTCTGGATATGAGAATACATAGTAATGCTCTATAACAATCACGAATTTGAGCACAGGTGGATGTGCCATGCTGGCCCCTTCATACATCTCCGTTCTGAAAAGCGGATAGAACTTGCAGAGAGTCCCCACAGAATACAAGTGTCCTGAAAATATGAAGACCATATTGTTCTCTCCTGTAATAATCTCTCTGGCCCTTGCAGTAGAAGGAAATGTTCATCAAAGAAAACAATATCAAATAAATGAGGCTTTACCACCCTTTGTGAGTGGCACCCATAGGATGCTGAGGACAAATAAAAAGACCTCCCGTGCATGATAAAGTGGTTTGGGAAAAGATTTGTAGCATCAAAGCCATCTTTTCCTTCCTCTTATTTCCAGACTCACATCAAGTGAGAATGAGGCAAAGACTCAGTAGCAGACCTATGAGTTCAGATCCCTTTTATGGCGCCCACTCATTCAGTGGGAACACTGACCTGCACAAAATTTGCAAACACACTCATCGGTTTCCTTAAGACTTAGGCCTCCCCACACACTCACTCTTTGAAACAGAAGTTTAAGGGTGCTAATGAAATCAGTGGAAACTATGACAGCTGAACACCTCTAACCATCAATCCGTTTATTTAAGAGCCTAAATATCGGTTTTAGCTGTTTCCAGGCATCCAAGATTGAAATCTGGCCTGTGCAAACCCTTATTCCTATTTGTCATTCTCTGTGGCTTCCAAATAGTTTTTTCCTTATGATATGTGACATGTGCATTTAAAATATATTTTTAATACTTGCTTCTTAAGAAGACCTCTAATTATAATAGAACTAATTTAAACCAACATATGTCATTTTCTATTCCTCTTCTTATGATTAAAGAGGAAAATGGTGATAAACCCAGCATTATTTTATGGTAATTGTTGGAGCAATTATTTCCCATCACCTCATAATCCCATAATGGATTTCCATACATGGAAGCACAGACATTGGCATTTTACCTTCCAGAAGGGAGTAAGAAGGACTGCTGGAGAAACCTTCACTGCTGTCCATACTAGAACCCTATCTGTGCAATCAGTCTTCATGGTTGTTCTTCTGGCAACTTCCCTGTGCATTAATACATACTTGAAATTCTAGGCTACCAAATGATGATTTGGTAAATACACTTACCTGCAGTGAACCACCATTGGTGTGCTATCATGTGCTCTACTTGCACGGATGAGTTTTACAAAATGGATAATTGGTGCAGTAGTTTCAGGGACTCCATGTTCTGGCCAAGAAGTAAAGTTACACTGCCGCACCATCATGCAGTCTCCATGCTGAAAAATACAAAATATTGCAGTTTTTACAGAAGAAATGCTACAGAAGGTTCAGTAAGGTATATGTAACCATCTCTGTAATCTCATGTAAAAAATAAAGTTAGAATAGCATAATAATTATAGGATTTACTGGCATGAAGGGATAATTTGTTGTTCACAGAACTTCTGGGATGTTTTTTGAGGGATGGCATCAAGTCCATCTTTCAGGAAGTATTAGTGACTTCAAGCAGTCACTCTTCATTTGACTTTAGTCATTATATCACTGTAATTTGTAGATTGCGGGTTGAAGTTTCTATGGCCCATTTAGAAGTTTATTGAGCTGGGATGACAAATCTGTTCAGGAAAAAGCAACCATTCTAAGACTGATCCAGTGTAGTGAAGGCAAACACACATACATTGGTAAACATAGATACATTTTCTTTCATGCTCTCTCAATCAGAGCAGCAGCAACAGTAAACCTCAAAAAATAGGTTATGATCTGATACCTAGATTACTTTTGAAGGATGTAAAAATGAAAGAACAGGATCATGCCAAAGGACTGTCTAGTTCAATATGCATTTCCAACCGTGGTCAAAAAAATGTTAGGGAACATTATAAAACATGACAAAAATATATCTGTAGTTCCCCAGAATATCCTTTGCATTCTTAATAGTTTTTGACTTTTGAGCTGCCTCAGTCAGAGACAGTAAACTGAAATTTAATAATAGTACACGTCAGTATTTTCTTCTACTGATTTATGGAGATTTTTTGAATCCCTGTAAGTTTTTAGACTTCACAATATCCTGCAGCAAGGAGTACCACAGTTTAATCAAACGTGTAATGAACCAGTTCCTATTTTTTTAGATTTCTTTTGAACCAATTGCTTGCTTCTTTCTTATTGCAAGAAATATTGAACAACTGTGAACAAGTATGTGTGGCAATTACTTTGTAGTTGTACTATTTTTTTAAAACTGATCAACATGGAAGAGGAGTTACTTTGCATGCACAATGGCAATGGTTTTGAGTTATTTGCTTCACATACGCTTTTTACCTTCACTGGAAGATCATCAAGCATCCACCCACTTGTGAATGGATGTACAATCTTAAAACCAGCAATACAGCACATTTAATGACATGCTTATAAAGGGCATAGCTTCTTGTGCAAGGTAGTTCAGCTATAGTAAATGGATCACCCAGTCAATTCAGATTATCTTCTTTTCAGCCTCACCCTCATTAACACAAGTGACTTTGCATTTCACTGGCATTCTTTTTTATTCTAAATACTCCTTTTTCCAGTCTTGTTTCTCTATGCTCTATTTTTAGCTGAAAAAAAGGTTTATCTTCTCTCAATCATTTTTAAATGTTCAGTTTCTCTGTACTATCTGCACAACATACCCTTATGGGGTGACAGCTGAGACAAGCCCCTAGCTGCTGTGTGCCCTTTGGCACGTGCACATGCCACAGGGTGATAATGCCTGCATTTGGACAGCCAAGTTCAGGTCCTAGGATCTGGCTACACAACATACAGATCAATGCTGGGAGTGCAAAAGAAAGCTGACCTAATTTTGGGTCATAATCCCCAGATTGCTTTTTGAGCCCGCCTGCTGCTCTGACTTAATGCTGGGTTATAATTTTTCCAAGGCATGGAAAGTGTAGTTGTGGATCATGACAAAGGTGAAGATCTCTTCTGTACCCTTACTTTTCCTTCCCAGCACAAAGCGTGGGAGTAATACTTATATTGGGTGAATCTCCTGGGGGTGGAGGCCAATGGCTGGTGGTACAATGCAAAGCAGCTGCACCAGAGAATCTTGCCCTTTAATCTGAGAGGGATACATTCAAAGAGATTTGTCTGATCCCAGAATGGTTAGCATTACTCCTTTCTAGAAGGGACACTGAGGTGTCCAAGCAGAAACTTCACCTCCCACCAGACCAGAGGTTCAGTAACCTTAAAAGGTCCTTCATAGCATGTTGGACATATTTCTGAGTTCTTTGTGACATATATTCTCAGGAAATAAAACATGAATGAAAACAAAATGCAGGACAACCAGGCAGTAAAATGTATATACACTGAAAGATTAAAAGAAGAATATTGAGGGAGTAGTTGGGTGGAATATAGTATATCTGATGTTCTTTGAGGTGTTGGATGAATTTTTTCAGTCAACTTCCAGTTGTGGCTTACCCTTTCAATTTTTAGATCTCTGATGGTCCAGTCTATTTGAATATCTTCCATCAGTTTAGTAATCACTATATCCCCAAACACAGTCACTGGTTTATTATCTTCTGGCCAGTACTGATGACATCTTATCTGCAGGGAGATGATTACTAATTAAATAAAAATTATCATATTATAATCTTGACAGAAATTACATACAGAATTTCCAGTTGTATCAAATGCTTTTAATTGGTTCACTGGTAACTTACACGCCCTTTTTCAAAACATTGTGTGAGCATCACAAGCGTTTTAGCTCTTGTCTCCCACACCATTCTCCAGAAATCACCCACTGTTCCTGGTAACGGTCCCTGAGTTGCAATAAACTCGTTTGGACATAAATAGCCCTAAGAAAGAGAAAATATTTAATACATAATGGTTGGCAAGGAAACAAAAGAGTTTGCATGTGACTCATAGTTGTGCTTGTATCTGCCATGCCTAAGGCTAAAACCTTGTCAGACATACTAAGCGAATTGGCATATGCCTGGTTAATCACTGCATGGCAGGCTGCCTTGGAAAACTAAGGAAGTAATGGCATTTTTTTTATAGTCCAGTTATGAAACAACACTCTACTGAAGTATGGGAAGTGCCATGGTAATATAAATGCATTTAGCAGAGAAATTACAGGGACATCAGGTCATCAAATCCCATTAAAAAATATCTAAGCCTTCATATTAGCCTTACCACAGATCCAGCCAGAGGCCACCAAGAACTATGTCAAGAGGCAGCCAGCAAAGTAGAATTAAATAGTGCTAAGGAGCAGTGGAGCCAGGGAAACAACTAAGGAACAGTCTGAGAGCTAGTGCAAGTAATACACCCACTAATGACCTTGCTCTTTGGTGATTGTCAGGGATCTGCTGTAAGTTACAGCTGCAGCTTACTCAAATAAATGATCTCTGATGGAAGGTTTTCAAGAAACCTACTGTAGGTGTTGACTTCTATTTTAGTGTTGGCTTCTGCTCTTTAGTTAATTTATAAATTGGTGTAAAACTTGGGGAGAAGGAAGTTTGTTGAAAAAATCTGTGTAAGTGCTGTGAGTGCACGAGTTCACCTGGATCTGGCTCCTCATAGAAAAGAAGCATACCTACAGGAACTATTATGTACTACAGAAAGTCTAAAATAACAACAGTGGCAATAATAGCAATAAATTTATGCTGTAGAACTAGCAGTTTATAATATCACAGAGTTCTGCTTATTGTTCAAAATGACTGACACAGTGTTTTATAGCACCACCAAAGCTTCTTGTTGGAATTATAGCCCTATAATTCACAGCTGCCTGTTGCTTACTCCATTTATAATATACAGAACAGGTGGCAGTGGGAAACTATGCTAATCCTCCTTAGTCTAAGAGTGAGGTGAGAAACAATAATTCAGGGAGCTCACAGTTCAGTTACTGACTTTGTTTAACCAATGAAAGCAAAAGTAGCAGCAGAGCTCCCATTTGTTAAAACTGTATACCAGACTTCTCTTTTCCTCTCTTTACAAATGTGCATATGTAAATAGACCTAGGTGATTAGGTATGTAAATACACATACATATTGCATGTTTTCAGCTATATGCATTTATATATTTATACATCTACAAATACGGAAAGTGAGAGCATATAAAGGGAAAAACTTTAGCCTTGAGAAACCACAACACTGGAATTGTCTATTCACTGATGAATGGTCACCTAAAACGTATGCATATGCGCAAAATCTCAGCAGGGAACACTCTGTAGCTGGATTTTGCATCTGTTTGGAAGTTGCTGTTCATGTTCACTGCCTAAGGCTTGGCCTGTCAGTGATAGAAGGGTAAAGACTAGGCCATGCTCCAAGTTGCCTGCTTTCCTTCTCAGTCACTCTGTGTATGGTCCCAGCATCAAGTGGCATGGTTCTTCCTATCTGCTAACCCTCGGACCAAAGACATTCCATAAAAAGGCCATAAATAGCATTTGCTGATGAGAAAGGAAGATCTCTCAGCTCTGTTGCTTATTCTCTGTAATGTCTCTTAGTTACCTGGAAATAACTATTTCTACTTTCCTTTGGGTCCTCTGTTTAGACTACAGTCTGCATGCCTTGCTATGTGTTTGAAAAGTGTTTAGTGTAAACCAAGTCTTGACTTCATGTGAGATCACCAGCCACTGCTAGAAGAGATTAAATGCATAACTATAATTCACACTTTGAGCTTCAATAGGACAAAAATGAGATAAAAATAGAGATGAAGAATTTACTGAGCACACAATAAGAAAATGGAAAGTCTGGGAAGAAAGCTGAGGATAAAAAATACAGTATTACTTTCTTCTTCAAGAAACCTACTTTCATTTTCCTCCATCATAACTTTCACAAAATAATAAGGAACATGCCAAAACTGTTAGCCACTTCTATGAAAATTTTCAGTTCAGTAATCTTTGCATTGTCCTATTCATATACAACAACTTTAACTCCAGAATCAAGAGACCAAATAACACCTATTTAAACAACTGACCTCAGTGGGAGTTCCACTATTGTCTTTAATGATAATGATATGAGATAATTTATAAAAAGGAATTTGCTGGACACAGTTTTGATTATTACTGGAAATAATTTCTTAGCAATGAAAATGGGACATGTGTACTTTTAAATTTTCATATTTAGTGACACAGGAGCCACTTGAATAATGCCATGGCAACAGTGGCTTTCTTCTACCAGAAAAAAAACACAGTAAAAATGTGAGAGACTTTCTACTTACAGACACATAGCTGGCATTAATGTAGTCAGATCCAGGAATACCAGCATCAGGCATCAGCTTTACTCTGTTGTTATTATCTATCATGGAAGTAAAGTCTAGTTAATGAAAAGATTCATTCAAAAACCATAAAACATGTAAAAAGTATTCCTGGAGTGCTAAGAAATAAAAAAATAGTGTTATTTTTGCTAATCTAACAATATTTGACAGAGTAGAACACTAATTACAAAGGTAATTTAAACTTCTTCCATTACTGTATAGTCTTTCTTTAATGTTCCAGACATGTTGTATATAATACTTTTTAATTTAAATGGTGAATGGGCCAAAACCTCCAGTGTGATGTATATATGGGGGGATTCTCTACCTAAAAGTATCCTGTGTACTTCAAGCCATGCTGTTCCAGCACACACAACTTCTGTGTGAATCAGAGAGTAGGGTCAGGGATCTGATAGTTTTTTTCTATATACTTGCTGATCAGGTCTCAGATCTGATTCAGATTCTGGCACTTTTCCATAGTTTTAATTTTTGGATGTAAGGTTAAGTCATTAAAAAAAAAAAAAAGAGGGTTTCTGATTTGGTCCCACAGCACAAATGCAGAAATTACAATATCCAAGAAACATGTCATGTGTAACACCAGAATATTGGTGTTTGGTCCCCAACTTAGTAGAGACCATTGGAATAAAAAGTTAAATATTTATGAAACATGTCTGTTTATGTTTTATTGTGTGTCATGAATATAAATTTTTAGTGACTGTATCTTAGAGTATGACTTGAACATGGAAGTAGATAGCAGGAGCAGCTGCTCTGAAAAGTTAATAGCACAGAATGTAGCATTATTAACCAAGGAATCCCATGCACTCCATCTCACATCACAGCTAATGCCTAAAATAATAATGACATTTCTTGTCTTATTAACTGAAAAATGAAGCAGTGTTGAGTATAGAGAGACAGACTCCTGTCTCCTGTGATAATATCTAGCCTGGGCTTATAAGTTACCATACAGTCACTCTGATCTTCTGTGCAACCTTTGTAGCACACGTACACATATCCACAAGAAAGCATATCTAGACTTCTGAGGTAGCTGAATGCACAAACATATGGATTTTATATGTTTAAAAAATTACTTCTTTCTAAAGGGGAAAAAAAAACAATGAGGAAGAATGTTAGAGAGTTTGATACATGGCTTGAATTACAAAGCCAAGAAACTATTGAGGCTACAGTTTCTTGCACCTGCATATTAAAGCTTGTGAGAGCAAGTTGAAAGCTATTTGCAAATAAAACTGTCTTTAAAAAAACCCACAAAGTAAAAACGGATTACTCAACAGAAAATTATTTCATAATGTGCACATGATTGTACTGCCATTTCAAAGACAGATCAAAAAAAAATACACTTGCAGTCCAAATATCTGTTACACTACTGAAAGTAAAGAGCAAAATTTAGAAGTTGGTCAGTAAACACACATACATGGCTTTATGTTTGGGAAACGATTCTTAGACCTGTTCCAAGGCAGATCAGCATCAGTTGAAGCAAGGTCTTCAAGAAACTTGGGAAGTTCCTACAGAGGAATAAATGTTTGTTGGAAAACTTTTGCACTTGAATGAATTTAAAATATGACACACTCATCCAGCAAGAGGAAAAACTCCAGTTCTGCAACTGTGCATTTCTAAGAATAGCTGGAAACATTACAGAGCTTTCCACCTCACTGTCAACCCCAGTTACACCAGCAGTGTTGGATACAGCACTGCAGACAATGCTGTCAAGTTGAACAATTAAGCTTACATGAACTTTCACCTTTACAAGCCTGGATGAAGTCAATCTATCAGCTTTTGCAGTTCTTTTCTGGTTTTTTACATGAAGTCACATGCTTGGTTACTATGCCATACTGACTCAGCCTTAGTCTTGAATAATGCCTTTTCCTGACTTCTGTAACTTGGGAGGTTTTGTGGTACAGCATGAGAACTGATGAGAATTTAATTGAGTTGAGACAACTGGCAATTAGCTATTGTTCATGGGACTGTTTGTGAAAGGGGTGGCAAGAGATATCTTGGGTTGTACTGCAGTTTCATAACTGGTCATTAGTTCTGTTACTGGAGGACAGAGAGATAAATCATTCATGTTGAGGCACTTATTTGATGAGGATGTTTGTGTGCATAAACAGGTATAATTTACAAAGTTGATTAAAAGAGTGGAGACAACTTGTTAATGGAGGAAATGTGTTAAAAGTGATGATCTCATCGTGGTGTTAAGAGAATAGAAAACTCAGAAAAGGCATAATTCCAAATATATTGTTAACTTTAATAGAATTTCCCTTTGCTTGACAAATGTTATGCAAATGCAAATCTGTTTTTTATATCTAAGATATAAATTAAGAGATCCACCTCTTGCTTTGAATGAGTACAATACAAAATTACTCGGCTTGTGCAGAGTAATCCCTTCAAATTTGTATTTTAATATTAGTGGTTACTGTCTGCATGGGCTACTTCCAAAAGTTGGGCAGATAGCCTTACTTTCAGGCTCAACATTAATTATTTTCAAGTGCCCTTTTGCCCAGGTATTTGAGACAGTTTGTATTTTATAAATAGAATTTAATGGGAATCTACTAGCAAATAAATAAATAAATGAGAGAGGTAATGAAAAATGGAAAACCAGGACTGTTTTACTGCAGTGCTTTTCTTTCACTGTTAACTCAAGTATTTTGTCAGCCTTGTGTGTAAAACACAGTTAAAGGGGGAGATGTTAAAATTCCTCTCATTCAGAAAACTGAAACTCTCCCACAAAGTTTCTGTCATTGAATGTTTTCATGAAGGAAGAACATACACGAAATGCTTATTTTGCATTTTGCAAGTGTTTTGGGCTATGGAATCCCATATCATGTGAACTTCAACTTCCTTCATTTGCCTCACTCCTCCAAGTTTTAGCTTGCCAGTTAACTTGTGTAGAGGTAGCACCATTTACTGGTAGCAGTTTGTAGTAGAGAGGAAACAGAGAAGCAGATTTTGTTATTTTCATAGTAATGCTTCCATGGCTGAACAAGTGCTCAAAAGCCTTGTATCAATTCTCTGCATTAGCAGGGATTTCAGCCTTAATTATTATTTTCAGATTTGGGAAAAGACTATTTGTGTTCCCAGACTCCATGACAAATTTTCACAGAAACCATGTTTCTTTGCAAACTCATACAGCTTTGAAATAAACAATTTGCATTTTGTTTACTGCAGTACTTTTATGGCACTGTGGTGACATTTTGAAGTATTTCATTCTTTTATTCATGAACAAAACTTATCATAAAACAAGTATTATACTAGTATTTCTGTTTCAGTAATTTTCCAGCTACTAAAAAAGCTTAAGTTCCCAAATGTATCGAGAGACACAGGAATCAGCTTGAAAGCTGGAAGTGTGAATAGCGGTGAGGTGGTGCCCATCATCAGTTACTTTGGCTTCTTATGGTTTCTTTAAATTTGTCTTCTCTGACAAGAAATGGATCTAGGTCCATTCTGAGGTCTGGATTCCCTTCTCATCACATTTACACACAGGTCATGTTCACATGTGGACCAAGATTGACCCCTGAGGATGTCCTGGCCTGGCAGTTTGGTCAGCCAAGCAAATTAGATGAAATCAGGAATGTTCATGGGTTACAAGACTATGTGAAATGGAAAGAGTCACATTTATACTGGAAAACTCCAAATCATGTTTGTTGCCCACAAATTGCCTATTGTAAATTATCTGTAGACTACTTTACCTACCAAAGCATATCTTAGAATTTTCCAGGAAGACTGCTAGGTCAAACAATCCAAATTCAACATAGGGAATATACTATCAGGTTATTAGTATAAATTATCATATTCACATGTTCAGTTTCCAATACACCTGAATTTACTAGACACTTTCTGGTAATGAATGTTAATATGTGAAAGTGTTACTGATAGTAAAACTTTCTATCTGTTCAGTCATGTATAATGTAACTATACTCATTCTTGCTCAAGTGAAATAACACTTCTGTTTTTAGGAAAAAATGTTCTTACTTTATTGCTGTGAGAATTTTATGGTGTTTTTTATTATTAAATCCAGACCAATTTTACCTAATGAGCATAACAAAAAAAACGGTAGGAAAAACCATTAATCTTTATACACTTTTGTTAGTGTTCTCTTGGAAAGTGAAATATTATAATTTAGCAGAAGAAAAGCCAGTTGTTAAATCTCTATTTTTGTTAATCCAACTGGTAAATTATTCATGGTAAATTTATAAATCCAACATAATAAAAATCACTGGACACTGACAAATTATTTTTGGGCAAATGACTGTATGGGTAAAGAAAGATAATGATGATAAAGATTCTGAAATAACAAGAAGTTATTGTTGAGAAAAAAAAATGATAGCCATAAAATATTACTTAATGAAGATAGTGAAAACTTTGAGATCTAAATTTGAAATGATACGTGTATTATATTATCTGTAATGTATATTTTGAGAACTAGGCTCTTTTCAGAAAGCAAGACAGGTTGGCTGTGTTTATCTGCTCATGTAAGGAGATGGAGACTATTCACATGGAAGCTATTCTCAAGAGCATAACAAATATGACCCACTACTTGTAGAGGAACAAAAAGCTAGGTACCATGTGCAAACCTTTTACTTTCTGCACCAAAATCTATGAAAGGAAAACATTTCTGAGGCAGTGGCAGCATGACTGGGGCCTGAAAATTTCACAGAATGAACATTAACTCTGTTTTTGGAGTCATCGTCACACAGGAAAATGAACATATTTATAGCAGTTAAATATACCTGTGCATATGATAGAAAACTCTAAATAACTTGTTCTTAGGTAATCTACATATACAACACTACATATGTAAAAACATAAATATGGTGGTCTTGAAATGTTGGAGACTAAAGAAGATCATCTTTGGCTGACACTAAGGTGAATAATTCTGACCAGGTTGCAGTATAGACTGCAGAATCCAAATCAGTGTACTATTACTTTCTAAACAATCAACCTGGTAATTGGGTATTGATTATCAAGGCCAGAGTCCTTCATGGCCTTGCCTGCTTAAAATGGACATGAAATGTGACACATGAAACGACTGAAGGTCTTGCGATGTTGTGACAACTGCTAGCAACATACCGAAAATTCTTCCTGAAACTTTAGGTTGTTGTTTGTGCAAAGCTCTTCAACATGTTGTAGAAAGGATTTCTTGCTTATTGGCCTGAAAATAAGGACAGAAGAATTAGAAACCCATAGGGAATGTCTTTGTCATTCTTTTTATTTAACTGTAGTTTGTTAATAAGCAATGTTTTCCAGTTCAATGGAAACTGATACTTACAGAAAATGATAAATTGCTTACAGCATGCTTATTTGATTTCTTTTCGATCACTTAAAAGGGAAACATTTTATCCCCTTGTTGTTCCCCTTCACAAAATTTTTAATGTTGCTAATGTTAAGAGTACTGGAGGCTATGATTGTTTTTATAGGTAACAGCATTTCAAGGCAAGGTTTTGACATTAAAGTAAATTTGTGAACTTATTATTGCATTCTAAGCTACATAATACTTCTTTGTCACACTGAAAACATTTTATACTTTGCAAGGTTTTAGACATATAAAATATTGCGGTGACCTCATTCTCATAATGACATGGTTTTTAAATCCTGAGGAGGTTAAATAACCCTGTATTACTTCCCAAGCTAAAACACAGACATGCAGGCTTCACCCCAGAGAGAGAGAAAGCATTTCTCCAGTTACTATGCAATTAGTCATGCTTTTATGATTTATACGCAGCTTGGAATTTTTTTCTAATAAACATAGAGGAGGGAACCACACGTTGAGACTCATCAATGAACACAACATAAAAATCTTTAATAAACTTACTTGATGGATTTTCTATAACTAAGTAACCTGCAACAGAGATTTTTGTTAAGTATAGCAAGCTGAGAGATAACCAATATTGTGCATGTTTATAGATTCTAGATTAAATACCAAATTGGTTTCCCTTATGGATTCAAATTCAGGTATTTTTGGGTGATTGTCTTCATTAGTTTTTGTCTCAGGTATTGGCAGATATGGATAACAGTTTCTATCTTTCTCTTTAAGTCACTTCACAGTGCTCTGGGCTCATATGGCCCTGGGAAACCCATACTTGCTGCACACCATTACATATATATTTATAGGCTTTATTTTGCATTCTTTACCCAATATCATCCTTCTAAGGACCATTTCAGAGCATCAGGATAGGATTAATCTAACTGAACACAGACACCTATTTCTTAGTTAGTCACTGGATTTCTTTTATAATCAATGAGGAGAAATAGGTGTAATTTCATTTCATTTGAAGCAGATATCTAAAATGAGTCACAGATGAATCATGCTACTGGTGTACCTCTACAGAAACCACAGCTATGGTAGTTTTCCTAAATACTTTAAAAATTAGAGTCCTGGTTTCATGTTCATTTTTCACATGTTCACTGCTGTTTCTCTATATGTCAATTTTAAAAACTGTGATACATATTAAATCTTTAACTTGATCTCACAGCAGGTTTCATGAAGATAGTATATGAGCATCTACACTCAGGGCACTTTCAGATGGCCTTGAAACTTGGTCACAATTGCTTCTGAATGTATTTAGAAACCAGATTTTGAGCACTCAGACCCACAAACCTTGTCTAAAGGACCAAATAAAAAAGTTTGTAATAATTCAGTTTAAAAGATAACCTGCTCCTTCAAAAAATTCTAAGTACCCCTTTTATGTGTCTGTTCCTCCAAATACACATTCTTGCAGAAAATATGACAAAAAGTATTCTCTAATACAAATGTCTACTCTACTGCTGTCATAATTTTAGTAGAAAAGGAAAAAATTGCTTTAAAATAGTTGGTTTATGAAGTTATTTGTAATTATTTAAATTTAATTGAGATGATAAAATGAGATTAATACAATTGCTGAATAATTTATTATTAAGCTTCAGAGAAGTTAATTTCAAGGCTACTAAGGATGCCTTTGTGATGCATACTTTGTTAGAACTGTTACACTCAAACAAAGCAAACTGGCTATGAAAGCCTCACTGGATCAGTCTCACTGGAGTTAAAAGTATTCACAGAAATAAAGATGCTTACTAAGACAACTGAAGGACAGCTTCAGAGTGAAAAAGAAGGCAATAAGATAAGAAAGCATGCAACTCTTTTTATTCAGAATGTTTAGACATACAGTTTGTGCTTATTGTATCACATAAGTTATTTGCATTACGTGGCAGATGAAACTACCTTCTAGTAGTATTGGCAACATTATAGAGCTAAAGTTTCCTAACAAAAAAGGATTTTTAATAGCTGTACCAAAGTACTGCACACAAATATATATTTGTCTTTGAGCAGAACAGAAACTTTTTGTAGCCTTTTTTTTTCAGGACAAAATTATAAGCAGACTTTGAAGGGAGGTTACACTTGTTTTTCCTTTGAATTCACCTATTTTCACCATAGAACAACAGAAAAAAGTCATGTCCCAGTTGGCATTCCAGTAATTTTTCAAATACAGTTAGCTCTCAATTTTTTAGCCATGAGGGGCTTACTGCACATAAATTGCAGTAAGAAAATGCAGCTTGGTCATTAGGGAATAAAAATTAATTCTGTGTTGTACATAAGAAATCCAGGTATGCCATTTAGCACTTCAGTGCTGAAGGTACCTGGATCCAACAGTATAACTTTTTTTAAGAAGCAAGGCATTTATGGGTTGATACTTAAACCTATCTGTGGGAATTTAAGTGAAAGACTTGATTTTTAGAATTACTGAACTGTCACACTTCTGTTAGTAGCAAGTGCACATAGCAGTGGCTTGGCAGCTCAGAAAATAAGATGATTTACTTTAAAATGCCTATAGGAAAGTTAATGTCTAACTTGTCTAACTGCGGCAAAGGAGTTGGCTTTGCTGTGTAAGGATCTTCAGAAGGGATGAATTTTGTATTCTCACTAAATACTTCCAGCAGTGCTCGGTTTCACCACCATCCTTAGGCTTAAAATAATAGTATTTTTTCTATGTCTCTTGACTTAGAATACATAGTAATAATCTTACAGTATTTTGTCAATGAACAAATACTCATCTATCTGTAATCTTGTCCTCCACATTTCCCAGTGTTTTTTATAAAACTTAAAAATATAAATATCACTAGATCTTGATAAGCACAATTTAGAATCAAACCATGAAGTTGAAAATTTCCCTATTTCAGCTGGACCATTTCAGATTCCCACTTGTCTGACTCTGAAATGAGGAAAGAAAAACATTCTCTAAGATAAAGAATGCTTTATTGCCTTAAATCTGATTTTCTTTTAAAACAGTGTATTGTTTCATGTGTGGGGTTTTTTTGAAGACTATCAAAAATCTGAATCCCACTCAGATTACTTGTGATAGAGCTAGAAAGAAGCCATTTATTTGTGTTGGCAGTGATAACTGAAGACATATTGTCACACAGACTCAGCTTTCTCTCTGGGTCAATCATCTGAAATCCACAAGGAATTAAAATTTCGTCCAACCAGAAAACTACAGAAATTACTATGTAGGCAAAAGGCTTAACTCATAAGCACCACTGACACTTCCTAGGACCAACAGAGGAACTAATTTTTAATAAGTTAATTGAAAGCAATACGGAGCTTAACCCTTCCTACATATTAAAGGCCTAAGGAAAGAGAACACATGGTCATTTCTTCCATTGTACCAGGACATATACATTCATAAACATTGTTCTCCTGGGACACAAAATTTAGTAATCAGCTGTCAAAAATAGGCTTCCTGAAAGGAAAGTTGTTGAAGAAAAAGACAAGGCAGAAGCCATGCCTATCCTTACTCAAAGGAAGACAGGTCTGTCTACACAAAGAAAGAATTTGGCTGGTCTATAGAAATTACTGTGTGTGCAAAATTGTTACCTCAAATATAGACACCCACTGAATGCATAGTATATAGGAAAGATAAGATCAGACAATCATTTTCTATACAATACTTTTCCATAAGGAGTTCTAATTACCTGGTGTTTACAGGGGCTACAGTGTCTGTAATGCAGAAATATTTCTTCTGACCCCATTTTCTTGACAAGCTGTCTCACATAGAGTGAAACAAAAGCCTCAAAGGATCAACTACAAGGTGCAATTTCTCAAGGAAAGATTTTAAAAAACTGGAGATCTAAATGGCTTTATCCTTGCTGCAGAAAGCACCACAAAAGTAGAGCGCCAGAGAGGTTGTCTCCTAGGTAAGCACCTGGAACAAGGAAGAGTTACTTGTATCTCACCAAACCTGGCGCACCCTGAAAATTTAGGGACAGAATCTATTCACAGAAGATCAGGGTCTGCTTTGAAGGGTGACTTGGCAAACCCTGTGGAGCTGTTGTAAAAAGCAAGTAATGAGAGCACCCAGTATATGTATATCCAGTGCGCTTGATGAAAAAGTATTTAATTCAGTTTAGGTTGATGGGCTATATATATTTTGAACAAGGTTGCTTTTTACTGTTATTAGCTGTCTCACACCATCTCCACCATCAGTGCAACATATGTCCCAAACATTCAAAGTTAGCATTTTGGGTTCATAAGGAAGATCTAATTTTCCACTAAATTCAGTAGGACTTAATTCCCTGCATGCCCTCTGAAAATACACCCAATTGATAAATTGCTTAACAAAAACTTGGTGAGACAGACTGTATATGTACTAGCTAGTATTAGTAATTTTAGACACTGAAGTTTGTCAATAATTTTTTATTATGATCATTATGTTAAAAGACCACTACTGGAACTGGGATTTTCCTCTAATTTCCTGGTCCGAAAAAAAAATGTTACCCACAAAAAAATTTCAAAGATGTCAAAATGGAATGCTTGGCACATTTAAATTTCTCTTTTTCTACTCAAACTGACTTTTGTAGCGCAAAATACATCATATTCAAAAAGCTATAAAAATGTGTGAAAGGTAATGTTTTGATTAACCTATACTGAACATTTGCTGGGCTTCAAGCTGTTGAATTTTTGATCTTGGAATGATAAAAAGTATTTCCAGTCATATTCATACAGAACAGAAAAATCTTTTTCTACTTTATTGTTTTTCTCATGAGATACCAGCTGCAAAAATTTTCTCAGAATATGAGCCAAGGTCATAAACCATGATTCACTAAGTATAAGAGAATGTCTGAAGAGACAATGGATGAGGGGCAGTCAAGAAGGATCTCATGAAGCAGGGTATTTTGATTCTGTGGATGAACTGTGTCAGCTGCATGTGCCTTTTTCGATTTAGAGTAGCTAAATAATATAATGTCAGAGAAGTGACCAAAAACCTGGTTTCCCCCTTCAAATGAGCACTGAATGGGATGATTAGTAGGTAGAGGAAAAAAAATATATATTATTCTTCTATCACCTAGGATTTTCACACAAACTCCCCATTGCCCTTTCAGGGTAGGAACCTGGACCAGATTTCTGTTGATTTACTGCTATCTGAAAAATACAAACATGCCAGTCTGGTAAAGAGATCTGCCCACCTCTGCCCTCCTCGTACACTTGCAAGATGCCACGAACTGAAACACAGCAAGTTCTGCAAACACAGATGAGATAGCTGCCTAAATGCGGCCAGTGTCGATTGTGCAGATGCAGTGATGCCCATTCCAAGCGCATGGGAAATTTGTGAAGGTTAGACTGTAGTCATCAACATTAAATACAATAATTAAACATGCTAATATGTCACTGCTTTAACCACAAATCATGAAAATGATAGGATCAACACAAGAACTGGGACTGTAATTGACTTCAACATCGTTTTTCCCCAATGGCAACAGGTACAAAGGTTCTTTCATTATGCAACTGTGGAAGTCTAAAAACAGGAAAAAAAAATTTTAGTCATTAAGTTTTGCAGTAAGCTGTCTTGGTAAATGCTGCCATGCTTCTTCCAGCTCCTTGATATAACTCATTGTTACCAGGAAGGATGCTACTATATTAAAGACAGGTACTAGAGACACCTAAAATGTCCCTTTTGGCTATTGACTTTACTAGAACAGAATATTACACATAGTAAAAGATTCTTTGAGACTTAAAAAAAAAAGCCAAAATAAACTGAAATATTTTGAATAGATAAAGAATATCCTGTGCCTCATTACCCCTCATGTTATCTAGGAGAGAACCTCGGGACATTTTCTGTCTTCCAGCTGAAAAGATATCATGAATCCTGTCCTTAGGAGCTCTCAATTAGTGCCTGCACTTCAAACTTCAACAGTTTGTCTAATGTTCAACAAAGGACCTGGGCAAGGAGCCTGCTGTAGCTTCAGTGCCACTACGGTTTGAAAAATAATAATCCAAAATTTTATCAGCTGCATCCTGTACCTTACAATGACAGCAGGAGAGAGTCTTTGCTTTTGACCATTAAAGGACAGTTGGAAGGAGGGAAAAGTACAGATGGAAGGACATGACAAATTGCAAACCAAATTGTGAGACTGACTCATTAAAAAAAGGGTGATGTAACTCAAACTGCTGAAGCACTGTTCAATAAAGGTCTTGCTGTGCATAAATCACATAATGAAGTGTACATGAGTATTAAATATTATAGTTTTCAATTACCCTTTAGAGTTTGAAACTGTAAAATTTTAAAATACACGCAATTTAGACAGAAAAGTGGTAGAATTGTATCTGCAAACCAACAAAGGATATTTGACTGTGTGGATATGTTGCTGAGATTGTAGGGGCATAGTATGAAACAGCTGTAGTTTGTGTACTAAAGACAGCTGAGGAAAAAAGATAATTTCTCTTAACTATATATATCCTAACTTCCAAAGAAAAGAAACAGCATGTTTCTTATGTCACATTTGCACTACCTTTATTTCAAGGATATGTTGTGTATATCAGGGCTGTATTTCCATAATGTATTATAATTTCTATTTTAAAATTGCCCTGATTTATTTCAAAATGGTTGTGGAACTCCTATAACTCAACATTAGGGACTAAAAATATACATGATTTCATTATGACAAATACCTTTGTTTGTCATTAGAACATCTGCAAAGATTGACATTTCATTTTGATTAACTATATCATTCAATATAGCACGATAACACACAGGTTAAGAGAACAGAATGGAAAACACACCATGTTGCTTCAATAGTACAAAAACTTACTGGATGACAAAAATCTCCTTGCGTCTAAAGAAAAATGAAGAGTATCTGGAAATAAAATCCATTAATACTTTAGTACATAAACAACATTAGTACTATTCTAATTCAGCTAACGATGTGAAAACAAGGTAATTTTGAAGATACATCAAGATCATTTATCTGAGGCAGAGTTGCTGCAGTGCATTGTCAATGGTTCCACCTTCAGAGGATGCTTTGCACTGTTATTAGCAGGTACTAAATTCTGCTATCTGAACAAGTGCCCTGCAGAGGACATACCCCAGACATTACATCAATGAGTTCCAGATGATTCCCAGTATGTTTTCTCATCTGTTACAAGCAGCCATTCTTGTGTGCTCTATTTTGAACAGGTTTGTACATGCAATCAACTTACTCTGTACCACACACAGACATACCCAAAAATCCCAGGTCAACAACTACAACCTTTCATCTTCCAGCTATTCCTAGTCTGAAACAGTAGGATATTTGGCTACTAGGGCCATTTTAGGGCTATTTTAGGCTTCTCATCTTTAAGGAGACTGCCTACCACAGTGTTTCATCTGTGACACAGCAGGGAAAATACAGGCAGGTGAAGAATGCTCACCAAACATTTCTAACTCAGTTGGTTGTCACATGTTACTGATAATAATTATATTTATTTGGTGAATAATATCAATATTTCTGGCAGTCAAAAAGTGGTTTTCCTTCTGATAAATACCTGTGACAAGATTTCTTGTCAGATAAAAAATATGAATTGCTGCATGCACCTTAAATGAGTAGATAGCCAGTGTGCTGAGCTCCACAGAAACCCAGATGTTATGCCAATCCCTCTGTTTAAAAAAAACCCCGCTTTCTAAATATCAATTAAACAATGACAGATTTGTTCTTGAGTTAGTTGACAGGAACTTCTAGGGGTTTGGCCTGTGTAAGTTTGCAGCCTACACAAAATTTGGACCATTAAAAAACTCACAAATTCTGCATGTTTAAAATATGTAGCCTCTCTTTGGCTAACACAATTAAACAGTGATTTACACTTAGATTTTTATCTTGTTGTAAAAAGAGCTTAAGATTAAGTGATTTTCTAAAAGCTAGTGAGAAGTGTCTTGAGGATGGAGGTCATTCTTTGAAAAAGGATCTCAGTGACCTGTGTAAATAAGAACAGCACAAACACTTCCAAACAAGCAAAGGTCAGAAAGGGGTCATGGCTACAGACCCTTTGGACTACTGTTTTGCCTAAGGAGTACGCTTACCGTGTAAATCTCTCATCCTTCAGCTCCAGGTCTGCCACTGTGATCAGCTGATCCAGTTTGAATTTCGTGTCAATAATTTCAGCATCTCGTGGGGAGTATGTGCCTCCCTCTTTTTGCTTTTGCCGAATTCTAAACAGAAAATAGTGAAAAATACACATGCAAAATATTTAAGGACACATAGGTCAATACTTTGATTTGACAGGCTGAAACTGAAAAATGGTTGCCAGGAATCCTTCCTTGGCCTTTCTTCTTGTCTCCCTTCTAACAGTGTAATTTAGTCAAATACTGAATTTATGTTGCCTAAAATTCAGAAGAAAGAATCTAGGTGCTGTGCTCTTTTAGTTTTCCTACAAAAATTCTATGGTAATGCCTGAATAAAGCAGCTGAGTAAGAATAGAACTGATGAATGAACATCATGAATGAATGATGAAACTCACATCATGTGTGCAGTATGCAGCCTCCTTCTTTACATGGACATTTTGTTCACTATTTGAATTGAAACTCAATTTCTCTTCCACCTGTGGGACTTCTGTGTATTTAACTGATAAATTTAGAAAATAGAATTTAGAGTATTTACTTCATATCCAGCTGTAAATAGTATTAGGCATCATGATAACTATAACCAGCTGACACTCTGATCTGTCAATAGAGAAGTGGCTCTGAAAGGTTAAGAAAGGCTACCACTCTGATTTACCCTCTGGAAAAGATGGATTTGCTTCTTCATCTATGGAAGATTCCACCCTCACTAGACTAAATTCTTTGTGAGTCTCTCCCTTAGTTTCTACATAAAAACAAAAAAAAACCCCACAAACCAAAAATCAAGACATTTTGGAATTACATTTATAGGACTGTTTCAACTCTTCTTTAAACCATTTTTGAGTGTTTTCAAACATGCTATGGCAAGGATATGTAAATCTCACCTTGCAAAAGCATATACTGCAGCCACCAAAAGAACAACTGAAAGTATACACAAAGTAACAGCAAGGATAACTTCTACAGATCTTCCTGTCGGTCCTTCACCTGCAACAGAAAGTGGAAAACTAATATATCATATATTCTTCAGAATTTCTAAAATTCTGCCAGTATGAAATAGGGAAATGATGAAAGACAGACACATTTTGTCTCTGTATAACTGCACCCATTTTATGTTGGTTGAAAAGGTTCAAAAAAAAGAAAAATATAACAAAACCAGAAACAGTTTGTGTAAGGGTTCCTAAGCATTGCTGATCTACCTAATACATAATTTTAATACAGATGTGTTAATACTATATGTGCAGATGTCACCTGGTGTTTTTCAGTTTTACCTATCAGCCTGAACACTGGCCTGAGGTCAGAACCTGCTTCAGTCTTTGTGCAGGACTACTGCAGCTCCTCAAGTGGAAAAGAAAGAGAACGACTCTAAAGCAATGACGCTTGCAGCTGCCACTCACAAACACGATGATATTATTTTTAGTGGAATTCTAAGGGTGCTGAAGGAACTGAACCAGTGGTGAGATCTGAACTTTCTGGATTAATCTGCCTCGCTGACCATTAACTCATGTTCCTGGTTTATGTGAGAATTTGTGATATTGTTAGGAATAACCACCAGTAGGCCAAAAGTAATCATAAAGGCCTCGATGACTGAAAAGTAAAGGTGTTGGTATTCTAATCAGTCCTTCCAGGTGAGAATGAAAGCTCATTCAGAAACTGATAAACTACTTAGATTAGTAGTTTCTAGGCCTCGTCTTGAATATCTTTAGTGCTAAATTTCTGAGACTCATTTATATTTCCCACCCTTCCTGTAATCCTGTGCCTATAATAAAACTCACCCTCATTTTCCCTTAGGCAACAGTGAAAATAAGTAAAGCAAGGGAATACTACTGATGGTACTGTTCACTTTTGTTGACATTCACCTCCACTTGCTGATCCACTGCAGAAAAACTTAGTTCCTGTTTAGCATCAAGGAAAAGGAGAAAATGTACTGTTTCCTGCCATATGAAACTATTTCCCGCTCAAGGGACAACATCCTCCCAAGGACACACTGGGAAACACCACAGTCTTGGTTTTGTTTATCTCAAAAGACTGTGATTTTTGGATTAGAGAGCATATTTCAGTTGATCTGGACTGATGTACCTGAGAGAATGTGATTAAAATGTAAAATGATCCTGATTTATCAGAAGAAATCACCTTAAAACAGTGGGATGGAATTTTGTAAGATCAAGCGCATGGTTCTACATGTAGGCAGGAATAATCAGCTACAATAATACAGCACAGTAAACAGTTGGCTAGGTAGAAATTTATCAGAGATTATTATAGACTGACACCAACGTGAATAAGCAATATCATGTCTGTATGAAGTTACAGACAATAGAATTCAGTATAGTTTGCAAAACACCTAAAACAATTCTTCCACTGCATTAGTAAAAGTTTAGATGCAACACTGGACACTACAAGGTAAGAAAACATTTAATCTTAGGTATAGATAGTAGAATAGGAAAGCAAGTACATACAAAAATGTTTCAATGAGTAAATGAATCAAAAAGTTCCTGCCACTCACTTATCACTGTGATAAGGCAAAAATGTCAGTAATGTGAAAGAACAGAAGCATATCCAGAGAAACCTCTACAACAGTTCTGTTTTGCACTGAACTGTGAAGTCTGTGTCAAAATGCACAATTAACATCAATCCGAACAACGCAGATGTTATTAAACAAAACAGTGCTGGTAAAATGCCAACCAAGAATTAAAACCCCACATTTTCTCCTACTTCTTTGCAACAGGGGAGGACGACACATTTCTGTAGACATGTCTGTAGAGATAATCACGGGCATGGGAAAGGAGACCAAACAGAGAATGTCATGACGTATAACTCTGAAGTGCTGCACTCAATACATGATAATAACAAACTGCAATAATAGAATATCATAAGGTCGCTTTCTATGTAAAAGACAGTGTCAGGAAACCCCATTTTGATTCTTTCCTGTCTCATCAGATTTACAATTCACATGGAATAAGCACACTTACACGGGACTACTGATTGCCCCACAGTGATTTGCTGAACTAACCACCAGAGTTTACAAAAGGGTTACAAGCTGCCTTGATGTATTACAAATTTAAACAGTATTTATTACTGTATCTTAATTATCTCATGGAAAAATCCTGACCTTTCACTGTAATAGGGACATTAACTTTGCAATGAGAGTCATGGATTATGAGGAAGAAACTCCACCTCTCCAGCTCAAGAGGAAGGTTGTGGTATGCCTAATATGATTGGGTGGGTGTGCCCTATTAAAATATATCCTTTACTATAATTAAAAAACATTATTGTAGCTGTATATTCCCATAATTTCTGCTTCAGTGGTCCTCCCTAACAAAATTCCTTGTATTTACAAGACCATCTGACATGAGTCACAAAATGATCTCTCAAGGTTTTCCATATTTTTTTTCTGCTTCAAACATGTGACATTTAATTGTACCAAAAGGTTAACTGTCTGATTTTCCAGAACAAAGACCTACCTATTCTCTCAGTAGACTTAGAAACCAGAATGTAGGGGGTTTTGAACTGTTGTGAATAGCTCTGCCAAAATTCAAATTAGTGTTTCATCTAACAAAATGAAAGTCTAATGTTAGAAACCCAAAAATTTCAGTGGTTATTACTAAAGAAGCTAATTGATTTAAAATAAAATTGCAATTCTGATTTCAGGCAGCATAAATTCCTCTTGGAGAGAGGCTGATGTTATGAGTGCAATAGAAGTAACTGGGTTGCAAAGATTTATAAAAGCTGACTTTTTTGCATGTTTTCTGAGTTATATTTCTAGAGCAAGCTGGAAGTTCCTGTAACCAAAGTTTCTAGAAAGAAACACTTGGGCAAGGTTCCTCATGCTAAGTGTTTCAGGAGAGTACTATATCTCCAATACCATTCAACTGCAGTACCTGCATCACTTGTGATGTATCAATTTGATGTTGATTTCACAGCACTTGTAAGAAGTCATGCAAAGAAGTTTTGATTATCTATTCCATGTAAGTTATGTAAGCTCTGAAATTTAGAAGCTAAGGCCAGACAAAAGTATGTTGTAGTCTGGCCTTAAAAAGCAGTGCTTGATGTTAAAGATTAACACAGAAAGCATTGGATGGGTGTGAGGAGACACAGATATCTGAGGAAATTATTCCTCGTTTTGGTTTTTTCCATATTAGATTTTATTCATCATACAAACAGATCTTGCTTATTTATCATGTACAAGGTAGAAAATGTCACAAGTTTTCAATAACAATGGATAAGGCATTGAATTACACTACCTGCTGCCACTAAGTATTGCAGATTTTTCTGTTAGAAAGGAGAAAATTGCCCAGAGGTCTGGATAGAGTTGGACTCATTTCCAGTGAACTTGTTTTGCCTGATTGGACACACTATCTTTCCCTTATTGGGAAAAATATTAGCTTCATTTGCTTAGATCTTTTAAATTCAGAACATATAAATACAACTTTTATGTTGCGTTTTCCAGAGCATTCCGGGCTGGAGAAATAGCGCCAGATCCTTTCAGAATATTCAGGTAGTGAATCAGCATTTCAGGGTCTTCAGTATCAGATCATGTAACAAATTCCTAAAATGGATTAGATGAATAAGGGAGCTCATATCACAGAAGATGAATGCCAAATGAAAAATATGTGCCCACTAAAATTCTTCTGGGTACTCATCCAGTTGTCTTGGTGTGCATTTTGAGAAAGTCAGGGCTAATGCTTAGCTAAGTAAGTTTTTGACTTACAAATATATTAAAAGAACTTACAGATCTTATTACAGTCTGCTACAAGAGATGTCATTCCCAGTTTTAGAGGTGTATCAACATGGCCATGAGGGAATTATGCTTGATTTCAGACCAAATAACCACTGACCTATTGGCTAGTGACTTTAGAACCAGATGGATTCTCTTAGACAACATTAATTTATTAATTCAGATGGAGCTTTGTCTACTTCTAAAGGATGAAGGGGCTAAAGGATCATGCTCTCAGATGACCTGCCTTTAAGCTCACTGGAATATAATCATAGAATCATTTAGTTTGGAAAAGACCTTTAAGATCATCAAGTCCAACTGCTAACCCAGCATTGACAAGACCACTAAATCCTATCCCTAAGTGCCACATCTACACATCTTTTAAGTACCTCCAGGGATGGTGACTACCACTTTCCTGGGCAGCCTGCTCCTATGCTTGACTCTCTTTCTGTGAAGAATTTTTTCCTTATATCTGATCTAAACCTCCCCTGACACCACATTTCCTCTCGTCGTATTGATTGTTACCTGGGAGAAGAGTCTGACACCCATCTTGCCACAACCTTTTCAGAGAGTGATAAGATCTCTCATGAGCTTCCTTTTCTCCATCCTAAATGACCCCAGCTCCCTCACCTCCTCCCCGCAGGACCTGTGCTCCAGACTCTTCACCAGCTCCATTATCTTTCCCTGGACATGCTCCAGCACCTCAATGTTTTTTGTAGTGAGGGGCTCAGAACTGGATACAGGATTCAAGGTGTGGCCTCACCAGTGCCAAGTACAGGAGGACAATCACTGCACTGGTCCTGCTGGCTACAACGATACAGTTCAGCCTGTATTCCGGATACAGGCCAGGAGGCCACTGGCCTCCTTGGCCACCTGGGCACATGCTGGATCATGTTCAGCTGCTGTTGACCAGCACCCACAGATTCTTTTTCCCTCGGGCATCATTCCAGCCACTCTTCCCCAAGCCTGTAGCACTGCACAGGGTGACTCAAGTGCAGGATTTGGCACTTGGCCTCATTGAATCTCATACAATTGGCCTTGGCCCATCAATCCAGCCTTTCCAGCTCCCTCTGCAGAGCCTTCCTGACCTCCAGCAGATCAACACTCCTGCCTAACTTGGTGTAATCTGCAAACTGACTGAAGGCACCCCTGATCCCCTTGTCCAGGTCACCAACAGGGACATTAAACAGGACTGGCCAAATACTGAGCCCTGGGGAGCCCCACTAGGGACCAGCTGCCAGCTGGATGGAACTCCATTTAACCACCATTCTTTGGGCCCGGTCATCCAGCCAATTTTTCACGTGGCCAAGAGTATCAAGTACTGGTTCTACATCCAACAGAGAAGGAAAGAGCAGAAAGAGAATGGCTGCTGGAGGTTTGCCAAACGGGATGAACTATCCTGGCATCATGGTATTTTTATTGTTATAATTGAATCTCTGCAAACAAGCTTTGTCAATGCTGCCTCTTCATTTAACAGTCCAGGCTGACATAGAATCTCTTGACAACCTCAAAAGGACATACAAGGCAATGGATATATTTCTTCAGCCATTCTAGTTAACAAACATAGAGATTCCTTACTTCATGGAAACCACTGTATTAAAAAGAAACTGAATTGTGAAGACTCTTTAGAAATAGAGAAATACTTTAGTAAATGACATTCTTCTTACCTAATGTTTTGACAGGGTCAGAATAGTCGGAATCTGTAAACTGTCCTTTAATGTTAGTTGCTCTGAACTTAAATCTGTGAAAGAAAACCAGAAAAACTAATGAAATAAAGTTTGTGTGTATTTTCTTAAATATTGTTTCACTTACGAACTAAAAAATATTTTTAAGTTTAGTGTAATATAATTTGGAATCATTATTCACCTGCAAAAGTGACATCATGACAGATATCAATAACTCAGTGCCAAAATCTTAAATTTCTGAAAAACCCTGATGTGAATTATTTATCTTGAATTTGAATTTATTTAATTTAAGAACTCAATAATCATCTTCTTTCGTTTGAAAAATTTTGTAGAAAATTTATCTCCCATATCTGTGCTCAGCCAAAAAATTTTAAATTAGATATACATAATGATAATTTCAATGTCGACTTTTCTAATTGAACTATATGTTTTGAGTGTTTGCATAAATCTGTATTTCACTTAAATCTTTCTCTTGGTCAAACATAGAGACAAACGTACTTACAGGTACTGCTTTCTTGGTTTCAGTGGGCCATTACAGATTTTGTCTTGACTGGCTGGTATCATACATGTAGTATCAGCGCCTATGACATATATCTCTTCTTTCCCACTCATGTCTTCTTTTCCTTCTATACATGGTGGGTTTGGAAAGCCTTCATTTGTAAAATACAGCCTCGGTTTGTTGAAGTAGGCATCATACCACTTGGTAACATTCCCATCATGCTGAGCTATTATCAAGAAAAGAAATAATAGATACAATTTACATTCTAACCAGACTGCAATTAAAGAAGTTACATAGGAAATTATTTTTTAAGAGCTTAGCATGCTATTGGTGCCATTTACACAAATAAGTCTATAACTGAATTTGCACTTAAACCCAAACTTCCTTACTATCCACACTATCTGTGTTTTGTTAACTCTGAGTAAGCCAACTAAATCACATCTAGAAATTTTGAGGGGCAATTTCACACAGCAGCTCTGCCTTTGGATTATATTATTTATGCAAGACACTTGACTTTGAACATGACTAGCTAGCAAGCCAGTAAAAAACCCTTTAGTCAGAAGACAGTAAAGATTCATAAATTAAATTACTAGATTTCCGTATGTGGATGGAACCCAGCAGCTCATGAGAAAAATCTTCACAATGTTGCTTAGCATGGTATTTGTTCATCTTTCAGCTCAAGAGAATCTTCACAGCAATAGCTATGAAGTAAATGTCTTTAGGACTAGTGTTAAAATGCAAAGTTCAGAAAAAGGTGAGACACTTAAGGTGAGTTCACTTAATGTCCATGCTTTACTTCTATACTTTAAAACCAAGAAAAATAAGGGAATTAAATACCTGGAGTTTTTCCTTCTTAGGTAAAGTAAGCATGACCATATGATGTCTTATCATAAAACTCCCACTCACATTGATAAGCAGTTAGTCAAAGGGTTTCACAGCACTCTTTGTACAAGTAAATACTCATCAGTCCATACAAGGGAATAAACATTCTTACCCACAGTCTACAGAAGGGATTTATATAACTCCCTCTGCCCCCGTAATGAAATGGAAATATCAACTGCACATGGCTGCATTCTTTTATGGGCAACAGTAATAGCGACAGAAGAATAACCTTTCCAAACCCCAAAAGTTTCATATTTATTCACATTCACATATGTAAAATGTTGGGGTGTTTTCCAAGGAAACAGAAAATATAGTGAAAAAATTAGGGACAGAATAATATTGGTGGCTTCAAACAGCATAGAAGACCCTTTGTCGGCAAATATTCCCAGAATCCAGTACCCAGCCCACAGGTATTGTGAAAGATACTTTGCCCTCAGTGCTGTTGCCACAGCAAAAGTGACTTTGTTGACTGTCTCTTAAAATGAAATTACTGAAACCCAAGAAAATAAATGAAAAAGACAAACAGTTGAAACTGAACACTGTTTTCAAGGGAACTTATTAAATTCTACCTCCAGCTTCCACAACAAGAACTTGTATCTTCTTGATAGGACCATGATCGTCACTGTAATAACATATTGGCATTCTGATTGTAATTGTTGTCGCTGTGACCAGTAGTGCTCCATTGGTATCATAAACTGGTGCTGGTTTCTTTTTAGGCCTTGGCGGTTCTGTTTTTAAACAAAGATATACCACAGAGTTCTGTTTTACAGTATTTTCACTGCAGGTACATTGTTCAGGCTGAGTTGTGCAAAAAAAGATCTCCAGCATATTTTAAGAGACTTAATGTTCTACTTAATGTCTTAAGCCTCTAAAAACTATATTCTGATAAATACCTATGTATATCAGTTTTCAATTAAAAGAAGAAACAATAAAAAGAGTGATTTTCAATTTTTCAATTAGTTTCAATCAATCACTTTCTTTATTTCAACAACTGATGCTGCATATTTAGCTATTCCTGTGTCATATTCTAAGCTGTTTGTTGATGATAACTAAAATACTGAACTTGATATGATTACTTCACTGAGTCTGCACATGCTGTACAGTATCGTTCTAATACAAATAGCAAATGATCTGTAAAACTAAACACTACAATTCAAGGTGATCAATTACATATTCCTGCTCCTACATTATGCAGCCTCTAAGTAATAGCTCAAGGAACACAGCTGTGTACTCACAGGTAGAACAGCAATTTCTTCAGAATTTACAGAGATTTCAGATAAAGGGTACTTTATGGGACATACCTTTGATATCCATGGTTATTTTCAATTGAATTTTTGGCCCTGCACCAGCACCATTAATTGCATACACCTTAAAAAAAATATATTTGTTTTAATGAGTATTGTAATAGCATCATATTGGCCAATACTGGATATATCTGAAGCAACAATGAATGCCAAAACACTCCATTTGTCATTCACACTTGGCTAGAAATTACTTTATATTCCTTTAAAATCCTAAGTGCAGTAGCACTTCATTGCTTATAATGTAGCTCTTAAAAAGGGAGTAAGCAAGCCCACTTAAAGAATGATCTTTTCTCCTCTCGTGTCCCTGTCTCTGAGTATTTGAAAGTACTTCATGCACATACTTCTAGCAAGCTCCCCTTGCAGAACTGAACCTTTCATGTCCTATAAGCCAAATGAACAATTCCAGTAGTGGAATTAAGAGAGAGATTTAGTCTTGTGCTTGTGACTATGTGTCACAGATTGCTTTGCTAAGCGCATGAACTGGTCATCCAGACTAGTGATGTGTTCTGCTCCCACTCACTCTATCCTGTTCATTGCTCCCCTTGTTCCTCAGACCTGCCTCTCTTTGCACCCCAGCTAACCTTCTTGGCATGAAAATCTCATATTCAGTCAAAGTTTCAAACTAATCTCACACTTACATCAAAGAAAAAAATACACCCCCCCAACTGTATCAGTTCTTACGCTGACATTATAGGTATGTCCTCCTTTTAGTCCTTCTATCATGGCAGTGACTGACTGATCTTTTTTTTCAATGACACTAAGGTTGTGGATCTGGATGGCAGCAGGGTCATCTTCATTGTAAACCATAGCTTGATACACTTGAATATTTCCATTTGGTTCAGATGGTGGCACAAATGTTACTTGGAACTTTGTTACTTCATCTGGTATCTTCTGAAAAGTTATGTTGTTAGGTGGGTCTTCAGGCACTGAAATAAATATTTCAATGACCCAAAATCAGTTTACTACTATTACTATTAGAGTAAAACCTGAAAAATTAAAATTGTAATTTTTTTGTATAACAGTATTATTTCATTGATAGTTTCTGGTTTTATAAAAAATTCTCAAATACTTACTGCATACGTAAGTATTCATAATCACAATAAAAAGACAAATATCTACTGAAATCCTATTCTTAATGAATGTGGCACTGAATTCTTAATGGCACTGAATGCTACAAACTTTAAAAATAATGATTAGATAACACTCAATAGTCTCTACTCAGAAATTTTTTTTATGATTATCTGCTGAGAAAGCCTGAAAACATCATTATACCTTGAAAGACATCTGGGCTAAACAAATCCTTGCATGGGTTGACAAGCAAGAAGCAAGAGTCAGTGAGTATCCCTTTCTGAAAGGCCTCTGTTGACAGCAAGATCTCTCCTAACATATAAACAAGCCACTGTGCTCCTAAGAGTCTCTGCTTACCATAACTAAATCTTTAGGAAAAATTTTTCCACTAGCTGATACTCAGACACAAGCACAACATGCATTTTTCCCGGGGGCAGTTTCTTGTCAAATGCTTGTTCCAATAGCTTATTCTCAGGACAGCAAAGGTATAAATCATTTTCCCAATGTTTCTATCTGGAAGAAAAGGCTGTAACATTCTTTCCAGGCAGCTAAATATTTATTGCTCTACCTGAGCAGACAAGTATGTAGCGTGACCTCTAAATAGTGAAATCAAGCAATGGAAGGTAAACACATTCCCTCAGCAAAGGATTTAGATGCAGTTGTCCTATTGCCCAGGTTTTTTATACTAGCCAACAAATGCTTACTCAGGCTTCTCTGGAGTAACTCTGCATAAACTGGTCCTAACCAAGCTAAGCTGTGCAAAACAGATGAAACGAGATGGAAAAAAAATAACTGTTTCTCTCTGAAGTTACTGCACATCCTAATGTATCACATATTTACATAAGGAAAAGGGCTACCAGAAAAGGTAGCCAGACAGGATGCTGTCTATCTCAGAACAGACCCAGCTACCACATAGTTTACTTTTTAACTTTTCCACAGTAAAAGACCATATCAGCTTCCAGGGATAGAAATAGGTCATGAAATCCCTAGAATTTAACTTATTTAAAGCATTGGAGATACATATATATATATGGATGGATGGATGTACACACTCATATAGTATCATATCAATAGGGACCTTGGCTTTTTATACATCAAAGGAAGGATAAATGATAAATAAAATCACTGTGTAGTACACTTAAATATGAAATTAACCTGAGTATATAACTAAAAAAGATGTTCTGCAGCTAGAGATAAGGGAATTGTGCTTTATACACAGGTGATAATTAGTTCGGATGAAACAAAACTTTAATACCCCTTGAGAAAATATTTTTAGTGTCTTGCTTGTTTTTTTAAAAAATTGAAAACAAATCAGAACCAGCAAAGATAGTAGACAGAGCATAACTGTGATCTATATATGTAAAGTTAGGACTACATCTTCCCCATGTACATCTATTTCTATTTTTCTGAGCAAATGCAAATGCTATCTACTTTTCTGTAACAGCTCATCTCTCAGTTTTATTTCTCTGAGTAACTTAACAGCATCATCTACTTTTGTCACCTTAAAATCTAGCTCATTCTCCAGATTGTTATGAATCTGTGGAACAGCTGACTCAAGCAGAGATTCCTGTGGGCCTTTGCTAGCAACTTCCTTCCACTGAGAATACATAAATAATGTCATCAAGTCAGCACAGATCCCATTTATAAATGGTAAGATGCATTTCACTTAATTTTTTATGTTTAGATTTTGCACCAAAACCAAGGATGTTGTATAGAGTTTTCAGTAGTCTCAAGAAAAACAGGCACCTCCACAAGGGAGTCATGCCTGCCTATGACAGGTGTCTTAAATATACATGCTAATATAGATAGAACCTTTGTTTTCATTGGCTATAGAAGTAATCTTCATGGCTGTGTTCCAC
Source organism: Corvus brachyrhynchos (assembly GCF_000691975.1). Taxonomy (NCBI): domain Eukaryota; kingdom Metazoa; phylum Chordata; class Aves; order Passeriformes; family Corvidae; genus Corvus; species Corvus brachyrhynchos. Next base: position 3,377,901 of record NW_008240037.1, read on the forward strand.
AAATCCAAATTTTACATGGAGCAAGGTAGGATCCCTGCATAACTAAAGGTAAATCTTAGTATTTATAACCATTCATTTTTTGTTGTCTGACACCTTTTTAAATATTAAAGGAAAATATTGTGAGGACAAATCTGTATTAAAAGCTCATTTTTTGTTCAAATTTCTCATTCATTTGTCAAATTAAAGTAAAACTGTGAAGTTTGATCTGTATAAAGTAGAAAAAATACAAACCTGCTTCAAAAGTGGAGACAATTACTGGGGAACTAGCCTTGCCTTCTAGGAGTGCAGCATTCACATCCCCCGTAAAGGCAATGATTACTACAGAATACCTCGTAAATGCTTTTAAATCAGAAATTTCTAAGACTTTACCCTCCTCATTTGTCTTCAAAAACCGACCTTTATAGTTGTCATTATCTACCTTTAAAAATATAGTAAAAAAAAGGAAAAAAAGTTGTTACAAGGCTTGAAACAGGCAAAAGTAGGAAATTATTATTTGAACACCTTATTTAAATTTTATTCTTCCACTTTTCTAACTAGTTACATAGGAGATTTCACAAGAAGTTTCTAGGTACCATGAGTATAAAGTTGTGCTGGGGAGTACATTCCCATCTCACCCACGTGTTGCCTCTGTGGCATTCCATGCAGTATGCACTTAAGGGAATGGGCTGTTTGGGTGGTGCTGTCTCACACCAAGTGAAGATGGACCAATTTGGAGGCACTGGGCCAAGGCAACTGTAGTGACCTGAAATGGGAATCAAACTAGGCAAAGACCCAGAAGATGAGCAGCTATATAGCAGAAGATTGTTTGGAATACAATTAGAAAATTGGGCAGCAATATATAATGTTGATACTACAGCAGAAAGTGGGATTCTTCTTTGGATGTATTAATTCTGTTTTATGAGAGAGTTGGGAAGGAGTAATTTTCTCGCTAGAAAAGCTGGAAAGCTTTAGGGTTCAATCTAAAAAAGGGAGGATTACAGAAGACCTAGTAATAAGTTTAAAATATAAAATGATGTTAATAAATTGAAGAGAACCCCCTGTTTGCAGTGTTCATGAAAATACAAATAGAAATTTTACTTGCACAAAAAACCAACTGGAATTAAAAATTACACAGTATGCAATGACATACCTAAAAAAGTAAATAAAACTATGACTATTCATTTAGTCATAAACTAAAATAATCTATTGAGGGTTGCTGAGCAATTTGCAGCACTGGATATTACATGGAAAGGGTAACAAATAATTTGTGAGGAATATTTTAGGCACATTTGTTTCTGTGTTAGAGCAGCCTATGTGTTGGGTTACATTGTGGATACCTATCATCCTTACATCTCAAATAATCGGTAGTTCTGTAGAAAAATCTCCAGCGTTAGACTTTTTATCCAACTAATCACTTCTAATGGTAGCTTCAAAAACAAGAAAAAGGAAAAAAAGAGTGTTTCATCAAGTATCATTTACAAAATTCTATTTATGTATATTCCCACTGCTTCAGTTAATAATGTTTTTATTATTGTTTCTTCAGTGTGTAATTTGAAAAGAGGATTAGGTAGCTGTACAGTAGTTTTCCCACTGAACAAAATCTGTATTAAATGCAGCTGATAAAACATTAGAATAGGTCAAGCATACCTTTTATTTGATGGATAGGCATATATCCCCATTGAGAATTAACCTGAACTAAACTTTGTGATGAATTAAACAGACATTCATTTCCTGGGAGGGCCATCAAGAGCTGAAACACTTTCTTCTATCTGACTATCAAAACTCCGGCATATAAATATTTATTCAACAGCTGAAGTACAATCACAACACTACATCATTAAATGTATTTCTACTCTTCATGAAGTTTAATGGTTAAGTTTCATTTTCCTTACCCATTTCCAGGAATATTTTATTCAGAACTACTTCTAATTATAATAGGCTGTAAGACAAACTAAAACATGACTTGGAGGAACAATAACAAAAGAGCACTTCTTAGTTTTTCTGATCTTTAAAACTGCAAGGAACATCCTAGCAATTTAAGCAGAATCCTAATACATTCAGTTATGAATACTAATTATTAACTTTTAGTATATAACAGAGTAGAAACTGGAATTATTCTGTTCCATGATGCTATTTTTATAAATATTCAAAGATACTCAGTTGAGAATAAAAATATACATACTGGAAGTTTGTGGAATTTGGAGTCTTCAAAAAAATTTCCCACTGCGACAATAAAATATATACTAAAAATTTCACTGAAAAAGATTGTGACAGCTTTATTGGTCTTTAAGATAGAATAGATTTGTCTACTAAAGTTCTACAGAACTGGCATCTGTAGTTACTGATCATTAGACAGACAACATCTAATTAGAAGGAATCCATAAACACAAAGCTGGTTATCTGAAATATATTTGGAAAAAAACCCAACCAAACAAACAAAAAACTCACTTTGTAAAAACAAAACTAGTCCTCCAAACTGAAGATTTAAACCATTTTTTAAAGTTCCTTTCAAATGCTGGCAAGTTCACCTGGCACATTCCTCAGTTCATCCTGCTTCAGGAGTTTTATTATAACTTATATTGATAAGGTATTTATAATATTTTCAGAGTATAGATTGAGATTATATAATTTATAATTTTGGAATTATCAGAGAGGAAATTGTTTCAATACAGATTGATAAAATATTAAACCCAAAAAAAAAATCAAGCTTTGAAAATTGAATTTGTAAGTTTTATGAAAACCATGAAATGTTTTTCTGCTGATGCACTATAATGCTGTTTAGTAAAAAATGACAGGAATTTTTCACAAGGAGGAAGTTTTCCCTAATTTTATTAGAGGGGAAATAAAACTTGCTGTGTAGTTTTTAGCGACCTACCCATTGGGCCAAGGAAACATCCCTATCTGTCCTCCCCTTGTTGTACATCCTTCATCCTGCCATTCTACTGCTGCAGTAAGCATGTTCAGAACTGAGCAGATTTCACTCTGCATGTTGTACAATGAACTTAGAGGAAAATTGCAGGACTACACATTACTCTCTCTTGTAACTTTTCTGAGTAGCTTAAAAATATTTGGTATTTTTTACTATCTCCTTAGAAATTTTGATTGCAGAAATATCTCAGCATTAATATACTAGCAGGTCTGTAATTCTTATGACAGACTCAGAAAAATTAAATATGCACACATAGTCTTACTCTCTTCTCAGAAATCTTAAAGAAAATTTGTGTTTAAAGGCCTTAAATAGTTTGAACTGCTCTTTAATTTTTTTTTTTCCTACCATCTAACGGACTGATTCAGAATTTTTGAAACTGCAAACAGCAACTTGTCCTGGGTAAAGTCTCATAAAATACTTCATATTTTCACTTACAGCCCTGTCTATGTAATTTCTGGCAGAACAGGGAACCTATATCCTACTTCTCATGTGCTTGAACTTAGTTGACTATCTTGCCACAGGGCAGGAAATGAGGTTTATTAATGGTGGTTTTAGGAAGCTTTGGAAATGTAGCAGAGGATGAAAAGAGAAAAGCCACCAGAGTTTTTCTTTCATGTCAGTTTTTTTGGTTATAAAGGTCAAGGAGAAAGAAATGTTATTATTGTGCTACCAAAATACAGCTAATCTAATGGACAGAGCACCAAGTGCAAAGTGGGAAATCTAGTTTGACTTTAAAGTTTTCCCTCTGGTGCCATGTAAGCTTGTGCAAGTCATTTCCTTTTGCTAGCCTCTCCATTTTCATGGAATCACTACTATGAGCACTTCCCTCCTTTGAAGAAACAAATGTCATGACGGCTAAAAAGAGGTTCACTTTCACAAAGCTCAACTACTGCTTTCCTGTGTACGTTTATAGGCACACTTTTTTTTTTCTCCAAGACCTCTTACTATCACGTTTTTTAATATGAAGTAATTAATTTATCTACCATTAATAAATTAATAAACGTACAATTAATTCTTATGAAGAATTTATGAGGAAATAGACACAACTATATGGTTTTCAATCTAGTTATGTCTGCTCTAAAATCTCTATAAGAATATCTGCTGTGGTATTAATATCCCCAAACATCTGTATAACCACTAACAGTAAAACAGAATTGCCTTACTGAGGTAACATCTATGAGGTAGCTCGTTGGTCCCGTAATGATGGCAGGTTCACTCCAGCTGACATTAATACTGTGAGGAGATGTAGCTAAAACTGTCACATTTTCTGGAGGACCATCTGGAGCTGTAGAAAAAACTGTGTATGTGAATCATGGCCAAAGAAGTGCACAAAAAATAACACAGTAATTTTAATGGCCAGTAGAGATTTGAAAATGAAGCTTTTTCACATATTTAAGATTATACATTGCTTAAATAACTATAACTTTTTCCTTTTTTTTCAGATGTAAGGCGCACCATGTGATTTAGAAATACATCTTTCATTGCAACCACTACAATTTTTCTAGAGTATGGACTACCTACGACTTCATCTTAAATTGAGATTATAGGGTCATTTAATTACAAGTTCTTTATAAGTATTTCACATGACACAAGTAAAATATATGCAAATATTTATACAAATAGACAATCATAATATATTTGTTTATGTCAAATGAATAATTCAAAGAACAAGAAATTGTGAAAAGACATCATATTCTGCATGCTAGAAAAAATTTCCAGTAGTATTGGAAAGTACAAGCAGAAATAATTTTTTACATTTCCTTTCAATTTATTCTTAACATGTTGACGAACTACTGAAAACCCAAACAAAAGAAGTGGTAAGAATTGAAAGAGGGCAAGAATGCTCACACTAAGAAATGGGATTTCCCTAAAATTTCCATTTGTCAGGGTGATATGTGAATTAAGCTAGTTATTTCTTAGTCATGAATAAGAAATTAATGAAATCATAATAACAACATAGCAATTCTCAGTAAGCGGTATTATTTTTTCATAATAACCTTTTAAATTTCAGGAACATAAAATTTGGTATAGAATGACAACTGATTCATAGATAATTACAAAACTTGGCTCCAGGGTGCCTTGTTTTTGGATCTACTACAAAAAAAAGACAACTGTGGTAAGTATCACTGAACAGCCTGTTATAAAACAACAACATATTTGTACATATTTCCAGAACTTGGCTTTATGGTGCCTTTTCAATCTACCACAAAAATATACATATCAGTTAACAACATATTATAAAAAAAATACTGAAGTGATCATACCTATGCTAATCAGAAGACGCAGGCTCTTTTCTCAAACAAGATTAACATATGAATATGCAGTTTTCCATTATTAATCATTAGGTAAGAGGGCTAAATGAGGAAAAAAATTTGGAGGGCATGCAAGACTACTTAGTTCTCCCGAAAGAACACAGAGTAGGAAAAGAACATGAAAAGAAGTATGTAACTGTTGCAATTATGTGTGAAAGATTAATGAGGAAAATAATAAAATTTTGCACTATGGAGTTGAAAATTTGGCACCATTGTTGCAGAATAAAACAGAAGTATTTGGGATTAGGTAAGGCGCTATAGTGAGTTTAGGGTGTTGGATATAGGAATTAGATTCCTGTGCTGGGATTAGCAGGAGTTTATAAGACTTTATAGGCAGGATCAAATTCAACTTTTGGAAGCAGTCCCCAAAAATACTGAATAGTATGGAGCAACTGAATGAAGAGTGTAACTAAATGAGCTGTGAGTGCACATGAGGGATGGTAAAAGAGGAGAGTGTTCAGAGAAGGCTAGCTGTCAGCTGCGGAGGTACAACAGATAAAACAAAATACAAAGGCAAGCAAGTTCCCTGAAAATGAAAATAAGCACACATTTTATTTTTCAGGTAATGCATGTCAGGCTTGCTGCTAAACAGTGTCTTTCAGTAACTATGGCAGTGATATCTATTAACTTTATCGCAAAATGAAATTTCTGAAAAACAGTATAAAATTATTTATATATAGCTTCTTGAGCCTTAGTTTTCAAACCAACCAATTTTCCAAAGACAATTTTCCATTGCTTTTTTATAGAACTAATGGAATATTTAGTCTCTCAGTATTTTTTCAAAAGCCACTCTGCAGAGATGGTGGGGAATAATTTTAAAGCATAATCTAATCTACAAATTATCCAATCTGCAGTTACTTATTCGGTTAATTTCCATATGTAGTTTATACTTGATGCATTTTTAGATATTTGCAAGAAAATTCTGATTGTATGCTATATTTAAGATACTTATCTAAAGTACGTGTAAGCATTAATACCTGGTTTATTTTCATAAGGAAAAGTAAAATATCAGATATTAACCAAGTCATACTGAAATGTAGGAATATTTTCTGAAATAACATGTACAGTTGGGGAGAAATCTACAAAATGAAAGGTATCTGACATGTCTCATGTCTTACAAAAAACATCTTTTTAAAAACTGTGATTCAGTGGATAACTGCTGCTTTCTGATTTAGGTTTGTTTGTGAAATGAATCTGGTCAATATGAAGCCATGATATCACTACCCCCTTTCTCTTATAAATCACAGCAATTTACTCTGGAGAAATGACCTAGTCTTATTCTCTCATTCCCCCATAATCCAATCACTTCCTCTCATAAGCACTTTTCTCCTGGTTTTCACAATAATGCATTTTCTGTAACTAATAACCATCATTTCCTGATTATCATGCTTCTATCCTTGCACAGGAATGTGGGTCTTATGGAGGTCAGGGTCATCTTTGCCATCCATCTGTGTCCTGATGCTAAGGCAGCAGTTAAGTGTGTTAGTTTGAAGATAAGTCTGGATAGCCCATCATTTAGCATAATCCTCAAAAATAAGACTGAATACTCCAGTCTTCTAAAAAAATTCATGCTTGCCAATTTGGTTAGGATCAGCTCTGTTTTTCCTTTTTCCCAAAAAAATTGTGTCCTTCAGTTATTTAATTTTTAATCATCTAAGTAATTTTTACATAATTTTAAACAGTTATGTCTTATATTCGTCCATAATTATTCCAATGTTTACTTTTGAGGAAATGTAACAAACAAAGAAAAAGAACTTCTCTCAGGCAAGGCTTTCTAGAAGAAAGAACACATAACAAGACATGAAATCTCAGTACTTTTTATCACAGAGAAGTATTTCTTTAATAGTACCAGGCAACTGGGTATCAGCAGGGATTGGGAAAGAAGGCGCTGAAAAGAGAAGCATAACCCTCTGCCCCATGCTTCTATGTCCTAGCCTTCATGGGACATTCGAGCATCTGGGATTTTCCTTTATACCTCAGTATATCCTGGTATTAGGGGATTTGGCAGTTTACCAAAAAGCATTGTATTGTGTAACTGTACGAGATCCAAAATGAGGTCAGTGATCTCCCTGTCATTCATTTTCCATCTAACACTGACCCTCCACAATTATTTTTCTCTCATAAAACCTAAGTTTGGCCAATGCTATTCTTCTTATAAATGTAAGAGTAAAACTGGGGGTAAGTGCAGGTGTGAGGGAACAAAGTTTCCATAGCTATGGAAACAATATAAATCTAAGTTATGACGAACATATTTAATCTTGAAGAATAGATTTGGCTCTTGGGTAATCAATCAGCTAAGTAATAATGGTGCCATCACACTACTTTATGAGACAGTAAGACAATTCCTGTGAGGATAATCTGCAAGACAGAAGGCTGAATAGTTTATCTGTGTGATGTGAGAACTGGACTGTACTAACAATCCACAATATTTTCAACAGAGTAACTCTATAACCACTATCAGTACAGAACACCGCCATTATTTTTTGTTTGAAACTTGCAAATGAGATAAAGAATCATGAAAAGAATTCCTATAGCCTTACATTTGTCTTCATAATGACCAACTGAAATAAACAGCTAAGATCTTCACCTTATTCACTGGATGGTCAGAATTATTAGTTATTTCTGCTTTAGCACAACAATCAAATCCTTAGAACTTGTAAAAATTATTTAGGATGTCTTTTATGTAATTTTTGCTGCCGTTGAAGTTTCTTCTCTTTATATTCTGGGAAATGAGTCTAAGAGTTTTCAGCTTAAATGCTGTAACCTCCTGAATACAGTACATTAATATTTTTTTTAGGCTTGAGAGAAACACAAATTTCTGAGAACACAATGAATTATGAAGAAAAAATTCTTTAACTATTATTTCACAATGAAGGTAACTTTAACTCTGGTAGAAGCAATGTCTTACAGAGGCACTTCTTGAAAATCAAGTGAAATGGTGCCTAGCTTCTGCTCTCAAATGTGCAAACACAGCTCCCATTGATTTTATGGGCTAAGTACTCAGGGTATTTTACATAGCAGCTAAGCACTCCTAAGCCCTAACAGACCATGTATATATTGGCTGTGTATCAGCAGGCTAATCCAGAGGATGCTTGGCCCTGTCCATGAGGGAAAGGAGAGGGAGATCAACACCTGTTTTCTGCATACACTTTGCAAGGCTGCCCAGTGTGCCAGACCTGTTTGGTGCATTCTGAATTTCTCTTTCCTCCTACAGGCTGTACCCTTTGCAAAAGAAAGAGGGGAACTGAGGGGGGGTTTTAACAGTAATTCTAAAAACTAGGCTTTGAAAACTATGAGGTATCTAGAAACCTGCCCTTGCTAATGATCAACCACTGCTCAGCGAGGCTCCCAGCACTGAAGCACAAAGGAGCTGCCAGCTGGCTTCCCAGCTGTGTCATGTCACCTTCCTCTTTTTTTCCTCCTCAGCTGATTGCTATTACCCCAGGAAAAAGACCAGTGCCCAGCTATGACATTTGGAATAGTGCCCATGCTTCCTTGACTCCACAAGAGTGTGTTTTATAGGCAGCTTATCTCCTGATGTGTCACCAATTTAGCTCACAGGAGACTCGTTGCTGCCTACTTCCGTCACCACAGATACAGGTCAGCAGCCCCAGACACTTAGGCTTGAAGAACTGCTGGAACTTTTTAAACTTCTACCCCACCACTTTTAAACTATCTAACAGAACACACAGAGGACCTACTGCTGAGAATGACACTGAACTGGCATGGAAAGGGCTTGTGCAGTCTATCGAGATGTTTATACTTTTAGCTACCATTTTTTCAGTGGGACTGGATAGGAAACTAGTTCTCTCTTAAGCCAAATTATCACTGTCCAGAGAGGAAATCATAAGAAGTTCCTAACTTTATGCAATTATATGTGTTTTCATTATCTGCTTCTCCATCCAGTTTAAATCCTTAACTATTCTAAACTCCAACAATTTTTCAAAAATAAGTATTTGCATATGTCAGCAGCTGAGTTCTATCAAATTAATAGTAAGAAATCTCCCCAGAGCTGGTGTCTCAAGAGTTGCACAACTTCTGTTATCTATTTTCTGCTCCATCTGGGTTTGTTGTTTTATTTTCCTTCTCCTTCATTTAAAATGTTGCATTGATTTGCAGGCAGAGCTTCCCCATACGAGTCACTGGACAAAGAAAGTAAGTGTACACGAGAATGACTCTGCAGCTGATTCCAGCACTTCTCAATCCAAACGAGTGCTTCTGTGCTTTATTAAAAAATCAGGCTGTTGTAATGTTTACTATCACAGTGTCCAAAGCCTCCTGCGTTCACATCACATGATTATAAAAACACGAGTGGGACAAGGTAAGTATCTGGACTGTTGACTAGTCCTTGGTACACAGCTGTTTAAGTACTTGGTAGTTCTATTATTACTTTGTAAGGGGAAATGACTGAAAGAGCTGTGATTAGGTAAGGAAACTCATGGTGATTCTCAGTTGTTCTACAGAGGCTATAGGCCAGATCTCAGATATTCTCTATCCTAGGATGGCTGCAAACTGGTAGGGAAGGTCATATATCCCCATGACAACTGCCTAAATAATTTATGTTTCATGTCCCCTTCTCTCAAATATTTGGTGGTGACTTATTTATGACAACTACTTCTTCTCTTACTTGGAAACTTAAATCCTCAGCTGAGGCATGAGAGTTCTAATATGTGTCATGGCAATCCTGTGCATGTTACATGGCTACTCTGATTAGTAAACTCTGTAGGTGGATATGGAATTGGAAAGAAATCTTAATTCCTCTGAAACTATTGCTTAAATTCTATTGCGAAGAACATACAACAGAATTTCAGGAAAGTTTTACAATGTTAATAAACAGACTTTCAGTCAAAGAATTGAAGAACAACTTTTTAAATTGACACACCCAACATGTGAAATTGCATTGAAAAATGGCATATCAACCCAAACTAGCAAAAATTCAGACTTCCCAAGTCTACACGTGTAGTATGGCTGAGGATTAAAAATGTTGTTGGGCAAGCAGTAAATATAAAAGAGTATACAAAAGACACTGAAATATCAAGCAGTGTTAAGTATGTATACCTACTGCACGATTTATATAATATAAATATATATATCATAAGTCCAGAGTTGCAATAAATCCTTATTGACTTCACCAGTATTTTAGGTCTATGAAGAAATAACTTCTACCAAGTGTTCTTGCTTATTTAGATGAACATCACATTGTTACAGCATTATAAGACACAGCAGACATCCTTACTTACAGCCAGGAAGGGTTTGTGTTGAAATCCAAGGTGAAGAACTGCCATAACCAACATTCGTACTGGCAGCTACTGCAAATCTGTACCATCTGTATTTTTTCAGTCCATACACTGTGTCTTCTATCCAGTCATCCATGACATTTTCATATAAATACTGATGCATCTCATATTCAATACATTCCATAGCTTCCCAGTCACTGCAGTGGATGGATTGTAGCTGTGTGGTAATCTTGTAGTTTTGAAAGTAGCCAAGAATAGATTTTGGTGATCTCCAATGCAAGGTCACACTTGTTGATTGCACATTGGAAAAAACAATATCCCTGGGAGCACTAGGAACTGAAGGTTAAAACACTTGTAAGATACCTTAATTTGAATGAAAAGTGATTGCTACTATAATACTTTTATCCAGTGTTGAAAAATTATTTTAATAAGCATGTCTAAAGACCAAGAGTCAACTTCATGTGTTTAATAAACAATAATTCCAATGGCATAAATCACACTGTACATGTTTAGGTGTCATACATGTACTGTTGTTTTTGAAACAAAGAAAAATTCTTTCGGGCATGGCATGTAGGACCAGCTTTGAGAGGTGTGACATTTCTATTGCTACTTTTGGGGCTAAGTCTCAGCTAAGGGAGGAAATATTAGGCAAAGTTATTTTTCGCCTACCCACAGCATCTTTTACTGTGGGTTGTAACTGAAATTCTTTACCTCTAATTTAGAAATACTAATTTGTCTCCCTCTCTCTTGGTAGTATATGAAATCCTCACACAACACATCAAGGTAAATTTCGTAAGTCTCCTGTTTCACCTTCTGAATGAAAAGTATTAACAATGTGATATGTTTGTCTGGCATTATAGAAGTGCTTTACAAGAATGCTAAGAGAAAGAGCTGAATAACAGATAAAAAAGAAACTTCCCATAAACTTTGATTCCATTTATTTATATACAGGCTATATTCATGTCCATGAGAGAGAAGCAGCACATATATGTACATAGATAGACACGTACGCACGTTTACCCTGTCTATATTGAGTCAGTAGTGTACTCCCAGCTTTCACAAACTAGATGCAACGTATGGTTTTGTGCTATATCACATAGTCATAGAGAAAGCTAACATCTCTAAGACTCTGTAAGATAATACTAATACTCTGTATGGAAAAACTGTGCCGAGAAATCAGCTCAGAAATCATTGTGTGCACTTAGCTTTAAAGAGTGCTTTAGAGTCTTTGGGGGAAGAGGTATCGTTGGTAAAAGAAAAACACGTGATACATCCTCAAACTGAAACTGAAGAAGTCCCAAGGCTTACATAAAGACGAAAAGGATCCCAGACCAACATCACTGGGGAAGAACAGAGAAAACACTCCTTTTTCTTTTCTTTCAACCTTATGGAAATATCTGATCTTTGCTTTTGTCTGCAACAATTTGTTTATTAAAATCATCACAATATAAGAAGCTGAAACTTCTCCATTAAATATGGATATTTAACAAGAAATGTAAATTCTGAGTCAGACAAAGCTGTGTTGATGAAAAGGTTAAGAATTTAAAATCCCTTCAAATGAGCCCAAAGCAGGTGGAGTCCGCAGGAGAGGGAGTAGGCAGAGAACCATGTGCCTTCCCTGTTCTTCCATTCAGCTCTCATGCACAAGTACACAATACCCCAGCATGCAACAGCCTCTTAGGTTCCCACCTCGCTACACACTAACCAGACACAGAACAAGAGCAAACTATATTAAAAAAAAAAGTCTTTGCTATAGACAACTTCCATCATTTTACGCCATGCTATCAAAATTAAAGCTGTGTTGCTCTGTTGTTATTAACATGAAGATAATTACAGAAAGTAGTAAAAAACCTCAAAACATGCAGTACCATTCTTCCTTGCTCAGATCTGTATATGTAATACTCAGTCCTTTCACTTTTGAAAAAATTAAGCACTGCAATATTTTCGTAAAAACTCTATAAACTGCATTAGCTATCTGTGTAAATTACAAGAAATGGCCTAGTTTGACTATTAGTTTCTGGAAAATAAAACCAGAGAAATGCCAAATGATTAGTAGAAAACACCTGTATTTTTCCTCTATAAATCCTCTACTCTACTGTAGTGTAAGCTATTAATACCTGTTAAGATACTGCAAAAATATAAATTCCTGCACACTCAAATATGATAATGATAAAATGTGGGATAGAATAGAAGACTGACTGTTGGGCTATATTCCAATACAGAAACTGGGGTTTGCCATAAAGCAGATAGTAATTGGGTGCTTGGAGAGTGTCAATAGGAAGGTGGAAATATATACCTTCATTTGCTCAAATGTGCAGCTGGTTTAGCCCTGGATGGCACAACTGCAGTCTCTGCACCTAAAACAAGGCAGGTTAAAGAGGATAGTCACAGATATAGAAAGAGCAGTGCCCATGGTCTAGACACAATGGTGGCCTTTCCTTCTTAAGGAGAGTACCTTGTTCCCTCAGTTTCAACACAGATAATGACATCAAAAATAACTGAGAGTTAGCAATTTTGCAATAAAGAAGGAAAAGAGACTTGGGTTTCATAGAACTAGAAATTATATCAGGCAAAATGGTGGTGGCTCTGATTTGTGCACTCTCCCACAGACAAACAAAATTCTAATGAATCCAGCCTCCATATGCTTTCCTTGTATTTGGAAAAGAGACAAACTCACTGAAAGTGGGGGAAAGAATGGACAGTGGAGAAATTATGTTTCTATCTGTCCTTTTACCCACTGACTACTGAGGAAGCCCATACACACTATCTTCACAAGGCTGAAGATAATGTCTGTGATTATCCCAGTAAGCAGCGCTACATGAAAACCACCATTTTAAAAGATAAACTTGCAGGTATCCTGATAGCAGACAATCAGGCAAGCATTTCCTCTTTTACACAAAAGCTTTGATAGCTATTTTATGTTGTTATTTTTCCAGTTTATGAAGACCTATATAAAAAAAATATTTTGAACCCACAAAATCAAGGGTCAGTCAGCAGAATTCACAGTAAAATTTTCTGTCAGTGCCTAGACAGACCTTTAAAATGGAATCAGAGCCTTAAATGTTAGTCAGTTTAAGATCAAGCTAATTTTGTCTCCTTCCTTATGTAGACAAATCAAACATAAATGTAACCACTCATTAGAACAAATAAAAAGATGTGATCTGAATCTGGAGCAGATCAAAGAGCTTTGATCCTAGGGCCACAGTGAAGAGCAGTGACACCCAGTGGCACAATATCTCTTGAACTTGATGATTGTGTTCAGACAATTTCAAGACAGCTATGCTATTGGGTTACAGATACAAAAAGGATTACAATTACTCTAGCATGGAGAATCAGATTTCCATTCCTCAAGAATGACTAAAATTCCCCCAACTTTTCTGTCCACAGATGGTACTGATTTGAACAAACCATTCCATGCTTCCTAGAGTAATCATGCAGCTTGTCTAAATTTTCTAAACGTGACTTAACTATGATAAAGTGATCACAGTTCACACTAAAAATTATGGAAGCCAGAAACTGCATCTTTTTCAATTATTATTTCAGGTTTCATTGGAACTGCATAAAGATTATCTATTCTTATACACTGACACCTTGACATGTACCTACTGGGAACTTTATTATTAATCCAAATTTCCAGAAAGGTGTACTGAAAGAAAAGGCATGAAAAAGGTTGTGAGTGTGGCATTGTAAGGCACTAATTGCTGAGGACTGTGCTCTGATTAGCTAGTGGGAATTCTTATCTTAATCCCAAGTTTGAATTTCCCAAGAATCATACATAAGATCCCTTAAGTCTCATCACATATCTCACAGTCTTTTCCTATTGTATTATGTTGCATTTGCTATAATTCAGCTATGTCTGGGAGTAGGGAGTTTTTCTGAGTCTGAAACATTTGGTGCAATGTACTCCATCTAATTTTCCATTTAATAACTTCTAATTCAGCTTCTGAGGGCCAGCTGGGGAGCTGGCAGAGAGGCTAGCCATGAAATGCTAGTGAATTCAGTTTCTGGAGTGGAAGAGGAACAAGGTATTTTCAGGTTCATCTACTATGGTTCATAAGATGCCTAAATTTCAATGAAAAATAACTGAAGTCAGATCCACATGCGATTTTAAGCTCCTAAAACCTATTTACATGCCTGAACTCTCGCTGAAGTTGACAGAAGGTTAAACACCTAAATACAAGTTACTTTGGCAGATCTTGACCCTATGCTTGTCTGGCTGCAATGCTAATCAAAGCTGGTGGAGTGCTCTGAGATCAAGTTTTTATTTGAGAACCTAAATGGAAGGAAATTCTTAGTAGAAAAAGCACTAGCACAGTGCAAAGACTCATATCAAGTTGAAATTGGCCAGTGGAACTGGTTTAAACTAACAAAAACATTTAGTAGAAAAAACCTTATTCACAATGCAAAGATAACCTAAGGGCAGCAAAGGACACACACAAATCTACTGGGAAAAACGAGGTTATGGCTTTCTGTGAAGACTTTTGTGGAAAGCAACAACTACAGCTGCACGGGCCGTGAACAGAAGACAGTAATATGATATGGCATAGTTCCTAACGAAGTTAATAAAAAAAAGTCTGCCTACAGAACAGCTGCTTGTAGCTGGAGTTAGGATTAAAAGAACTGCGGCAGCCTAGAAATCTGTTGGGTGGTATTAAGAGCATCAATAGGAGGAAAGTGAAGAACAAAGTAGAACTGACAGCAGTGGGCACACACCAAAAAAAGTCTTCAGAAAATAGAATAAGTGAAAAGAAAATAAATATTCTGTATTGATTATCTCTATTAAATTTTGAAAGCTTAGTTACACAAATGAGTTCCATGGGTTAAGATGATAACCCTGATCATACTAAATATTAATCTAGTATAGACAGCTAACTGCAGGGGTACCCATTATGATATAAAGTCCTGCTCAGTATGAAAAGGTACATCATAAATAGGACCCAAATTATTTTGCTAACATAAAAATATAAAAAACTGTAGACTATTTTTCCCATGACTTGGGACTGACATTATCGGACATGCTTTAAAGGAAATTGCACAGTTGAGAACACATCTTAAAAGAGCCTCTCTGGACCATGTTTCTCAGTCCTTACCACATATGAAAACTCAGTCTCCAACTGTGGGATCTAAGTACTGAGGAATCAAATCCTGCAAATCTAGAGAGAAATGCACTCCTTTAAGCTAAAAAGAGAAGTACTGAAAAGCTGTCCGTACTCAAGTCTTAAATGTTCAGCTTTCCATTAAACTAAAACACTCTCTGCTTTTCAGTATACATTATGTTTGACCTGTAAGTGCTATCCATGTCAGCTTTGTACATATATGTCAGTACCATTTCTTATAGATCAATGCAGAGTTGACGCAGTCCCTACAAAAAAGAAAAAAATTCCTTTATCCTATACGATATTAATAATCTATTTTTCTCAACCTCCTTATAAAAATAATACCAATACAATTTCATTGGCCAATGAAATCAACCAACTTATCACTGCATTTTTCTAGTGAGGATTTGCTATCAACATCAGAGCCATTAACTTAAATTTGGACCAAACAACTAATCAGAAAATGTAAAAAATCCACATTACATAAAGAAAATTACATCTAGGAAAAAAACCACTTATCTTGGAAAGAAGCATTTGAAGGATTCTTATTCCTGATTCACTCTACAATTTTTGGATGATTTTACTTTAATACGATTTGGAAATGTGAACTTGCGTCATGGACTGAACATGTGAAACACACAGCTCTTACGTGTATTAATGACAGGGGACACCAAAGCTCTGCCATTTCCAATACAGTGGCCCTGCAGCAGGCTGATTTCTCAGGATAACCAGGCCAACACACTGCACTGCACATCTTCCTTGCAGCCCTAAGAGCCACTTGAGGCTTCGGGTTTAAATATTCTTCCAGTACATCACGGTCATCTGTTGTTTTCTTCACTACTTAATGAGGAAAATCATGTAACTCCAACTCTGACCTGTCATGAACTGCCAGATTCTGAGAAAAAGATTTATGGTGAAGGAAATAGCATTTCCTTGGATATGAAGGAGGCTTTAAACTCTTGTGGTATTTTATGCTTCTCGAAGGTCTTGATTTAAAAAGCCCACATTTTCCAAAGGGAACCTCCATACTGGAGATACAAATCCAGAATCTTTAAAGTGTTCCTTGTGCAGAGAGTAAAGCCATTTTGTGCCCATGCAACAAAAGATGATGTTAATTTGTCACCTCCACACCAAAAGACCAGAGAAACCTTCCCATCACCAATTCCCTCAGGCACTACTTTATTCACAAGGCATACTTCTATGTACAGCTACAAGTTAGTAATGGCCAGGAAAATGAAGCCCAGATTAAGTTTAAAAATGCTTCTTGGACAAATTTCTAGCCATATTTCTTTTAAATGTAAGATATGAATGAATCTCTATTTAGCAGAAAACAAATGGTAAGGACTGTCACCAGAGTACAATGGGGGCCTCAACCTCTTCTAAGGTTGTGTTCAGGTATAGTATTAAGTATGACTAGCAGTAAGGGGGAGAAGTGGGGGAATTACTCTGTGTGCCTTAATACAATCAATATGAATAATATCCTCAGAAAACAATGAAAAGTCTATAAAGAAAAATCTAAATTAAAAAAATTTAAAACAGAAGCAGTTTTCTTTCTATTATTTATGCAATTAAAAAGCAAGCAGCTTTTTAATTGTTCTATTTTTATTGTAAACTAAATGACTGTTACACTCTTCCCAGATTTGTGAGTTAGCTGAATATTCACAGCTTTAGTGTGCCTTTTAGAGAAGTTTCCTACTATTTTATGGCTCTCTCACACTTCTAAAAATTCACTCAACCTTAATGAAATTTCATTTTAGTATGTGAATTATCTTGAAAATAATCCAAGGATAACTATTCAGTCATAAAATCCTAACTCACTTATGCATGTGTATGTATACTATATTGTCTTTCATATCTTTTATAATGTATTTAATCACAAACTAATACTACCACTACAAAGCTGATGGCTTTTATAACATACTGCAGCCTGGCAGTATGTTATAAAAGCAGAAGTGGTTTACCGTGACAGTGGAGCTAGATTAGACACAAAACACTACTAATCTCCTCATAAATTTAAGCTTCGTGATTCATGTTTAATTGTACCCAGATATGAAAAAATTTACCTCAAAAAAAGACAAATAATCTTGCCAAGAATTTAAAGGTCAAATGCTATGCAGTGAGACACTGAGCCAAATTCGATTTCACTTTATGTCAGAAATAAATGCATTGTCAGTGACTCAGTTCTGGCTACATATTCTGTGACTAATCTTAGACCACCATAAATAAGAAGCTGACAACAGCTATTAAACTGTTTCCATTCCCATCCATGAATCTCCGGTTCCTAGTATCCAGTCACTACAAAACAATTCATGCAAACACACAGCTAAGGAAATGTCCTAGTAATAACTAGTTGGTTGTAATTATGACTAAGCAACAACAAAGCAAGAAAGGGACTGTGCAGTATATATGGCAAAAAGTACATGTGTTGTACTATAAATCCTTCACTTAGGAAAACTCCCAGTGATAAGACACATGAAACAAATGTTGCTACAAAATAAAGACTGGTTTGGTTATTTTCCCTGCTACAACTCTTTATAACATGGACCACGAGACACTACTAGTCTCCCCCTCAAGCCCAGGCTTAATCTACAGCTTTCTCAGTCTTTCCTCAAGGACTACTTAAAAGATAACCCCAAATTTCTCAGAAATCCCAACAATTAACTTTCTCAGGTGTCAGGCTTCTTTAACACTACGGGAAGACTTTCCCCCATCTTCCAAGATGTGAAGCACCTGGGAAGCCTCCTGTTCTTCTCTGTTACCAGAGGGTAACATCCCACCTATACAACTATCTCCCAGTCTGAACTCCATCCCCAGGTTCAGTCTTGCTCTAGATCTGAGGGTTGGCTGTTCAGCAGCCAGGGTGTAAAAGAAAGCTTTGAGAGTTCTGACTGCATTTGAAAAGTGTCCGGAAATGCAGGAGCACACACATCCACATCAAGCACAGCAGCTAAGCTCACTACATTATTTCCAGCCAACACTGTAAAATGTTATGTATGCTCATGTCTAACACTTAAACAATGCCTTTATCTTTTCAAAACTGGATTTTGAGCCCTACTGATGAGCATAAGTTTCTGAGCAAACAAGATGACCCAGGCAGAAGTCTTAAATTACCAAGGTTCTGGACAGAAAGGGACCAGGAGGGATCACAAACTGGCAGCATTTCTAGGCAAGCAGTTGATGAGGAAGCCAATTAGGAAATTTTCATCAGAAATGCGTAGGAATATGCCACATCATAGTTCAAATAAGAGACATGGCCAGGCTTTAGTGGGACAGACTACATCATGAAGAGGGGCAATCATCAAAGTACAACCCTGGCTATTTTCACAATGTTGGCCAAAATCTGCCAGCAAGTGGACACCCTGCTTGTCCTCATTTGGAGCTCATCCATTTGATCTGGAACCAGAGCAGCAGTAGTTCAGCTGACAGCACAGACATGGTCTAGATTCATTCAGACATGCACATCCATAAGTCTAATTTTAAGAATTGTGGAAATCAAAGCTCATAATGGGGCACCGAGGCTTTGTAGACAGGAGGGATCCAATGGACGTGCATGCTACTCAGGAAACTAGAAACAGGAATTCTAAGAGTAGGGCTAAGTCTGATCTCCTCCAAGTTCAATGTCTGACTCAAGTCTGCACAGCAGAGCTGCTCCCCGCCACTTGTCCTCCTGAACCAAAACCTTGTTGCTGACACAGATTCTTGTGTTTATTATTTGACAGATCTGAGAAAACTCACTCTTTCGGTTAAAGTATATATGGGAATGGGTGCTGCAACTCATCTTTTAAGTTATTGAATAACTTAGTAATAAAGTATTGCAAAAGCTAGGTTTGGTTTCTAAGTCTCGAGGGGTAAAGTTGTGGTCCTTTATCCCACCCCTGTGTTTCCTAATTATCCAGCTGTTCTGAAATAGAGACCTCCTCAACTCCATTGCATAATTTGATATCACTTAAGAAAGCACCAAAAAAGGAGCTAAATGCAGTAATTGCTCCTGTAATTTAGCAGAAAAGTAAAATCTTTTCTGAATCTTTCTTGCTGAAAATAATTTTTTAATTTTTATATTAAACTATAACCAAAGAAGAAAAAAACCCCAATAAATAGTCCCAAGAGTAGAAATCATTCCTGACTGAAGAAAAGGCCTGAAACAGGCCTTGGCTTCCTGGATTGATATTTGAACTCCTCTCCACTTTCAGTTTAGAAGGTAGGTACATAGCTGTTCACACAGAATTAACAGTGTATTTTGCACAGAATATCATCTCCATGTTTCATATGTCAAGTGAAAACACAGCCAAGATTAGGTGAAGTGTGAAGTGTGTGTGTGGAGAGAGAAAGGAAGACAGATTTTGGGTAAAAATTTTTCACTTCAATGCCAGAAAACCTGTCTACATTTCTCTTTGGATTTAGCTCACAATTTTCTTTCTTGTTTAAAAAAATCCTATCCATCAAAAGTTATGAGAAAGTCTGCTTGTAGAAGTTAAATTCTTCTCAATTTCCTGAATTCTGAACAGCTTTATTATCAATGAATTCACACCACTGTCAGCTAGTAAAAAAACCAACAAAAATTCACTCCCAAAAATATTTTCAGACTTACAGTCTCCAATATCCTAAATACACTAGGAATAAGGCAGATACTATAAGAAAAAAAAATAATAGTTGATCATAAATCAATAAAATAACTATTCAAACTCACACAGAAAAATGTGTTCTCTCTGTGTTTTTTAAAATGGCAATTTATTCTCATCACTAGGCAGGTTCTAAAACAGGACAAAGAGGAAGCCCTGTTTCTCTTCATTCACTATTAGCAAGAAATTTAAACAACAGAATGATTTAACTGCCTGTATTGAAGCAGGCTTTTTATGCCTGCTTGTTTCATAGTCATCATTTAAATTAAATAAAAAAATTAACTTGAATAATTTTAGTTACCTTTTTCTGGAAGGGTGCTGGCATTGCATATCTGTTCTTCACCATCACCAGCAGATGTTGCAGCTTTTATTTTAATTTCATAAGTAATATTGGAAATCAGATTTCTAAAAGTATGCAGTGTATCATAAGATGAAAAATTTGTAGAATTTCCTTCAACAGTTATGATGTAATGTGTAATTACACCGTTGGCTGAAGCAGGAGGGTCCCACTGCAATAGGATTGATTGCCAACTCGTTGCAATACAATGGAAGTTCTGTACAGCATCTGGCACTTAAAAGATGCACATGCACCAAAGATTAACATGCATACACAATTAAAATTGTAGTCACAGAACAATATCACTAGAGAAGCAAACCCTATGTTCATAGCAAGAGTCAAACACTACAGTTTCAGACAAATTAATAAAAGAAACACATTAAAGGAACAAAAATATGTCTTCATCCTCGTTAGATTGTTCATTTCCAACTACTATAAATGTGACCAATGTTAGTCCTTGAGACAGAAGAGGCCATCTATCTGGCTTTTTCCTAGCTGTGTGCTTCAGTTTTGTTTTCCCGACAAAACTTTTGCTTGTATTTTCACCATAATTTTTTAAGCACAGTGTTTATAACATACATAATATACATACTCCATATACCTATTCCATATACATAGCAACCGCATCAACAGCAGAAATTCCTTATTTATCTGTTTCCGTATTTATTTCTTTCAGGCACTATATCGCACTTCTCTGTACATAAGTCACTGGGCAGGTTTCAGAGCTTTCATATGCATCATTTTATCTTACTGTTCCCCATCTATTTGCTGGTTCCAGCAGAAGAAAATTTTTAAATGCTCATAAAAAATTAATGAAGGTAGAAAATATAATAATCATGTTGAAAATAGAGCAATTACTTATGAACAATTGGTTAAAGAGAACTGAAAAAAGTACCACAAGTATGGAATGTCAGTGATGAAATGAAACAACTGACAGATGACCATGGTTCTTGAGTAGGACCACCTTCAGCAGCACGGGTCCCATAGCCAAACTGAACCAGCTTAGTGATGGTCCAGATTTCTGATGGTGTTGTAACTCTTGGGTACAATAAACAGCATAACTTTTTCCGAGAACCTCTGCTTTACCAGTTCTGGAAAGAACCTCTCACTGGAAGCATGATCTTAGCAAACCTGTAGTCATTATATGGGATCTTTTGATATTTTGTCTGCTCCCTTTGCTAATGGTGTAAAGGAACCTGGGAGCCCCCTAACCCATGCTAGTCCCCTGGCACTGACAACCCTTACAGAGCCTGGGGGTTGCTCTGACCTGGCAAAGGAGCTACAGTTTTGCATGATGGCCTGTTTCACAAACCCACTGGCTCTCTTTAGTGAAAGTTAGGTATTTCACTTTTAGTGGCTAGCTTCCATCCTAAAATAAATTATAAAAAAAAAAAAAAAGTAAAAAATTTCTATTTGTCTAATACAATTTCCAGTTCGTTTGCCAATCTTTTGTCCAGCTGCTTTTGATACTGCTAATGTTTCAGTTATTTTCATAGGGATATGAATTACTGCTTTGATCTGCAAAGACTGATACCTATCTAATTTTCCTCCCTTTATCTGTGTTGCTATTAAAAGATTTATAGTAGCCATATAAGCCTCTCATTTCAGATGAGGACATTTTTAATTCTACACTTCCGAAATCAAACTTCAAACCCAGTCTACAACAGGAATGTGGATTGGTGCTACACAGGCAAGAGACAGTGAGATAGTGTTAGGTTGTGTTTTCTTTGGAGAGATGAGGAAGACTTTTGTTCAGCCATACAAGGAAAATAAATATATTTAAACAGAACTTCAGCTTAGAAAAAGTCACATCTAACCTGATTCCATCGTTGTAAATTGGACAGCATTGCTGAACTGATTGCCATTCCCAAGCTTGGTAAATGCAGAGACACTGATAAAATAGGGGCTGTATGGTTCTAACCCAACAAGGTTTGCCTCATGGTTTGAACCTGAAATGTTCTTAAGGAAGAAAAAATTATTAGTACACAATTAATCTCTAGAAACATTGTGGGCTTCACCTTGAACCTACTGAAATGAACAGAGGATTTACAGCCATAGTTTTGCCTCTTCCACTCTGAGTAGCTTTCAGTCAAATACTGAAAACCCTTTCCAGCTTCACATCAATCCCTCTTACCTTCTACTTCCTTACTACACCTCTGCAGTGGAAGAGATAGCTTCTAATTTCTTTACCTTAACTAGATACA
This sequence comes from Corvus brachyrhynchos, assembly GCF_000691975.1. Classification (NCBI taxonomy): domain Eukaryota; kingdom Metazoa; phylum Chordata; class Aves; order Passeriformes; family Corvidae; genus Corvus; species Corvus brachyrhynchos. The sequence continues at coordinate 3,400,614 of NW_008240037.1, forward strand.
TAGATTGATGAAGACTTTTTTTATTAAAAAAAAGCTAAAACCTACCACTCAATTCCTTGGACCTGTTTATGCAAGGCATGTTTGAACCTGAACATTTATATAGCAGCTATTTCAGTTACAATTTACTCAGTTATTCTTATTCTGCATTTTTTTTTAAGTGAAGACCTCTGAACAGTTTTACTATTTTATAAGATGACTAGGAATTACTGTCGTTTTGAATCTTGAAAGTCCATAGATATTAAATAGCTAAACAAAGGTAGCCACAAGGCAAGTAACTACTGTCATTTTCTAACATCAAGCTTACACTAAAATACAAATTAAGATTAATAAATCTCACCATTAGTGAAACATCAGAAGCTCAAAGCAAGTTAACATCAAACAATTTTTTTCTGTTTAATTTGAAAAGTTGAATTACAGGTATGGTGGGAAGGGAATTAAACTGTCTTAGCAAATAGGAATTTATAGGAACTTCATAATTCTAGGAGCATGATATTTAAAATATTTGCCATATCATTTTTCCTAAAGCATGAAAAAATATTTTAAAAAATTATACACTCAATTAAAAACGTACCCAAAAAAATAGTTTTTCAGTGTTGTTCTGATAAATCTTAAAATTATATCTCATAATAACACCATTTGACTGGGGACTTGGATCCCATTTTAGCCACACAGAATCTGCAGTGTAGTTGATAATGGTCAAGTTCTGGGGTGGAGATAATGGCACTGGAAAAGAGAAATGTTATTGAGTTCCAAATCACAAATAATCCAGACAAAACAAAACACTTTGCACATGCAGAGAACATAGGTACTTTTGTTTACATTTGTATCTAAACTCAAGCTAACAGTACGTCATTGTTATTTCAATCTTTCTTCTTCTTCTTTGACATGAAACAAATTCCATTAATCCAGAATACATGTTTAGTCAGCAAGGGATCTTCTTAGAGATCTAACAAAACTATTAATCACTTAAACATCCCTATTGTCAGAACTAAGACATTTAACAAAAGCCATATTACATATATAACTGGAATGAGGTATACTTTGCTTTCTACACCATATATGGAACCCAACTCATATATTTAAAAGATATGTCATTTACCATGCAGCGGAGAGGAGGTTCATGTAAAGGAAAACTGTGTCAGTGTGTCAGAAATATTTACATGTTTTATCATTTTTCAATTGCATGAGCACATGAAGAGAAAGGTACTGTTGCTTGCTTCAAAATCCCTGACATTTTGGAAACAATAACACATTCCAAAGGCAAAAGATATTTCTTCATGGAGTTATTTTTGTAATCCTATGCAGAATGTGACCTCCTCTTGCACAGTGTGGCAGGAGGAGGAGCACTCAGAAACACTTGTCTTGCAGTGTTTCCTTCTGAAAGCTCTTCACCCACAGACCAATGGAAAATTAATTCTTCATTTCAACAGGTCTGATGCTCAGATCTAAGATGGATGCAGTAACATAAGGCTGATATTTTGAAGTTGGTTACAACTGAATTTTCTCACCTGACTCATCTGTGTAGAACTGAAGCACAGCGGATGGACCGGGTCCTTTTATTGTTCTTGCAGCTGCATAAATGCTGTACAATGTGAATGGCAGAAGGTCTTCCAAGATGATAAAATTATTGGTGGTAGAGAATGAGTTATTCCTTTCTGGCCCATATAGGTTTAAATCATAACGTTTTATAATACCATTTGGCTTAATAGGAGGGTCCCATGAAAGCATAACTGAGGTAGTTGAGAGATTTGAAAATGTTTTGATTACAGGTGCAGATTCTGGGACTATATGAAGAAACAATAAAGAGAAAAACAAGGATAATCTCAGAAAAATATGAGTTAGAATGAAAAATTCCATTTCATGGTGTCAAAGCAGAAATGTGTAGCAGCTGTTTGTGTCACTGTATAACAAAAAAACTTTAAGTGACACAAGAAAAACACAATTTTTTTTCTTTTAGAAAGTTATTTGGGGTTTTTTTTATACATTTCCTTAGGAATTAATAAAAAATCTTACCATCTTCATCAGTTCTTATATGAAGACTTAGAGCATGCCGTTCAGAAGATCCTTTATCAGTGGCTGGTGTGATTTTCAGAATGTAATCAGTATATTTCTCCAGATCATCAAAAATTATGCTCATGTTGTAAGTAAGGAAAGATAATGTCTTACTGGTTCCCAGTTGCATTAAACTTAGAGAAACATGAAAGAAGACTAAGCCATTTGGCTGGGATGGTGGAAGCCAGCTTACATTTACAGAAGATGAGGAAATGTTTTGATAGACCAGATTTTCAACAAAACCTTCTGGGACTATGAGAGATAATAAGCAAAAAATTAAATGCATGGATTACAGTAATAAAACATCCAAACCCAAGCCAGAAATAACTGTTCAAAATATAATTAGTCTGAAAATGTCAGTTGTCATATTTTTTACAACTTTTAAAAATTATTTTTGTTTCAATATCAAAAGAAAAATAGTTGAAGGCATATATGAATAATCATCTCTGTTAAATTTGTTTAAGAAAAGAGTTTTAATGACATCTTAAGACAATAATTTTATTGCTTGTATACACAGAGGCTTTTGAGCTATGTTAGTATTTCAAAGACTTAGATCAAAATGCCTTCCTGGCAAAGATAAATATTGCAGCATTCAAAACCACTCAATGATATGTTTTTGACTTTGCCATCATAACAGTAAAATAATTTTTAAGTTAGAGAATATTTAATAAATATAAGCACTGATATACAATGAGCACTAAAAAAGTTATTAACTTACTATCCTGATCTGTGTACACATCTATTTTTTCACTGGTTTTGTTTCCATCTCCAAATGCTGTGCTTGCAGTTAACCATAAAATATAATGGCTGTATTTTGCCAAGTCATCCAGCACTACAAATGGAGACACACTGACGTTGCTGTCATTACCATGACTTGTGAAATTCTAAACGGAAAAAAAAAAAAGAAAACGTTACCACTTAAAATGTTTTTAATCACTGATTTCTCTTTCTAGTTCCCCATTTAGCCATCACCACCAGCACCAGCAGCAGACATGATTCACCATAGCATTCAGAAGACATAAACCTGTACTTTGACTCCTAATGAGTACTGATTTTTTTCTGAAATACTCGATTGTATGATGTCTATTTTTACTGCTTGTAATACTACAGAGTACATAATTGTCTTCTCCTGTTGTTTGTAATTGTTGAATGCCAGTTCAGAGATTAAAACTGTTATAATGCAGTGTGTTTATCCATATTTCATCCAGAAAATTACAAAAAAAAAAAGCAACATCTACTAATTGCTCATAGATTTCCTGAATCACGCATGCCTTGGCTGATCATTATTAATCAAAACAAAGGTCTTCTCTCTCTAATCTATTTTTATGAGAGTAGATTTTGAACTTAAAACTTTCAGTGGCAGAGATCTCACTGCATCACTTGATAAACATTTCCTTTTGTTAGTTGTCCCTCCCAATAACAACGTGCCATTATCTCTAAGGAAATGTCTATAGTGAGTGGACCATGTTAAAACAAAGGCATCAACAGAATTTTTTTCCTTTCTTCAGTTACTTGCTAATGAAAGGATAGCAGCAGAACCTAGACCCACTTTCTTTTGAACTGTGTAAGAAAATGTCACTAATACTGTGACTACAGCAATAGGTCAGTGCTTCAGATCAGCACCTCTAAGGAGGCTATTCCTGTTTAGGATCAACAACTTTGGAAGATGAAAAGAAAAACTATAAAGCATATTATTTATGTAAGTTCAGCTATACCACATAAGCAAATGTGTTGAATCATCCACTGCTTTACAGGAACCTGACTTAGAGGATCCAACACAGTTTGTTTCATGATTTGAAAATTGTTGAGAAGTTATTTAGCCCATAGGCATATTCAGATCAAGCATTAGGTCAAATCTTCGCTGCTGATTCAAAGAGCCAGTAGCATTCCTCTCTGACAGCCACGTTGCTCCATTGAGCAGATGGCATGGACAGCACTTCTCAGGACCAAAGAAGTCCTAATTTTTCTACATAGCAACATTTTCAGGGTGAGATTTATTTTTCCTAAGCCCCTGATGAATTCCAGCTATTTGGCCAGCCTCCTATTTTTGGTGTTAGATCTAATCCACATCCTCCACTTCTTTAAAAACCAAGTTAGCTTTCAAGTAAATGCTTTTCTGAAAAAGTGAGGCTGTGAGAGCAAACTTACTAAAGCAGGAGAAAGGCAACAGAAATATTTGGGTGTTAAAATTTAGAAATACCACATATAAGCACAGACATGCTAAAACTGCATACTGAAAAATGGATTGTATTTCCCATGAGGAAAGTTCCTACTGAAGAAGTCACTGTTACGTGCCCTATCACAGCTGAATCAGTACTGTACAAACTGATAGTTCAGTACACAATCTTGGTATCTGTCACCAAAACATATCAATTTATATATTTAATGCAACACATCAGCAATATTTTTTATGGGCAAAATATTTTTATTTTTTCAGAAAACAATAGGTGACACTCTCAGCCATTTCCCTGAGATTTTTATACCTGTACCTGAGACCTAGTTTTCCCTGCAGTCAATAGTACTTACATAACATAAATAAGTAAACAGTTTGTTTGGCAATGAAAATTTAAGCCTTTTTTTTGAATGCAGAACAGAAGCTGCACAAATTGTGAGTACAAATTTTTATATCCACTCCTATTAACTGAATATAAGCACACTGTTAGTTTTGCCCAAAAGATTAAGTTAAGCCAACATCAGTCAAAATACAAAAAATTCCACCTAAATATATTACTTTCTTCTAAAATTAGTTTGGATTTCACACTAGCTTCGTACCTAACTGAAAAAGGCTGGAAAGAACTTTGTGTTACATTTGGTAGGTTAAGATACAGGAAACAGTGGATCCAATTCTCAGGTATTTAATTAAACTTTCTAATACTTAAGCAGGGTATGACAGAATACATCATCTGGCCCAGAAGAAGCATTCTAATGCCCTCTTTTTGTTATTGTTATTATTATTATTATTACTGTTAGCAATGATTAGTAATTTATAACATCTAATAATGAGACTTTTTTTAATAAGCCCTTAAATAACAACCTGAGTATTCAAGGTAAAAATGGCAAGGCTACCGCATCAAGTTTTGATCCTAGATTTAACAGGAGTTTATTGGTATGAACAGCTGAAAATTCAACTCTTAGTTTAAAAAGCATACCTTTACAATTCAGCCAGCTGTCTGGCAGTTAAAGACTCAGTGAACCAACGTCAATATTATTAACGGGGTTTTGGTGGGTCAACAAACACTATTTTGAGAGGTAGTTCCTTTACTTTGAGGAGCCCAAGGAGTGGAGATTATCTCAAACTACTGATATGACAACATATTAGGAAAAAAAAGGAACACATAATTAAGAGTAACAATGAGCAGGAAGAACTGTGTGGGTACAAACTGAGAAGAGATGAAACTTGTACTAATTGTACCCTGGGGATAGAACACTATAGGAAGTTTTACAATTAACTGTGGCTGCAGATGAAAGGAAACAGCTTAGGATCTTTGGCTACAGCTGAAGAAATTCTTCCTTCTGTCCCTTTCTTCATCCATACATGAAAGAAGTTTTGACATAGCAAAGTATCAGATTATTAAAAGCAGCTAAGTGTAAGCAATACACTCAAGCCATGAAAGTGTCAGCAGAAACTAGTATCTTCTTCACCTCAGGAAGCGGCAGATATTTCCAGGGGCATAAAGCTGTAATTAGCTGTATATGGAAATATGGTGATGCTCTTCTTCACTTTTAACCTTTTTCCCCTGTTCTCTTTTCTTCTTTAGGTTCATTGTGTTGCATTCTTGTTTCAAGTTGGAGGATCACACACTTGACTCTGGCATTCAGGTGAGTGGTGACACTGTGAGGGCTAATCCAAACCATCCTTCAAGGACCGTAATAGTCACTGTTCCAGTAAAAACCTAAGTGAAGTTATTTCCTTTCTGTGTGCTCTGCCATTCTGAGACCAGCTTTTTAAAAACTTGCAGTTTATTTTAGGGAAGTTCCCCTTTTTATCCCTACTTTGGTCATATTGGTGAAACAAAATGTTTGGTTGTTAAGTAATATAGCACATTGTTTGCATCCCTTGTCTGCATCCCAAGGGTAGACCAAGTTGAATTTCACTCTGAACTGTATCCAGTCATATTCACTTCAATTGGCTTGAGGTGGAGGTTGGATGATTTGGGGTCTGATGTTCAGTTGCTAGAAGGATCATAGGCTTTTTTTCAGTACTTTGCTCCTGGTTCCCCTGTCTGGTTTGTCAGAGCGGGACATTTTTCATCTGTACTGAAATTGCTACACTGGGGAACTTTATTGAATCATAAATTTATATTTGTAATTAGCACCTTTCCCACTTTCTTGCTAATCAAAACACAAATATATAGAGATTGAATAGAAGAGTTTATTCAAATCAATGATATCTTCCATAGGTTGATATTTAGCCATGAGACAATTACTTCCATAAAGTCTTTGACTTATTTCCTTGATAAGACTGAAATGTGGGCAGTATGATTGCTTCAAGCACCAGGCAAGGCATCATGGAGCAAAACTTGCAAAGCTGCTACTGCAAACAATGAAAGCTTGAATTGTAGGAGCCCAGTAGTGTCACAGAGAAGTGATGTGAAGAAAAGGTACAGTGTCATGTCATCTGTGAAGGAAGTACTCTTTGTCAGCATACATGTCATATCTTTACAGCACTGGGACAGGATATATATACCAAGAAGTAGCATACTCCCTAGACCTATGACAGCAGAATATGAAAGATAAAGCTGAACTGGAACCTAGCCTAATGCAGGTAATGGTTTCTTCTAGCTGGCTACCAGTCATTCCTCCCTCTCTGACACATTTTCTTTTACAACTGTCAGCATCCCCATAGAAACAGCCCACTCATCTACCAAAATCCTTAAATCTAATCTCCATCACTAAATATTTCCTTCTGCTATTCTGGTTCTGTACCTTACGTCTGAGCATCCCAGGCCTTCTGACTGGACAGCTGCAGTGTTATTTTTCATGTAGACCAGTAAAGCAAAGAAACTATATATTATTTTTCTGACTTATGAAGGTACATAAATTTTCCCTTTGTGAAGGAAAACTCAAGTTTCTGCATCATGTAAAGGAGTAAACTGTATCTTTTATCTCAGGTCTTTTTTATATCCTAAATAAAACACTCTGCAGATATTAACTTCCTAGTTTTAACATATTAATAGTCAGTAGTTTATATAATTTGGTTTTAATATGCCTGAGAAGTTTGAGAGTGTGTGAGAACTGAGAAATTGAGACAACAGAATAGCACCAGTTTTAGTATGACTTCTTAATCTATTTCAGATTATGAAAGCACTGGGAGATGTTAACTTGCTTGATAATCTTCAGCAAGGGTGGATTTTCAGGCATCTAGAAGATATTCTTTAAGACTTGGACCTCTGGAATTATGTCCTGACAAAGAAACAGAGGAAAGACTGATAGAGAATGGCTGCCTACAACATGAAAATGTGAAACATGAAAAGATACCTACTTTTCAAATTCTCCTGTATAATTTCTCAAACTGAAAATACAGTTTGGATAAACATAAGCAGAATGGTTACCTCGATGCAGAGTATTTCAGCTGAGGATTCTTTCTTTCCAAATGTGTGCAATACAAAACTTAGCAACAGATCCTACAATTACATGGTTATACTTCTAAGTTACAGATAGTTGTAAGCTATACGTATGCATACTCGTGCAGCTTACAACTGTCTCTATATGTCATATAAATATATAAATAGTCACATATCAGGCTGACTTTTACACATGCATTTCTCTCTTGTAAAAAGAGTAATATAAAATATCTGACAGAAATGGGTTGGCTTTTTTTACCTGTTCGAAATCTGTCTTGCACCCACAGGCATGCCAAGGTACAGAATAGGACTGCAGCGTAGATACGGTAGTTGTTATGCTAAGCAGTGAGCAGACAGGATGTGAAGGGCAGAAGAAGTTAAAGAGAGCAGACAGATTAAGATTTGATCATGATTTGAGAGATTAACGTTCATATCCCATGGGCAATAAGAGACAGATGCAACAGCAGCTGAAACCTATCTTCAGACGGCAGAGGGATGAGATAAAAATCAAAGTCAAAATGATGAAAATGGTAGTTTCCACACACAGAAGTAGAGCTACTGTCAGCACTTTCCTGCTATCCACCTCATAATATGCCAAAGCAGCATTAACTTCCACTTGTGCCACTGTCCTTTCCCTGCCTGACTGCATTACAGGATAATAAAACTGGACCCTCGCCTTGCTGGGCCAATGCTACCGTCCTCCATCTTCCCTATCTTCCTCCTTTATTTCCAGAGTCCTGGGCACATCCTGGGGGATTTTCTCTTCCTCTCTCAGAGTAAGCTTCACCTTACTCATTCATCTCAGAGCTGCACCTTCCTAAAGGCAGGAATAGTCCAAGTCCATAGTCCTCCTCCAAAATTTCTTGAGATGTACTTCATATGATGGGCTAGTTCAGGCGCACTGATGTAAAGGTTTGCCCAGAGATTTGTTAAGAAAAATGCTGTTGTTATAGCAGTGTGTGCAAACAGAGTCTACATTCTGAACTGTAGCCCTGATTTCAATCTCAATTTTAATCAGAATATGAACTCATGGCACAGTCCTGCTTGCACCTGAAACTATGCAGAGCCAGGCAACCACATACCTTCACAGAAGTCAGAGAAGTGTACACACTGAAGTATGGCAGCAATTACTCACTCACAGATATTTGTAACATTTGTGAACGCTTTTTCTAGTTATCCTCAAACACATGCATACTTCACCTTAGACATATCTTGAGCATAAATTTATGCAGTCAAGGTTATTTTCCATACATAATTTTCTAAATGAATTTATATTTCTTGTTTTTCTTCCATATGTGTAAAACTTGTGACAAAAGACCTGTAAAGGAAGCTTATTTCCCTTATTATATTTCTGTACCATAAGATATTCATAGAAAGGAGAACAGAAAGATTATATATAAAATTGATGTGTAGTGCATAATTAAGGATGAAAGCAGCAACAGCAAAAAAACCTATGTGAAAATAAATCACCAAAATATTATTTATAAGATTTTGCCTTTTAAGCTTTAACATCAGAGTATCAATATCTTTGCTTCAGTATAGTAAACAGTAATTTCCTCCGGAGAGTAAGAAAAATATGAAGTAAAAATGTGTTCCCTACTTTCATATTACCTTCATATTTTCAATACTGTACAAACATGCATTAAAAAGTAAAACCAGAACCAGAAATTTCATTGCTAGATTAGACTAAAATAAATACTCTTGAGGATGTGCCATGCATGTAGTGGGTCTTGAGTCTATCCATTACATATGTTAAGCGTATATGTATTAAGCGCACGTGTGCATATATTTATATAGATACATGTACATATAAACTTTGCATAATGGAATATTACACAAAATCTACTGGCTTTAATGATTAATGATATGAATGCTTAGTGGGATACACAATGTAACATGATTACAAGATATGCTTCTGCCTTTGTGAGCTAAAATACTACATCATGATAAAGGAAATATGAAAAACCAATTTATTGATAACCATAAAATTGATTTAATCTTTAAGTAATTATTAGAACATTTCATTGACTTCTACAAAAGAATATAAATACGCTTACCTGTATGAATATTCCTGAATTATTTTTGAAATAAACTGAGTAGTACAGTATATTTCCATTAGGCTTTTGAGGAGGAGACCAGAATAACATTATTGATGTGGAAGTAAGGTTTCTGTATGTAACATCTTTCGGTGCATCGCTTGGTGCTGGAAAAATGTTAAGTTTTAGCATACCTAAAGCTTTTCTGTCTCAGGGTTTTGTACATTTTAGTACCTGAGGAACATCCACTATGGTAGATCTTACAGTATCCTATGGCAAATTAAATGTATTTCTGATTATGGTATAGAAAATGCTTCACAAAAAAAATTAAATAAAACTGTAAATGTAAAAATGAATTTTTAAAACACTTTTTCAACTGTATTTGTATTTAGCTGCATTTGTGAACAGACAGAGTTTTCTTATAGAATTTGTCCTGTACTTACTGCTTTGTGCACATAGAAAATCTAATTGGCAGACATTGAAAGTTGACAGAGTTAGGTCTCTATACTCCAAATACGGTTAGTAGGGAAAAAAAGGACTTGTTTTACAAAACCTAAATTAAAAGCCTTGCTCTCTCTGATTATAAACAGAACTTAGTCTCACAACCTATGTGGGTAAACCAGGTACATAACTTGGACAGTATGATAATTTCACTTTTTTCCTCTTTTCTCAGCCTATTAAATGTGCAGGAGGACTCCTGTAAGACTTCTTCAGTTAATCTCTCCTCCTGTTTTATAAAGAATAGCAGCATATGGTTCTTCTCAGTAACACAGTGATGTAGGAGAGCTAAATTCAATCCCTTAAGTCAGCTTAGGAGAATTTAAATCAAGATTTCTCAGCATCCAAGAAACTGCTGTACAGAACATGCAGTAGAGTACTGAACACTCTAAGTTATGTACCTCTCTTGCTTTGTGCTGCTCTAGTTTGTGTAAAATACTAAAATATTAATTGGAGGGGGAACCCCAGGACCAGTAACTAAAAGTCTGTCCCTATAAAGTCAATTCTTATTTCCATAACAGCTTTAATAGCAATGACTGTAAATACCTACAACCTGATGATGTAGACAGACTTTGGAGGGATGGCTTCAATAGATGCTAATCCTGCCAGTGGTTGTGAGTTGGGGAATTGCTTTATCTATGCAGGATGATTCTGAAGTATGCCTACATACACCTATTTTGGAACCACATCAATATGATTGATGCAAAACCAGACACAGTACTTAAACTGAATGACTTTCAAAGCACAGTATACACTATGATCATATAAAAGTCACTTTCCATGTTGGAAGTATAAAATAATTAAAATAGAATAAACAAATCAATGTGCACTTATAGAGCTCATTTTCGAATTAAAAATATTTCAGATTTAAGAGGGATACTCTAAGGAGTATTTTCCCTATCAGAAGTTGTGTCACGGCAGCTTAAAGTAAGGATCTAGTAAAATATATTACAAAAATAATTTATTTCAAAGTTTAGAATGAAATTATTTGGATCTTACCTGTTCTGAAGAGAAATGCTAATTTCTTCTCAGTATAAGTTAACATAAATACCAATCATAATTTTATAGAGCCACAGATACTTGTAGCACGTCTCTTCTTGACAAGTCAAATGTCACTTCTACTTCAGTGGCTTTATTAACTTAAATAAGGCTGACAGAATTTTAAGGCTGAATGAAAATAAAGGTTCATAGTGTGTATAAGCTTACCTCCTTCAGAAGTTCTGAATGTTATAGTATCACTTTTTACATTGCCATCTCCAAATCTTGTACTTGCTGTTAGGTAAGCACTATACTCATAGTTATATTCTAGGTATGTCAACTCCAGCGATGTTTCTGTTACATTTACACTCCTCTTTGACATTTTATTCCTAAAGAAAAAAGTATTTTATTAATTATATACACATGCCATATCTCTCTATATACAATTATGGCATTCGTTGTAAAACTGAAACATGCAATATTGTGTTAAATACAAGTAGTTTAGGTTTTTAAAATAGGCTAGGATAACTTTTTGTCTTTTATGGTGAAAAACTAACTTTTTACTGTGACATCGAGGTAGGGCTCTTCATTTTGTTCCTTAAAATAATAACACCCCAATACTCCACAGAAATATGGTTATAAATTACATCAACAAAGACAATGGCTATATGAAATAACTAAGGAGGAGTATTTCTATCTCTTAGCTGCTTTCAAATGGTTATGTGTACCCTTGGGAAGGACAAAGTAGGGCATAACTAAACTGTCTCCCTGGACAGGAATAGCGAAATATAAAAAGATTATAGCAGGGAGCATGCCCTACTGTGACACTGTGAAATTGGTCAGAAGGCTGAAGTTATAAATGGAATAATAGAAGATGATATGGAACAGGAATTAGCTGGTGCTGAGTTAATTCTGGTGGAATGTAGCAGAGGATCAGAATGGAACTCTAGTCAGGTCAAAACCCGCCTAGAAAGACTGTAAGATGTAACTTTAATAAAACACTGCTATTAGCATAGGTATGAAATGATTATCAGAAAGTAAAATAAGATACAGAAATAACTAACTTGAATTCAAAAAGTCTTTATTCATTGTAAAGTCATTATTCTTTGTAAAGTTAATGTAATCTTTTAAGAAAAAAAAAAAGGAGGAAAATAAAAACCTAACATTCCATTCCTTCAAAGATTTCTATATGAGTAGGTGTCCTGTGTCTCTAATAGGATTTCATACAGAGATGATAATTTGATAAGTAAAACAAAATGTCTTACTCCAGGAGTCACTGTGAAGCTTTTCACAAATGACAATGTGTTCTAATACTAAAAAAAAGAAAAAAGTTATTAAAAACTACTAGATTTTCATCCTTTGATAACTGGATGACTGTCCTATTAGCAAAAATCACCATCTAATATATCTGAAATAAGGTTACATTAACAAATAAATGGAATGAGAAAATGTATGAGAATGAAAAAAAAATCCTCCTTAACCCTCAGATTTTGAGTGGAATGTCACTTGACATGGGAAACACTCTTGGCAATAGAGAAAGTTAACATTTACATTTTTCCCAAACTTCTGACATTTTTAATAGTCAGTAAAATTTACAAGAGATTGCAGCTGTGCTTATCAAACCCTATACAAAGAAAGACATCTTTTCCTGGATCTTTGCCCAGTGTATTCTTAGTATGGAAATACGTATCTGGTTATAATTTAAGTAAGAAGAAAATCCACAGCTTAGTGCTGCAAACATTTCTACTCTTGAGTAACTACATTTTTACATCTGAGTTGTCAAAAAACATTTCCACAACTAGGCACAGAAAGAAGAACAAAAGCTTGAGGTATTTCAAGGGAAGTTGATTTTCTGTTCAGAAACAACTGAGATTGCAATAAAAATAAGAAATCACTAATCAAAGTGAGTGCAGTCTTCACAGACAGCAAGAAAGTACTTAGCAGAATAAGTTAAGCCAAGAAATCTTAATGAAGAAAAATATTACAAAAAGGTCTTAAACAGCATTTTTCAAAAATGCAAACAACAGAGATTCTAAGAAATTGCATACTTTCATTTGATAAATACAGGTACCATATTTTCTTAAAAATCTGTACTTGAAAATAGATCTAGTCAACAAGTATCTCACAAAAATTTGTAGAAAGGATAATGCCAAAAAAACAATGGCTACATACATGTTCAGCAATTTTGTTAATTGCACATTTAATACTCAAAAATTACATTTAGGGAGTATGAGTTTGTAGGCTCAAGGCAGGAAGAAAGTTTCTTTGATACTCCCTAGCACCCAAAACCACCTTGTCTTCTGACCAATTCCATGAAATATAACTGAAAACATTGCAGATTATCACCCTCTCTATTCTCTTTGTTGTGGATTCTTGTTCCAAATCAGCTAAAGAAAGGTTACCAAATTCTCTACAACTGTCGCAAAATATTTAAGTGAAGGAACACTTATTTAACATCTGTAGTAACCTTCTTCCTTCTGCTTTATTGAGAAGCACTGGGATTAACAATCTCCTCCAAAATATATTGAATACCTCCCAAGAGCAGCAACTATATGGCACTACAGTTTGCCTTGTCAAATCTCCCCCTGCAATGCATTTTATGAAACTGTAGAGACAACTCTGTTAAATACTTGAAATTTCTCTCCTTCCTCCACCCCCCTCCCTCCCTGCCAAGGAAGGAGTGAAGTTATGGCCTCTTTGAAGGCAAAGGGAGTTTTTCTCCAATGTCCTTGCCTTAACATGGTACATAAAGCCTCTCTAAATTTAGGTATGGCACAGTAACGACAGACAAGACAGAGCAAAAAGAATATGGGGCAAGGCTTACAGCAAGAGATTATGTGGTTGCTTAATTGAAATATTTAGAAAGACGGATCATTTAAGAGTTTTTTTAAAAAATACTTCTGGTTAAATCTTTTCTCATAGTAACAAAAGCAGTAAGTTATGAGGGAACATAAGGATGAAAACTTGCATAACCTCAATTCTTTGAACACAGTATGTATCAAAAAACATAGCCCTTATCATGAAGTAACTCTTCCCTAGCTCGAGGACGGTCATCATTTGAAAGAGCAACAGACATTTCCAATAGAGTAGAATTAACAAGAGAAGACAAATTTAACTTTTCTGAAAAGAAGACCTTGCTCCTCTTCACTTTATCATCAACTTAACTAGAAATTACAATTAAAAAAAAAAAAAATGTAGTGACTGAGGCCAAACCCTACCCCAAAACTGTCAAATAACGATAAAATAATGTAAGCTCAAGAGCAGTGTGCCCATAACAACTGCAGATTTGCACATCTGGTTTACATCTTATAATGTGCACTTTAGTATTTGATTCCTGCACCTTAGTACTGGCAATAAAATGGTAAAGCACAAATGCAATATATTAATAGTGATCAATAAAAAATATTTTCACTCCCAGTAGAAGTTATAGATCTTTGAAGAGATGCCACGTCACTTGACCAAACTATGTTATGCAAGGAATAGGACAGAAGCTGCAAGTTTTAAAGTGACAAAAGTCCTTTGTAAAGGTGAGAAAATATCACAGCAGGATGTCAGGAGGGAAAAAATGGGAAAAAAAGGTTAGATAGAAAAAACTAAAACACAATAAATGAAAAGTATCTGTTAAAAATACTCTTTTGCTATTAATGTAATAAAACCAAAATATAACAGCAGATATAATTGATAGCTCATACAAAAACTCTGAACATGGCTCTTACTGTCTAAAAGAGGAGGCAATATTTCTCTATTTTAAGCCTATTTCAAATCTCCTTGACAATTCAGCATGGGTTTGTGCCCTGCTGTGCAGCAGGCCTAATCAGAATATAATGAAAATAGTCACCATGCTCTAGTTTAAATTTGAATTCACTTACTACAGCATAATGTTTGGAAAAATGTTGAGGATTCTTACAAAATGTTGAAATTGTTCCCCCAGTTTTTGGCTACTCTGAATTTGCATATACAAAAGTCTAGTATTTTAAGTGCTGGATGAATATTTGTTCTCCCAAAACATATAATCAACATATTGTGTAATAAAAACCTAACATTCCTGATAGGTTACAGATTAACATTTATCCTCAGAACTACTTCCAGAAAAATCTTACCAGACATAAACTGTGTAATAGAGGATAATTCCATTTGGCTCCAGTGGTGGTTTCCATGACAACTTCACAGTGACACCCAACAACTGTTGTACAGAGAGGGCTTGTGGAGGAGAACTTGGAGCTATAAAATGAGAGAACAGGACACAACATCTTGTTGAACAGCTAAGATCGATGGGATACACAGCATCCTTAAATGGGCTTTTAATTATTTGTGATAGAAAATTAACCTTGTACCACACGGGTACAGTATCCATCAGCTAATGTTAAGGCACAGCTTCTTTTCCTTTTTCTGACAGATGATAAAAGAAGATTTTGCATGGTGGTGTTAGAACATCTGTTTCTGTGATTCAATGGAAAAAGTACTTCATGAGAAAACAGAGCGGTGGCTAGGTCACAGTGACTCACCTACTGCCCGAGTATATTGCTGTAATTTTTTTTCCCTTCTAATAAAAGCAAGACCTTTATAGATATGAACACATGTAAAATACAGCATAATAGTTCCCCTGAGGAAAAAAAGATGCTGTAAAGAATAATACAAAACACCAAAAGGTGGAAAAACAGATAAGCATGGCATTGAGAGATTATAAAATTGTGGGATACTAGACAGTGATAAAATCTATTCACTCCATCAGATAAGGACCACATTCATACATTTAACATGTCACAAGGGCAAATTAAAAGATAGACATTCACTGAGACCCTTAAAATTCATTTTAAGATGATCTCTAGATGACACCCTATCCCAACTCTCTAGGGAAACATTGTAAGCAAATGAAAATGTTAGACCATGTTTGATTTTTTTTCTAAGGTTCTTATTAATTTTACTGAGGAAAAATAACTCATGTATGCATAAGCAATACTGCTTTATTGTCAGTGTGTTATTGAGAAATGAATCTTCATCTTGATTCACAGACCTATGTATCACTATAAAGTAATATTAGAATTACATTTGTTTTTCTCAAATTAAACTGAAGAGCATCATGCACTAAAAATTCAGGTCATAGCTGTAGTCATGCATGAAAATTGAGAATATGAGCATAACTATTAGCAAATCTATGAAACATTTGGTCTGAACCTTGGAACACTGTGTTCCTGTGAATACGGAACATGTGGTGTATTATAAATATTGTTGTTTTTCACTTCTTGTTGCTTTCACTAATTGAAAGTTGGCATAAAGGTTTTATAACTCTTTATATTATAGGAAAAACTCTTTTATATTGTTCATTAACAAAGTTTCACTGAATTCAGTGAGTTTATATGCCAGTGAAAATTGTTAACAGCTGTATTTTGTTTTACTTGTTATATTATCCTCAGTGGCTACATAATAAAAGATCTGTCATACAGTGAATGTCATCTTTTTGACATGTCTAGTTCATTCTACAATTCTTATTCAGAGGATTTTTTTCCTAAAGAATAGAAACTTCATTGCTCTAAATAAAAATACTCTCTGCTAAAAAAATGGATTTATCCAAACGAGCTCTTTTCAGTCTGCTCCACCAACATAACTCTTGAGCAAAGTTTTTATACTGATGGTGTGGCTGGTGGGTTGCTTGTGTCAATGCCACTTTAGAATAGATTCCCAGAGATTTCCTCCCTAATCAATGGAGAGGAACAGACACAGCCTTCTCCAAAATGTGTCTCACAGCACCTAAGTTAAGATTTTTGCTATGAATTTTTTTTTCAGAATTCCCTGGCAGAATTAGAGAGGTGACCAATGATAACTTCCCACAACTACATTGTGTACTGAAAGTACAACTATAATTTTAAGGTTACTCTGCTGATTTGTTACCTACTGTACAAATTAGCAGGGGTTGCAACAACTGTCTTCTACCCTCAGCCTGCAGTGCAGAACACTCCCCTGCTCAGTTTGGAAGTCTAGTGCTACAGATGATGGACTTCGGTCATTTTCATAATATTAATAATTTCATATCTATCTATATGTATCTGTACATGCATCTGTTTAGAAGAATGCAAAAATCTTTCCCCAAAAAAACCCACAGAAATGTCCCTGGGCAATTCAAACTGGCTTTTTGTGGTTTTCCTTTTCCCCAGCTCTCACATGACTGAAAAACCGAATACAGTATTTAATTCTACCATGTCATGTATCAGATTAAAATAATATGAGTACATTAAGATTCTTCAAATTCATAAGATATTGGTAAGGCCAAAAGTCCATGCACAGCAATTGCGACATTTCATATAGCTTGTATTGATAAATCTTTTGGTAGATAGATAGATAGATAGATAAAGTATGTTTGTGTGTAGATACATAGACACAGATAGCAATGGAGAGACATAACTGCCAAAAAAATGCATAAAACTTAAAAACATCTGACATGAAGTATAAGAGTAAATTAAGAATACAGGTAGACAATAATGTACTGAAACTTCTGTTCTGACTTACCATCTTCATCAGTTAGTATATGCAGAGGTGAACTACGAACACCCTCCCCCACTGTGGTACTAGCAGACACTTCTACAGTATATTCTGTATATTTATTTAAATCTAAATAAAAAAGAATAATTCAATAAAACAACCATTCAATGGGACAAAATAATACTGTAAGTATTTTTGAAGTGGTGAATAAGCCTATCACACTCAACTATATCATTAGAGACTGAAGTAAGCGTTGGGAAAGCTTGGAGCACAAAGTATTTTGCAAAAGAATGGGCAAAGCCCTAATTACCAGTTAATACTTCATATTCCTAGAATGCTTTGCAGTTTGTCCTTGGCTGTACTCGGAAAATGTTGCAGTGAAGGTACTGAGATCCCAGCACTAATTGCTGTGACATGCCTCAGCAATAATGACAGAACTTGGGAAAAGATGCAAAGGTGAGTGGAAAAGGAAGTTTTTTATCCAGAATGTTTTACCCAGTATTTTTATCCAAAATAAGTTCATAAAAATATGCAGGTGACTTGAGGGTTTACTTTGTTACAATGATAGGTCTGCAAATATAGCTATTGAAGTTCCTTGTACTTTAAACATCTAAAATACAGTGAGATATATGTTAGACTATACCATTTAATGCCCATTTCACCACATTATGGCAAGACGCAAGTTATTTCTTAGGACAGAGAGCAAAAAACTTTATGTTAGGGCAAAAAGGATCAGGTCCAACCAATGAACTAATATACCTCTGTCTGTCTGTTGCATGCTTCTCAGAACAACTTACAGTTGCCGTAAGTTCCAGATTATTATATACTGGCCTGTGATACGTAGTGTCAGAAGAGTAGTGTTTATGACTCTTTGCTCAGTCCCATTAGTCCTCGTGAGATATATTGTGTAGGTCTGTACGATTCCATTGGGAACGGATGGTGGAAAAAATGATAATTCAATTTCCATGGATGAGATGTTCCTATAGGTTATGTTTTCTGGTGCAGAATCAGGAACTAGAAGAAAAAAATTATGGAAGGTTTCAGTGAGTTTCGTCGATTTGGAAAGAATTTTTATAAATTGGTTTCAATGAAACACATTGTAAACATGTGGATTTGTATCCTATTTTTTTTATGAAATACATTTTAAAAGGGGACGGATTGGAAGATCAAAACCACTCAGATACACACAGTAACAACAAGGTAATTTTTAAAAAATGGATAGAAATCATCTTAATAGGCCATATTAAAAAACCTGGAGCATGACACTAAACTTTCCTTCTAACACTCCAGAACTATCACTGCAATTCTTCAAGTTAGCTATTATTAGGATATTTTTCATGTTGTGCTACCATAATTTACACTTGCAACATGCATTTTCTTTCTTTTGCCTGGGTCCCCTACACAAACAGTATAAATACTCGCAGGAAAAAAAGGGAGCCAAACATGCTGCTGGAAGGGCCCTGAAAGTAACCCTTCTCTTGGATGCTGGGACTCAGGGCCAGTGTAGTCAAGGGCTGCCTCCTCCTTCTGCCAGGCAATGCTGTGGGGAGGCTGTGGCCAGGGCTGACCACTGCCCTCGGGGAGCTGCTTTCAGCAAGGGCTCTCAAGTTTTTCCCCCGTCTGAATTACAGCTCCTGCTTCGCCGCTGTCATGGCTGTGCTTGGCCATGGGCCCACTGATCCAGTCCCTGCCTTGCATCCAGTCCCTGCCCTGCATCCAGTCCCTGCCTGACATGGCAGCCAGGCCTCAGCTTGGCTCTCCCCCTGCAGGCCTGCAGCTGGCGCTGGACTGTATCTGGTTTGGTTACCATCACCAAATTTGTGAACTTTCTTTCCTGGCTTGACCTCAGACCTGCCATGTCAGCATGAAGTGTTTGGCATCCCAGACTGGCCCTGGCTGCTCCCCCTCACCCGCCCTGCGCTCTTCACAGCAGGGTGGTGAGATGAGTCCTGGCAAGTGAGGCCTCTGCCCAGCTGGCCTGAGGACCCCTGGGCTCTTGGCTCCCCATCCCTTACCAAGCACCTGGCCTTGCTTTTTTGCTTTGTATATAAAAGAGAAAAACTGGATTCAAACTTACTGCCTTGCAAAGCAAGCAAATACTTTTTAAATTATTAAATCTTATCTCCTGGCCATCAAAGGTTATCATAAGCAGATTCTTCTCACAAATTTTCACTTTTAAAATAATATAATGTACTCACCAGTTTCAGAAGTTCTGACCAGAAGTGGAAAAGACGACTGATTCCCATGGCCAAGTCTGGTGAATGCCCTTACTGAGATGTAGTAAAGAGTATATGGCTTCACTTCACTTAGTGATACACTTGTAGATGAGGCATTTTTAATGAAAAAATCATTGGAATCGCTGTACAGAACTTCATAATGAGTTATGAGACCATTAGGCTGCTCAGGTGGTAACCATCTCAGATTTATTTCTGTTGCAGTTACATTTATTAATTCTAAGCTTTGAGGTGGGGAGTCTGGTTCTGCAATACAGAAATCAGAAAAAACCCCATTTCAATTAGTTGAATACAGAACTGAGATCATAAACCTATTGGATCCTGACATTGGATCCTAACTGTACCAAAGGGGCTACACTCATTTTCTCACTCTCCATCTCAAAGTCTTACTGCTTTTTACCTCAGTTAATTTTGGTATGTCTCTTTTCCACTCATAAAACTAGGTATCTTTTTGAGCTATGACACTTTAGCTTTTCTGGAATTTCTTTTCTCATCCACGTCTAAATCTATCTGAAACTGCATTTATTAAGAAAAAAGTTTCTTCTCTCTACCAGTCTCATGCAGACTGATCTTTCAAATCCTCTCATTGTCTTCTTCATATTCAGTTCTTTAAATTTAGATTAATGTCCTCTTACTGCTTTCTATGTAAATAACCACGCTTTGTACTTCACTCAACCAACTATTGAATCAAGAAAGGGACCGTATGCACAGTAACTAAACTCCCTTTAGTGAACCCAGCGTAAATCTTACACACTCTGGTGTGAAGGTCATGCACAAAACAAGTCCAGCTCCGGGGTGATGTGTTGGCTAAATCTACTGGCAAAGCATGAGTTCATGTGACTCCAGTGAGCTAATAAGGCATGGAAGTGTTGAAGGAGTGAGTGGGCTGCACTTATGAATAAAATCAGCTCTGAATGTCAACTTTGATTCCACTGAAGGCTTCACCACTTCACCCCTGAAATAATCTGTAAAATCAAAATTAAAATATACTACCTACCCAGAATCATAGGATTCAGTTTGTGTACGAATGCCCGTAAGCAGGTATTTCAGAATTCATCATAAATTTTTTTGCCTAAAAGGTCTCACAAATTGCTTTCATTCCTGATTTCTGAGCACATGAATGGAAAGTGTTAACTGTAACAGATCACTGCTCTCTGGATGACAAGACGGCCCACATGGATATTTCCCATGTGAAGAAGCTTAATTTTTAATTGAAATGCATTTTGCAATTTATCTGGCATGGTAAAATATTTAAATGCAGCAGCCTAGTTCCTTCCATTCTAATGTAAGTTATCTAAGACAGTTGTAGTGAATCTTTTATTTGGAGGTATCTCTCTTTTCAAGAGTCAAACAAATTGTTGTTCGTAGGTTGGCTAAAGTTAGGAGACATAAATCTCAGCCTGAATTACCTCAGGAAAGCTAAACAACAAGAAGTAGAAAATTAATTACGCAGAGCCTTATAAAAAGGCAAGAATTCTTGATGGGTTTCTCCCTGGTTTCCTCAAGGTTTGTGTGGCTCTTTTATGAATGAATGAACCGTTGGCCTGAAAGTCTACTCTGAAAAAATTTCTTTAACGCTCAAAGGCAAGGGATTGCAAGCTCTCAGAGGAAAGAATGTTTATATAAGTAACTTTCTATTATTGTGATATGCCTTTCCTCTGTTAAAAAAAACGTAACAGCATAGAAGCATGTAAATTAAAAAAAAAAATTGCAAGTATTTTAAGTTTCACAGTTTAATTTGATATTTTGCATGGTTATTCAAATCACCTAAGCTTCATAAATACCCATGTTTTTTAATCCTGTAGTCCTTCCTTTCCTTTATTGACACTCAATTGTTTTTCTTGTATTGTGGTACATTTGACAATGAGAGAGAGAAACGACAACAGAGCAATCACACCCTATTACTTCAGTAAAAACTGGAAATAACTTTGCTGAAACCAGTGAAAATACAAACTTGATACAAAAGAGAAAAGACTAATATTCATGACTCTGCTCTGCAAATTGAATTCCCATGTTTTCTTTGCAGAAGCCAATGACAACTCCAGCTCTTGCCCCAGTGCTTTCATGGGTTGAAACTGCCTCGCAAGTAAGAAAGGAAGATTCAGAAATCTTCCTAATGTACTATTATACTGTACATTAAACCTATTGATCAGTCTTAAAATTAATAACACCTATACAAAAAAAACTGCATATAATATTAAGCATAAAAAAATCTTCATTTTATCAGCTTCTTTGCCTACAGATAGCAAAATGGCCTCTGAATTGTTGAAAGCTGCCATGTCCATACGCTTCAAAACCAAACTAATTTACACATGATAACATAAAAAGAAAAAGAAATAAGACTGAGTCATAAAGATTATGATTTAGATGGATTTAGATTGTTTTGAGAGAGGGAGCCTCAGCTCTGCAGCTTTCCTTCCATTTGTCTATCACAATCAAAATTAGCTGATTCCAGGTCATGCCGCAGCTTTCATCATTATTTTTTTAGCACTTACCTAAAAATGGTCTGAATGAAGTCACTGACTGTTAGAAGACTAATAATTTCAACATTGATTTTATTCATACACTTTCTTCCCCCTTTATGTATGTGCCAGTCTTCTTTTTGAACAAACACAAACTTCAGTACAGAAAATAAATCATCATTGCAAACAATGTATTACCGTCCTCAGGGGTTTGCACAAAAACATCATTCTCTTCAGACAAAGCACTTTCTCCAACTGCGGTAGAGGCTGCGACTCTCATTTTATAACTTGTGTACTTTTTTAAACCTGAAAAGATTAAGTTAAAAAATTTAGGCTCTTAACTTCGTAAACAAGGCTGTCAACTTCTTTTGTCATAGTTACTTACAAAACTATAATACTGGATACTGTTCTCAGAGTTTTTGATACACCTTTGTCACCTAAAAGAGTACGTGCAATACCATTCATTTGGTGAAGTCAAACAGGCATACAGTTTGAAGTAAGTCAACTAGTTTCAACCCTGTAAACAGCTTAAAGAATTTGTCAAGGCAATCAAAGAATGTATATATGAACATCCAAATATGGGGGTTTAGTCTGTATGCATTTTTCTGATTAAAATCAATATATGCCTGAAACTCCATTAGGAATATGTTTGCTTCAATTACTATAAAAATTACCAACTTAAAATAAGAAAACTGTTATTAATATCAGACAAATACTGTGAAAGCCTGAAAACAACTTGACAATTTAGGAAAATTTTCCTATGGAGACACAAGAGACTGAGGCAAATATTCCAAGGAGAAATCCATTTCACAATTTACTACTTTTACCATTTCAAAAATTACTGTTTATCTTACCTAGTCCTCTTCTCCCATCTCACATACTCTACATATTGCTCCACAGTAGACAAGTGTGAGTAGTGTCCCAGCCCTGTTTTTACATGCAGTTTTGTTGTGTGTGTGTGGATGTGTGTGAATGTGTGAGATTTGATCCACCTACATTTTAAATGGCTACATTATATAAAATTGGAGAAAGTAATTTTGTAAAGTGTACTTGCAAGTTTAAATTTTTATATTTTTTTCACGAAATGACACTGTACCTGTCATGAGTAAGCTGTTGTTTGAAGTTGTTTCATGAAATGCTCTTTTTGTATCCAGTTCCATAGCATAAACAGTATAATGAATGATTTTCCCATTGGGATTTGCTGGAGGATCCCAATACAGCAAGACAGAGGAGGAGCTAATATTCTTGTAAGATATATTTTGTACTGAGCTTGGAACTTAGACAAAAACATAAAAAAATGACAATAAGTAAATAAATTAATAAAAAAATTCAAACATTCCATGAAATAAGTCATGTATGTTAACTTTGATAATACCAGAGTTATAACAATTTACCTTGTTCGTGTGTCCTGACTGTAAGAACTGATGGTGGTCCTTCTCCAACAGCAGTGAAAGCAGACACACTAATTGTGTAATCTGTGAAAGGTGTGAGGCCCTTTATAACATATGACAGGTCTTCAGACAAAATGTCAATGTTATATTGATTATCTGTGAATAAATAGAGAGAAATAGCTCTTACTCATAAAGTCATTTTATTTCTTATGCATTCTGAATTCACCTTGGCATGATTCACCTTTACGAACTATTTTGTTCTAAAAGAATTAACTTTCATGTCAATTATAAAAATATAAAGAAAAGTCTACATTCCACCTCTTAATTCCACAAAGGAGTGTCTACTATAGGTCCATTTTCATGTGTACAGTAGATTGGGCTGGGTGAAGGAATGAGTGAACAAAAGTAGAATTGTGAGGTTTTGTGAGTTATCCCCTAGAAACTAGGAAAGGGTACTTTTGTATGAGACCTAGTCTCTCCAGTGATTTCAGAACCATGGGTCCTAGATTGATGGAGCTTTTGAGGGGTTTTAAATATTTTTAATTGAGAAAGACAGATTCCCTCTTCCTTGCCCTCCCAATGGGGCTAGAACAACTATACTTGGAAAGGCTGCTTGCACAGATCCCTTCATGCTGGTATTTTTAGCAGAAGAGTTGTGGTCAGTAGAATGAAGAAGCCATGCATGCCCACAAAGAGATTTTGGCGCACTTATGATAAAGTTCAAAGTCAGCCACGATCCAACTGTACCAACCAAAATCATCTGCTATAAAGCAGTCATTATGCCAGTGCAACATGAAGAAGTTTGGGTGCTTCACATACCTGAATATCAGGCTCAGAGTTCAGTGAGAAGGGCATTAAAATGAAGGCATTGAAAAATCAGCAGACCCTGTTGAAAATTTGGCTGTCAACAGCTTTAACTACTATAATAACTCCTATAAAATAATACTTATATGCTAGATCACAACAGACATTGGCTGAAATCAATTTTCAGCAACACAGGCATCTTTTAGCAACTTAATACTTCAAGATGAATGAGGCCAAAAAATATTTACATTTAAAACACTGTACATTTCCTGTGTATGACAAAGAAGATTCTTCAGGCTTAACATAGCACAGAAAATATCCACTGTAGGTTAAAATAATGGATTAAATACTGGTTTTAGATACTGGTGCATATAAATTAATTCAGTGACTTAATTAAATTAATTAAAAAAAATAAAACCTTTATTTTCTCCCCACTGTTTAAAACACTGTAAAAATTTAGAGTGGTATTTGAAATCCCTGCCTGTCAGCTGAGACCTGCTTAATGATTTGTAAATATCCATACTTGGTAAAGAAACAGTGGTCCATTGATAATACAGAACAAGTGTACTCACTAATGACATCACCATGTCATGGGGTCATCTCCACCTGTTTGTAACCCATATAGCAAAGTTGTAACTTTTTGACCTATTTACCTTCACTGACATTTGAAAACCTATTAGTCAAAAGGCTTAGAGAAATCAAGGTCTCTGAAGGGCTTGGAGGTATGTTAATCCCTGACAATCACACCTGCTTTGGCAACTGTAATAACTGATTGTCTATGCAGCTTGGCTGATGGCTTTCGGGTGCTCCTTTCACTAGGAAGAAGGTCAGCTGGGTGACAAGGGGCTAGTTCCTGCCTGTGTGGCATTCCCATTTGTTTCAGAAGGTTATTTGGTAGTAAAAAAATTCTGACTCCAGCAAATGACCCATTTATAATTTGCTTGAACCATGTGCTAAAGATCATGGGACAGTGATGGGGGTCCTTCAGAACAAACAAGCAGGTAGAAAAATACCCTAAAATATCTTACCCAAGGAAGAATGTAATTCTGCAGCTCCAGTTATATCAGGCAAATTATCACCAGATACACTTGTAAACATTACTGGGGAAGCTGTCTGAATGCTGGAAAACATTTCAGCTGAACCTTCATATAAATCATTGTCTGCTTCCATTGAATTCCAAGTGGGAGAAGGAGGTCTGATACTTTCATTTATTGCATATGGTTCCAAAGTATCAATCAGATACTAAAAATTAGACATATAAAAAGAAATCACAAACCTAGTCATCAGTAAATTACATAATTTAATTTATATATAATATAGAAATAATGCTTGTATATTTGTGTATGCATATACATACTATATAAATGTTGGCATACAAACATTATTGATCATTAGAATAATTTAAAATTATAATCTTTATCATAAAAATGCTCAGCTTCCAGTAGCCTACAACTTTTTATTCTGGTTGTTGTTTAATCAAACACCCCTTTTTAAAAAAACTCTTAAAATATCTATTTTATATTAAGGTGGTAATTTAAGAGTAAAGCCTTTAATTTAAAAGCTATATCCTTGGAGCAATATTGAATAGATACACATTTGAACTTGGGAGATTCTGTTTGTGCTAACTACATTCTGAAAGAAGGCAGCAGGCATTGAAAACAAGAGGACTTCAGATGGCCCTTCCTGTCCCTCAAGAAAAGGATTAGCAGGTTGACTAGACCTCTGAGAGGGAATAAGAGGAGAGGGAGAAAACCTGAAACTGATGAAATAAAAGGGAGAGGAAAAATAAGGGTGTGTATATGTGAAAAGGGAGAGTGAAAGGGAGGTAAGTTATACAGGGGACTGTAGGACAGAGGAGGCAAAGAACAAATGTTGGAAAAGGATGGCAGTAGATGTAAGTGGAGCAAGAACAACAAAGAGAGGAGAAACAAAAGCAGAAAAGAGAGAGAGGCTAGAGTATAGGTACAAAATGGTGTGTTAACACCAGATCTTCATGCCCCTTCAAAATCTGGGACCAAATCCAGGACTCTGGTGTCTCTGAATTGTTCTGCTGTCATGTGAAACACTCCCCACTCACACATATGGCCCATCTCATTGCCAGAAAGAGATGCTTTTACAGTGATGTAACTGAGACACAT